>NC_134831.1:186240012-186841868 GCF_004210375.1 Tachypleus tridentatus
ACCTCACCGCTCAAGTGATCATGGAGTGGGCGGAATATGTTGTCAGTATGAACAAAGTTTCTTAACATAAAGGTGTTTATTTATGCCTACCTTCGCGAAATTAGCCATCAGAATGCGTTTCAATCCTTATTTGTTTGTGTAGTTGCTAGGGGAAGTGACACTAGAAACTCCTATTGGCACTTATGATCATTTTCACGTCTACCTTCACAGAATTAGCCACCAGAGTACGTTACATGTTTTTACGTGTAGCTGCTAGGGACTATGACACCTAGTGGTACCTATGTTTTTCATGTCTACCAGCGAATTAGCTAGCAGAGTGCATTCCATTACGTATTTGTGTATTTAGTAGGTACGGATTATGATACCAGAAACTCCTACTGGTACCTACCATCAAGTGATTGAAGGGCTTGGAGAATATATTACTTTTTTTCTCTTTAACCTCTCGTTTTTTTATTAAGAGTCGCCTAGAAAAAGAGAACATTGTCAAACCGGTGAGCCAACTAGTGGTTCGTTCACACTTTATATGCCTGTAGTTACAAATTCTTTTCATACTGTGTCAAAAACCTGTTAAAGTGGTTCAGTAATATGTATATTGTTTTTTACACTTTCTTTACTTGAAGACTACTATTTATTTTCAGTGTTTCCATTGTCTTAACCTTTAGCTGAAATGTGGAACTCAATTAGACTGGAACAGATACATGTCTTTCAAATGATGGGTTAATGAACGTTCATTGAGAACAGTGCAGTTTCATACACGTGTTGCATTGGTCTGACTACGACAGTCAAAATAGTCCTTCCATTTAGGGCCGAGTGAAGACAAGTCACAACGCTATCTTTCCATTAGTAGTAGCTGCTATACGTAATAATTTATCCTCTTATTGCGAGAATATAGATCACAGCTACATACAAAACTAAATCACATTTCAGTTTTATTTTCCATAAGGTGGTTATTTCACGTTAAGGACGAAGTTTAGTTTCCTAATAATCATATGTGTAACTGTTTAGTTTTTAATGATTTGAGATGTATCTAAGTGTGTTTAGTTTTTAATGATTTGAGGTGTATCTAAGTGTGTTTAGTTTTTAATGATTTGAAGTGTACCTCAGTGTGTTTAGTTTTTAATGATTTGAAGTGTACCTCAGTGTGTTTACTTTCATAATGATTTGAGGTGTATCTAAGTGTGTTTCGTTTCAATATAGTTTGAAGTGTTTCTAAGTGTGTTTACTATCTTAATAAAATAAAATATGATTTGCCTTAATTTGTACGCCGGAATTTTGCTATCTGTTGATTTAAGAAGTTAACTTTGATCTATATATGTGTGTGTGTATGTGTGTGTATGCGTGTTTTAACTCTTTGTTTTAACATGTTATTGAACTTAATATATTTTTTATTTTGTAACTGTGTGACGCAAACATCTGTTGTGTTGTCAACATTCCTTAGCTCGACTCTTCTTCGCCAACATTTTAATGTTTCTAAATTTAAAATACGTCAAGAAATACCAAATTGTTAGGTTTTGAATCCATCGTCCTTAAATGTTAAAATCTAGAGCAGAATTTTAATGTAAATATATAACAAAAGGTGACCACCAGCATGTTTATATAACACAGAAGACATTCAGTGTACCACCAGCATGTTTATATAACACACGAGATAAGCAGTTGTCCACCAGCATGTTTATATAACACAGGAGACATTCAGTGTGCCATTAGCATGTTTATACAACACAGGAGATATTCATTGTGCCACCAGCATGTTTATAAAACACAAGAGACATTCAGTGTATCACCAGCATGCTTATACAACACAGGAGACATTTATTGCACCACTATCATGTTTATACAAGTCAGGAGACATTCATTGTACACCCATCATGTTTATACAACACAAGAGAAATTCACTGTACCACCATCATGTTTATACAAGTTAGGAGATATTCAGTGTTCCACCAGCATGTTTATACAACACGGGAGACATTCATTGTACCACCAGCATGTTTATATAACACAGGAGACATTCATTGTACCACCATCATGTTTATACAAGTCAGGAGACGTTCATTGTACCACCATCATGTTTACAAGTCAGGAGGCATTCATTGTACCACCATCATGCTTATACAAGTCAGGATACATTCAGTGTTCCACATATATTGTTACATAACTCGGTAGATACTTAAATAGTGTTCCACTCATATATTATTCCATGACTCAGCAGATAATTAAACAGAGTTCCACTCAAATATTGTTCCATAACTCAGTAGATATTTAAACAGTATTCCACGTTACGTAACTCAGGATATATTTAAACAGTGTTCCACTCATATATTGTTGCATAACTCAGAAGATATTTAAACAGTGTTCCATGTTACGTAACTCAAGAAATATTTACATAGTGTTTTACTCATGTATTGTTCCGTAACTCAAGAAATATTTACATAGTGTTCTACTCATGTATTGTTCCGTAACTCAGGAGATATTTAAACAATGTTCCACTCATGTATTTACATAACTCAGGAGATATTTAAACAGTGTTCCACTCATATATTGTTACATAACTCAGGAGATATTTAAACAGGGTTCCACTCATATATTGTTACATGACTCAGGAGATATTTAAACAGGGTTCTACTCATATATTGTTACATGACTCAGTAGATATTTAAACAGTGTTTCACTCATATATTGTTACATAACTCAGGATATATTTAAACAGGGTTCCACTCATATATTGTTACATGACTCAGTAGATATTTAAACAGGGTTCCACTCATATATTGTTACATGACTCAGGAGATATTTAAACAGGGTTCCACTCATATATTGTTACATGACTCAGTGGATATTTAAACAGGGTTCCACTCATATATTGTTACATGACTCAGGAGATATTTAAACAGGGTTCTACTCATATATTGTTAATGACTCAGTAGATATTTAAACAGGGTTCCACTCATATATTGTTACATGACTCAGGAGATATTTAAACAGTGTTCCACTCATATATTGTTACATGACTCAGTAGATATTTAAACAGGGTTCCACTCATATATTGTTACATGACTAAGGAGATATTTAAACAGGGTTCCACTCATATATTGTTACATGACTCAGTGGATATTTAAACAGGGTTCCACTCATATATTGTTACATGACTCAGGAGATATTTAAACAGGGTTCTACTCATATATTGTTAATGACTCAGTAGATATTTAAACAGGGTTCCACTCATATATTGTTACATGACTCAGGAGATATTTAAACAGTGTTCCACTCATATATTGTTACATGACTCAGTAGATATTTAAACAGGGTTCCACTCATATATTGTTACATGACTCAGGAGATATTTAAACAGGGTTCCACTCATATATTGTTACATGACTCAGGAGATATTTAAACAGTGTTCCACTCATATATTGTTACATGACTCAGTAGATATTTAAACAGGGTTCCACTCATATATTGTTACATGACTCAGGAGATATTTAAACAGGGTTTCACTGATATATTGTTACATGACTCAGTAGATATTTAAACAGTGTTTCACTCATATATTGTTACATAACTCAGGATATATTTAAACAGTGTTCCACTCATATATTGTTACATGACTTAGGATATATTTAAACAGGGTTCCACTCATATATTGTTACATAACTAAAGATATATTTAAACAGTGTTCTACATATGTAGTTACATAAGCTTGAAGATACTTAAACAGCATGTTCACAAAGTCGAGGATGTTGATAAACAATGTTCCACACGTGTGGTTACATAACTCAAAAACTTTTCTTTGTAAAAAGATTATCGAAATGTATTCGTTGTTTAGAAACCTGAAAGGGAAGTGTTAATATCAGAAGGTATTCTATAATCCTGAACATCCCCACACGAGCTAGCCCAGCATTTGTTTCTATTAAGTCTTGGATGTTCAATAGGAGTCATTCCAGGTAACAATGATTTTGAGTTACTTCGATAACTCTTGATGAATGAAGTTTGACACAACTTCTAAAATGAAATAATTAATTTAAGAGACGACATTTTAAAGTTAAGAATCGCTATGGAAATCGTATTATGATGTACCGTACATGAACTTCAAGATTACATCTTCAGGCTTTACTGTGCCTTCATTTTCATCAGATATTGAAACTAATGATTTCACGTCCCTTTCTGAAGGTGTAACGATATTTTTGTCTCCCCCTGTTTTGTTTCGTTGTCAATGTAGTAATTATAATTAGTTGACGAATTTTCGATTCAGTTGATACGTCAGTTCGACCGCGATATTTTCGAATAATTTCTTCCCTCATCTGAAGTGGACCAATCGTTTATCTACATTGGTTTGCTTTCTGTTTACAACGTAACTTTTCCATGTTTGTTCTCATGGTCACTGGCCCCGTCCAGCGAATTAAACCTCGAGAATAATTCCAAATGTTTTCTCAAACTCTCCGGAATGATTCATTTTTGAACTACACCAAGATGGCTCGTGTGGCAGGTGTTAATATTTTCCATTGGTAATTTATTTAGTTCAAATTATGTACATTTGTATCATTAAAAGCATGAATAAACAGCTATATGATTGTTTATAACTTTAAATGTTTTTATTATTATTATTACATAGTAATTCCTTCCATTATTGCGTGTTGTTGTGTTTGTAATGTATTCATAAGGTTGCATGTTGGTTATCACTGTTATAAACGAACCAGTTTCTGTGATCATTTGTCGTATATTGCATCATTGTTTAAGGTAGAGGCGTTGATAGACAGTGGTACATACACCCTGTACCCTAAATCTTTATGTAATGTCTGCAAAAAAAAAAAAAATCAGAATAGAAAACCCTGATCGACTTCACATTGAAATTCCGAAAATATTCGCGCCTATGGGCCCGTAGATAAAGCATTTTGCTTCTCAGCTTACAGTCGTTGTCACTGAAGTTGAGATTTATACCTGAATAATACAGTTACGGTATCTATATTGGGTTAAAGCTGTTTTACACTAGGCTCACAATACTACCCGAGTAAAGATATTATGATTCGAGTATAGATTTTTTTGATGAATTAAAGCTTTTGTTACTATTATTTCTAAGGTTATCTGGGTCGTACTCATTTAAAACATCAGTAACATAGTGTCAAACAGACACGTTACGTTTAGACATATACTTTGTAAAATTATTTATGTTACCTCTACAAGTTTTGGTACGAAAGGAAAATGCCTGTTTCATTAAAGCAAGATAAAAAGAGTCACGTGTATTTATTTGTTAGCAACTTGTCTACTAAAGTGAGTAAGCTGAAAGCGTATGGACTTCAACGCTAAAATTCGAGGTGTGTTCTCCCACGGTGAATAGAGTGCATATAGTTCAATGTAAAACTTTGCAATGAAACAAACAAAAAGCACAAACACAGTACAGTCACTAGGACTTTCTGTGTAAATACTGTTTGTTACTGGAATTCAAATATTTTATCTTCTAAGTACAAGATGTATCCTTGCAATTAAACTCAGAAGTCATTAAGATGCGATAAGTAAGTCAACTTCAGAAGTCGTCAGGATATATGGTAAGTAGGTCAAACCTAAAAGTAATCATGATATAAGTAAGAAACTATAGTGTGTTTGGCACTAAATATGTACGCACTTCTTTGATGTCATTTCATGACTAGCTAGAGTACCCTTTCCTTGGACGGAAGTTATGTCAATTCATGATTAACGAAAGGTTATCTTAGGATATGAGAAGTTGCTTCCCTTATATGTAGTTGTTAAAAAATTGCAAAACAAAATGTGAAACGTCAAATTTGCATGGATCTAATGAACCTCTATGCCAAATTTTATAAAGATTCCATCCACATCCTGTGATGTAGTTACATTGATGTACAACAGTCAATACTATTATATTTATGTAGATATGTAAATATATATTAAAAGATTCGATTAAACCTTCTACATAAAGTAATTTGATGATAAGTTATTACACCAGTATTCCAAACTTTTCATTGGTTAAATCTTTCTTTATTGTAAATATTTTCATTGAATGATATTTCCACATATCCTTCATGAAATCCCTTCTTTTATCCTTCGTTCATAATTATGGTCATTTGTGGGGCCCGGCATGGCCAGGTGGGTTACGGCGATCGACTCGTAATCTGAGGGTCGCGGGTTCGAATCCCGGTCGCACCAAACATGCTCGCCCTTTCAGCAGTAAGGGCGTTATAATGTTATGATCAATCCCACTATTCGTTGGTACAAGAGTAGCCCAAGAGTTGGCAGTGAGTGATGATGACCAGCTGCCTTCCCTCGAGTCTTACACTGCTAAATTAGGGACGGCTAGCACAGATAGCCCTCGCGTAGCATTGTGCGAAATTCAAAAAACAAACAAACGGCCATTTGTATTCCTTAATGTACGTATCATTTCCTTTCATTTACAGACTTTGTTTATCATCTTATATTGTTCTCATCCTGATGACTTCTTACGTTCTAGCCATTAGGATGATTAAGAAATAGTGTTATTAAAATTCTTAACATGGTAAAAATAGAACAACGCATTATGAACATACCTCTCAAGACACTTACAGGGATGTTTTTAGCACCACTAACTAGTAAGACTAATTTCAATAAAAGACGCTTTCTTCATTTTCTTGCACGCGATGTACGTTAAAACCCGTTTGCTTTTGTTCTTTTCACGTAACTGTTATAAAGCGTAATTACTTGCAGCGAACGGAATTGAGGCGAAACGGTTCGTACCTGGTTAATATGTAAACACTTCCAATAATCTGACATTCTGAAGCATGTATGAAAACTTTTATCGCTACATAAGGTTGTGTCTTTCTAACGTCTTTAATATTGTTTAAATGCCAGCTTCGAGAAGTTCGAGCGAAAGACAGGACAATACATCAGCTGGAAAAGGAACTTAACCTGCAATGTGGCCAGCGAATCTTCGAGAAAAACGAGCCAGTTGAGCAACTCTTGCAGCTTCTAAAAGAAGCCAGCAACGATTCAAACTGCAGTTACCGAGGAAACGCTTATGAAGAAAATGTTAACAGCGTCACTGCGGTCCATGTAAGATTGTTATTAAATAAAAGTTGCTTTTGTGCTGATACACTACACCTGTTAGTGAGTGAGGGGGAAGTTGCTTTTGTGCTGATACACCACACCTGGTAGTGAGTGAGGGGAAGTTGCTTTTGTGCTGATACACCACACCTGTTAGTGAGTGAGGAGGAAGTTGCTTTTGTGTTGATACACCACACCTGTTAGTGAGTGAGGGGGAAGTTGCTTTTGTGTTGATACACCACACCTGTTAGTGAGTGAGGGGGAAGTTGCTTTTGTGTTGATACACCACACCTGGTAGTGAGTGAGGGGGAAGTTGTTTTTGTGTTGATACACCACACCTGTTAGTGAGTGAGGGGGAAGTTATTTTTGTGCTGATACACTACACCTGTTAGTGAGTGAGGGGGAAGCTGCTTTTGTGCTAATACACCACACCTGGTAGTGAGTGAGGGGAAGTTGCTTTTGTGCTGATACACTACATCTGTTAGTGAGTGAGGGGGAAGCTGCTTTTGTGCTAATACACCACACCTGGTAGTGAGTGAGGGGAAGTTGCTTTTGTGCTGATACACCACACCTGTTAGTGAGTGAGGAGGAAGTTGCTTTTGTGTTGATACACCACACCTGTTAGTGAGTGAGGGGGAAGTTGCTTTTGTGTTGATACACCACATCTGTTAGTGAGTGAGGGGGAAGTTGCTTTTGTGTTGATACATCACACCTGTTAGTGAGTGAGGGGGAAGTTGTTTTTGTGCTGATACACTACACCTGTTAGCGAGTGAGGGGGAAGTTGCTTTTGTGTTGATACACCACACCTGTTAGTGAGTGAAGGGGAAGTTGCTTTTGTGTTGATACACCACACCTGGTAGTGAGTGAGGGGGAAGTTGTTTTTGTGTTGATACACCACACCTGTTAGTGAGTGAGGGGGAAGTTGTTTTTGTGCTGATACACTACACCTGTTAGTGAGTGAGGGGGAAGCTGCTTTTGTGCTAATACACCACACCTGGTAGTGAGTGAGGGGAAGTTGCTTTTGTGCTGATACGCTACACCTGTTAGTGAGTGACAGGGAAGCTGCTTTTGTGCTAATACACCACACCTGGTAGTGAGTTAGGGGAAGTTGCTTTTGTGCTGATACACTACACCTGTTAGTGAGTGGGGGAAGTTGCTTTTGTTTTGATACACTACACCTGCTAGTGAGTGAGGGGGAAGTTGCTTTTGTGTTGATATACTACACCTGTTAGTGAGTGAGGGGGAAGTTGCTTTTGTGCTGATACACTACACCTGTTAGCGAGTGAGGGGGAAGTTGCTTTTGTGCTGATACACCACACCTGTTAGCGAGTGATGGGGAAGTTGCTTTTGTGCTGATACACCACATCTGTTAGTGAGTGAGGGGGAAGCTGCTTTTGTGCTAATACACCACACCTGGTAGGGAGTTAGGGGGAAGTTGCTTTTGTGTTGATACACCACATCTGTTAGTGAGTGAAGGGGAAGTTGCTTTTGTGTTGATACACCACACCTGGTAGTGAGTGATGGGGAAGTTGTTTTTGTGTTGATACAGCACACCTGTTAGTGAGTGAGGGGGAAGTTGTTTTTGTGCTGATACACTACACCTGTTAGTGAGTGAGGGGGAAGCTGCTTTTGTGCTAATACACCACACCTGGTAGTGAGTGAGGGGAAGTTGCTTTTGTGCTGATACACTACACCTGTTAGTGAGTGACAGGGAAGCTGCTTTTATGCTAATACACCACACCTGGTAGTGAGTTAGGGGAAGTTGCTTTTGTGCTGATACACTACACCTGTTAGTGAGTGAGGGGAAAGTTGCTTTTGTTTTGATACACTACACCTGCTAGTGAGTGAGGGGGAAGTTGCTTTTGTGTTGATATACTACACCTGTTAGTGAGTGAGGGGGAAGTTGCTTTTGTGCTGATACACTACACCTGTTAGTGAGTGAGGGGATGTTGCTTTTGTGCTGATACACTACACCTTTTAGTGAGTGAGGTGGAAGTTGCTTTTGTGCTGATACACTACACCTGTTAGTGAGTGAGGGGGATGTTGCTTTTGTGCTGATACACTACACCTTTTAGTGAGTGAGGGAAGTTGCTTTTGTGCTGATACGCTACACCTTTTAGTGAGTGAGGGGGAAGTTGCTTTTGTGTTTATTGGGTATTTTCATACGAATTTTGTTGAAATACAACTGCGGGTGGTTAAATATAATCTTGCATCATAATTACGTGTGTAACGTAGATTTGAGTTTTTCTTTCACTTATTTTCGTGGATATCATTACGTTTTTTACGTATTTTTTATATCTGTTAGTATTTGTTTTAACTCGTGAGCTAATCTAATGAAATATATTATAACCTCCACCTTCAGATGGTGTGCATCAGTTTGACTTTTGATTTATATTTTCTTTGCTTCTATTTTTTAGGCTCAACTTTTATCAAACCCTAAAGCTTTTCCTGTGGTAAGACGTGGAAAGAACGTGACACTTACACAAGAGGTAAGTCGCTTTCCCTCAGAAACTGTGCGACAAGTAAGATGTACTTGTTTTAGGAATTTTGGTTTAAGCTCTGAGTAATTTATTTGCAGTTTTTAAAGTAATCACTGGTAAAACAAAAGCGTTGGTTCAGTTCATGTAATTTTTATTCTAGAACAAGGAAAAATATATCTTCCAAGTTTTGTGGAATAACACCAAAGTTCAAAGTAATCAATTTAACTCAAACATTACTGTTTTGTACTAAAAACAGTACAAAAAGAAATTGTGGTTATTTGGACTTCAGAGTACAATATTTGAATATTATCTTAATACAAAATACAACAGTATTACCGTGTACAAAATACGAGAATAAACTATTTATATTTACATAAATTGGATAAAAATGACTCATTGGCTTTTGTGTCGTGTTTTTAATTAATTTTAGACTAGTACAAAATGCGGACCAATCAGTGAATCCATCTTGTCTCTAATACAGTTATGGTGGTAACTCTACAGGAGGTCCTGCATGGCCGGGTGGTTAAGGCACTCGACTCGTCGTCTGAGGGTCGGGGGTTCGAAACTCCATCACACAAAACATGCTCGCCCTTTTGGCCGTGGGGATGTTATAATGTTACGGTCAATCTCACTATTCGTTGGTAAAAGAGTAGGCTAAGAGTTGCCAGTGGGTAGTGATGCCTAGCTGCCTTCCCTCTAATCATACTCTGCTAAATTAGGGACGGTTAGCTTAGATAGACCTCGTATAGCTTTGCGCGAAATTCCAAACAAACCAAACTGTACCGGACAAAACCTACTCTGGTCTTTTAAGTACATTAATGAGATGCAGTTAACATTTTTGGGACTATTTGGCCCAAGGGCCCCGAATAAAATGGAACTGTGTACATGAGTGTTTTTATTTTATTGTTTCACCAACAAATATTTTTAATCGAGTAAAGTTTAAATACCCCATGTGAAACAGTTTTCAAATATTTTATTTTAAAACAACACGTTATAGCAAACAGTTTCTAAAATTCACGTTGAAGAATTTCTGAATGCCTGATTTTGAATATTTTCTAAACACCTCATGTTCATTGTCTACATATACACTGTTCCTAAATAGGCAAGAATAACTTAGGAAGAGGCTTAAAGGCTCATATGACTGTTGTTGTTTTGAATTAAGCACAAAGCTACACAATGGGCTATCTGTGCTCTGCCCACCACAGGTATCGAATCCCGGTTTTTAGCGTTGTAAGTCTGCAGACATGCCGCTGAGTCACTGGGAGCACTCACATGGCAGAAAAAGTACCGTTGATACTGAAATGGTAGACGTGCACGAAAAGTTAAAGGGTTATTAGGTGGCATAAAATATTACGTATTTCCACATGTATATTTTCAGTACTGTATATTCTTTATATGATACTGTATTTTTATACCTGTTTACAGATGCATACGTGTCTTATTGTCGCAGTTGCAGACCAGTATACTTCCCAATAATTGGAAAATATTATTGGATATATGATAATTTATTATGTTAGTGAATAGGAGTTGAACGTGTTTTTTTTTTATGTTTTTGTATTGTTTGACCTACAAAACTTGAGGAATGTAGTTTCAAATATATTTTAATAAACACGAGCTCTTTACAAGTGTTGAAAAATAATCTAATAATCTGTGATTTTATCATTCTAGTTCATATTGTCAACACACATTGTAACCCTAATTCTTATATCAGCAGGCATTCTGCCCCTTAACTTTCGTATAATTAACACCTCTTCTTACTTCAGCAGGCATTCTACCCCCTATATAATATTAGTTCTCTTGTATACTTACTCAGATTTTCAACAAACTTAAATTCTACGAATAAACATACATTTATATAGTTTACATCTGCGAATTAGGGTGATGAAAACTAAGGCATAATCGTTTATTTTAATTTTCAAAATTTTCTGACACAGCACACGTTTAGTGTATTCAAACTTTATGATACAGCATTGAGACAGTTGTAAATTAATTATACATGTCTAGTTAGGATATAACAGTGAGATAGGTAAGGATTAATTAATATGTATATGTTAGATCATAGCAATGACATAATGAAAGATTGATTAATAAAGGTACCTAGAGTATAGCCATGATATAGGCATAGATTTATCTATACTTAGCATATACCAATGAACTAGGCTTAGGTTAATGTTTGTATAACGTACTATATAATAAGAACCTGATAGTTTTATGGAATATTAAAAAAGTAATTTTTATGAACTTTGAGAAATTCAACAGTATTAATAATTTTACAGCAGAAGTCAACGACATCAAAAGATTCAACCCCAAAACCAAAATCACCAGGCCCTAAAAAGGTATATTTTTATAGTGATAGACCTTTTAATACATCACCTAATTTATTAATTTTTAAGGTTTTAGTGTTCATCGCCGCCAATTTTTTTAATACCTCTGCTATAATAATTGTATACAAAAAAAAACAAACCACAAAAACTGAAAACTCTATTTAAAGCTCAATGTTTGCTATTATTAAACCTTTTACACCCATTTACAAGCATATCTTCATCAAATTTCAAAGCGGACCACAATTCAAGAAACTTAATTTACAGATTAATTTGATTAGGAAGAATCTATCCAGTAAAACCACTGAAAAAAATGTTTTGAATTAGAGTCACAACAGTATAAAAACAAGTCAATGTTCCAATAACAAAAGTATTTTAAAGTCAGGGCTTAACGTGATAGACGTTTGATGTCAGTAAATTTTACCAAAATTAAGGAAACGTTGTTGTTATTGTCACAATGTATGTTTAAAAGCTGAAGTCGTTGTTTTAATGATTAGGCTAAGAATCAATATTTTTAAACAAGTGAAGTACTAATTTAGTGTGTTTAGTCATATGGAGGCTAATTAATTATTTATGACAGTATAATTCTAAGGGTGCAAATAAAGCGAAATATCAAACTTATAAATTGGATTTGAAACTTATTAAGCCTCCACTACATAAACAATTCTGAATAAAGCATGATTTATGTTGTTAACTCTTGATGTCAAAACGTCGAATACAAGTTAGTGTGTTTCTGTTGTGATTATTCGTGAATGTTATCAAAATTATGTTCGTGCTTGGTCATAACCTTATAAACAATAAGCAAAGTATATGTATGTGTATATGAAGTTGTATTTTCACAAAATACCTTTTATATATGCTCATTTTAATTTAGTATCCATTCGATTTGCTTAATATTTTTGATAAAATTTACGACAGTGAAGATTTATTTATTTTAGGGAAGACGCTACTTTGGGCAATTTGCGCTTTGTTCACTCCTGATAATCGAATCCTCGATTTTGAGCGTTGCTAAGTAAATTTACTGTTGATCGACTGGGTAATACGAAGGAAGAAGAGAACGCGTCTTGTAAATATTATTATTATTATTTTGTTTGTTTATTTTCAGATGGCCAACATTTAACCTCCTCGGTTGCACAGTTGTATGTCTATGGACTCACACCGCTAGAAACCCGGTTTCTAGAAAACATTAACCTATACTTGTTTCCTTCTTCAGGTTAAGTGGTTACAAAAGCCTACAACCGGTTTAACGGTGTTCATATGTCAGGATCGGTGCAAGTAAAATTAAACCTTACATTAGATCCGTCTTAATACACATAATATCGAATATCTCATCTTCAGTGGCACATTTCAGTTTCTCTCAACCGTTGCATAGTTAATGGGAAAGTTGCCAACTTTTTTGACTCGTCGGTTTTGGGTTTACATTGACTAACTTCTTTTAAGGGAAATGAGACATAAAGAATTTATAATTGTAATTTTTTAACAGTCATGACATTTTTATATGAGTCAACAGGAAACAAATTAGATATTTAGATATGTTAATTCCTTTAAATTCATTTATGAAGAAAAAACAGTACTGATTGTTAAATAATGATTAATTTCGATCCATTGATTTGCAACCGGATGGTCTAGTGTAATGTTATTTATACATGTTTTACAGTAAAAAATAATGCCACTTTTACGTATTTTACAGTCAACGACAGATACAATGTACAAGCGTCTTTATTCGGAACACCTACAACTACAACGGGCATTTTCCTTACTGCGCCATCTAGTGGCAGAGAACCAAGGCATACAAGGAACTACCAAAGTAGGAATTTATCACAGTGATATTTCTGTACATGTTGAGTAGTACTGTTAATACATATATACGTGTGGTTTGAAAACTAGTAGAAACGTTTTTAACTCTGAGATATGTATATATATAAGTTCAAGTTTAAAGAACGTTATGAAAGTTGTCTATCTTATTACAAACATTGTGCAACGTCTGCAGAAATAAAGAATGATACATGCTCCCCCCATCTTCTTTTCAGTCTGGTTTTGTGTTAATTGTCTTCTGTATTAAACACCCAATAATTATATTATTTATTTTCTTTCAAACCAAGATACTTTCCTGGGCTGAAGAAAAGCAGACACTAGAAAACAAAGCAGATGGTTTGAACAGGAAGGTATGTAATGTACTATTGACTTGTAGTTTAAACTACAGAAGCCATTCTTAGCATGACATATCCATTGAGAAACCAATTTTTTTTCCACTTGATTCATTACAGAGTTTTTGTTGTTCACATGACTGATTAGAGAAACCTTTTCTACTTGGCTTATTAGAGAACTCCTACTTTTTGTGTAACTTATTAGAAAAGCCCTATTTTACAGCTCAATTCACTAGAGAACTTTTGTTTTCCACTTGACTCATTAGAGAACTCCTCTTTTACATTTGACTCATTAGAGAACTCCTATTTATGGTGTGAGTCATCAAGGGACCCTTTTCAATTTGGCTTATTATAGAAACAGTGCTTTTCACATCACTTATTAAAAAACACTCTCTTACATCTGGATTCACGAGAGAGCCCTTATTTCCCTCTTGGCTCATTAAATAATTCTTACTTTCCACATGACTCATTAGAGAATCCCTCTTTTTGCTTTGACTTATTGTGGAATCCTTACTTTTAACTTAACTAATTAGAGAGCAAGTACTGTAGAACTTGACTCATTACAGAAGTTTTATTTCATGACTAATTAGAGAAACAAACACTACTTTACAACCGGACTTATTAGAAAGCTTTATTTTCCACATAGATCGTTGGAGAACATTTGTTTTCTATGTGACTGCTTAGAAAGTTCTATTTTCAACTTTACTCATTAGAAAATTCTATTTACCATGCAACTAATTATAGAAGCTCTGTTTTTGACTTGACTTATTAGAGAACTCTATTTACCAAATTACTTATTAGAGATACCCTATTTTCAACTTGACTTACTAACTAGAGAACTCTATTTCTCACATAACTAACTCGAGAAACCCAATTTCTCTGTTTTTGACTTGACTTATTAGAGAACTCTATTTACCAAATTACTTATTAGAGATACCCTATTTTCAACTTGACTTACTAACTAGAGAACTCTATTTCTCACATAACTAACTATAGAAACCCAATTTTTTCATTATTGATTAGATATACTCTATTTTTCTCACTATTAATTAGAGATACCCTATTTTTCTCACTATTAATTAGAGATACCCTGTTTTCTCAGTACTAATCAGAGATACCCTGTTTTCTCAGTACTAATCAGAGATACCCTGTTTTCTCAGTACTAATTAGAGATACCCTGTTTTCTCAGTACTAATTAGAGATACCCTTTTTTTGGCTTGACTCTTTAGAAACTTTTTTTGCATGACTTATGTTTAAGGTAAAACAGAAGTGAAAGAAACATACTTCATAGCGTCCAATGTTATAGGAATGTTGAAATAATATTAAATTAAGATAAAATTCACAAGCTACATATCTAACAGCATTAAATATTATAGAAATATGTAAACTGTTTCAGTTAAAATAAAAGTCACAAGCTACATATTTCACACAATTAAATGTCATGGGATGATATAAATAATAAATTAGATAAAATATTAAAACCAGTTTGGGAAAACATGAATGTCGAATGATAGAAAATGGTAAATTTTAAGTATATCTTTTTATGCTGTGTCAAACAAAATCTATGGATTCATTTATAATATTCTGGTAAAATTAAAGAATAAAATCTAATGTCCTATGTATTAGTAGTTATGGTGTTGGAGTATGGTTCAGTGAAATATCAAACTGTAAGTAAGTGGCTATGTCATTATGTCACTAAACAGGAAAAAAATTGGGACAAAACCTATATATGGGTACCTTGTCTTTGAGCAGCAAAATATGGACAAAATCAATGAGTTGATGTGTTGTCTTATCACTAAATAGAAAAATATGGGCAAAATATAATTGTGGATGTGTTGTTTTATTACTAAACAGAAAAATATGGACAAATTATATGACTAGATATGTTGTCTTATCATTAATTTGAACAATATGGACAAATTCTATGTGTGGAGATTTTTTCTTATCACTAAAAAGAAAAGTATGGACAAAGTCTGTATGTGAGGATATATTCTCATTTTTTTAACGTTACTAAAAATAAAATATGGACAAAATTTGTATGTTTAAGCATATATTATTGTGTAACTGAGCACCAAGATTTGTACAGAATGGTCATGTGTGGTTGTATGTAGATATGCAGTTGTTATGACATGCTACAAACTATTGAAATTGATATACAATCTATGTGTAAATTTTGGCAAAATGTGGCCACTGGTTAGTGTGTTCAGATGACAATTGAACTGACCAATTTTTTATCATTTGATACTGCAGAATATGCATGCTGAACAGTTCCATTTATTGGCATCTTATAAAAACAACAGCGAGCGATTTTCCTTTAACAATCAACTTAACATAGGCACAGCTGTACAATAACTGACACTGATAATCTCTGACCTGATACTTTAGCACACGTGCATTTAAAGTGTGTAATGGATGCAAAAAACTTGCTTATAAGGTATTAGTCTGTATATATATGCAACTATGAAGTTATGATATAAAACAACAAAATACCGACACTGTCTACGTACTTAATTATCATACCATGATATACAACAGAAAAATATTGACACTGTTTAAACTGTTTTGTGGAATAGCCTATTATTAACAATCTACAATTATGTGAAAAAGTTAGGACACCCTATGAAAGCCTGTGTATTTGTGTAACATTTTTGGATATATAGATATTTAATCTCAATTTCAACAATACTGAGAGATTATAGGAATATAACTAAACAATTAAAACTGAAGAAAATACTTTTCAAGATCTTCTGTAAATGTAATTCTACAAAATTGCATATTCTAACTGAGGAAAATGTTAGGGCACCCTACCCCCTAATAGCTAGTGTTACCCCCTTTGGCTGAAATAACTGCAGTGAGACACTTCTTGTAGCCATCTACCAGTCTCTGACATTGGTCTGAAGAAAGTTTTCCCCACTTCTTAATGCAGAATTCTGTCAGCTGTGAGATGTTTGAGGGGTTTCTTGCATGTACAGCACGTTTCAAGTCACCCCACAGCATCTCAATGAGCTTAAGATCTGGGCTTTGACTCGGCCATTCCAGGACCCTCCATTTCTTAGTTTTCAGGCAGTCTTTGGTGAATTGGGTCACTGTCGTGCTGCAGAGTCCAGTTCTGCTTCAGTTTTAATTTTCGTACAGATGGTCTCACATGATCCTCAAGCACCCTCTGATACACAGTAGAATTCATGGTGGATTCTATGATTATGAGCTGTCCAGGTCCTGCTGCAGGAAAGCAGCCCCAAACCATGACACTTCCACTTCCATGCTTCACAGTTGGTATGAGGTTGTTTTCCTGGAATGCTGTATTTGGTTTATGCCAAACATGTCCTCTGTTCTGGTGTCCAAATAATTCAGTTTTGGACTCATCTGTCCAAAGAACATTATTCCAAAAGTCCTAGTCTTTGTCTACATTCTCTTTGGCAAACTTCAGTCTGACCTTGATGTTTCTCTTAGAGAACAAAGGTTTCCTCCTTGCACACCTCCCATGCAAGTTAAACTTGTGCAGTCTCTTTCTGATTGTAGAGGCATGCACTTTCATATCAACAGTAGTCAGAGCCTGCTGTAGGTCTTGTGATGACATGTTAGGGTGTTTGGAGACCATTTTTAGTATCTTTCAGTCTGCTCTTGGGGTGAACTTGCTTGGACAACCAGACCTGGGGATGTTGGTAATTAGTTTGAAAGCCCTCCACTTGTTGATTATTTTCTGGACAGTAGAATGGCTGATTTCAAAATCTTTTGGGATCTTTTTAAATCCCTTACCAGACTCATAAGCTGCTACAATTTTCTTTCTGAAGGCCTCAGACAGCTCTTTTGCTCTCACCATGATGCTCACTCTCACTTCAACAGTCAGGAGCACACCAAGTTAAATGTCTGAAGTTTAAATTGGGTAAGCCTCATTCAAAATGCTGGGTAACGATCTTTTAATCATGTGCACCTGGTGTGATACAGCTGTGTGTGAGTTGAGCCATTTTAAGTGGGAATAAATGTGGGGGTGTCCTAACTTTTCCTTAGTTAGAATATGAATTTTTGTAGAATTACATTTACAGAAGATCTTGAAAGTCTTTTCTTCAGTTTTAATTGTTTAGTCATATTCCTATAATCTCTCAGTATTGTTAAAATTGAGATTAAATATCTGTATATCTAAAAATGTTACAAAAATACACAGGCTTTCATAGGGTGTCCTAACTTTTTCACATGACTGTATAATATTTAGCAGTGATGACAATCATTTCTGCTGTGAATAATTATAAATCATCTCATTTTGAACCATTTCAGAGCTATGGTAACAAAAAACAAAATTCATGCTAGTGTGCTTGGCTGGTATCCCGTATATAAAAGTTTCAGAAAAACTGATAAAGTGACCTGTGTAAAGAATAGTATGAGTATTATAATTGGATTATATGAACTGATTCCATAATTTCACGTTTTCAGTTATTTATGTTAACTTAGGTGACTCAACTATGTGAAGAGTTGAAAGAAGCTAAAGATCAGAATGAACTTTTGGAGTTTCGTGTCCTGGAGCTGGAACAGGCTAATAAGGTAGGTGAAACGCTTCTTACTAGTTTCTTAAATTCACAAACTTTAATGTAATTAATTATAATTTGGAACATTCTGCTTTGATGTTTTAAAGTGCTGTGTTAGTTTACTATATTCTATTATACTAATTAATTAAATTGATTTTGTCTTATGATTTAGCAAAAGATTAAAGAAATAAAATTCCTGGTTCAATCTGCAATTGGATTTTATTAATTTCAAGTACAGACTGTTGGGAAGCAAACAGTTATCTAGAGTAAAGAGAATAAGCAATAACCAAGACTTTGTGAAAGTAAACCATAATCTAGAATATCACTGAGTAAACAGTAATAAGACTGTTTGGGAGTATACAATAATGTAGTCTGTCAGGAAGTAAACAATAATGTAGACTGTCAAATAGTAAACGGTATTGTAGACTGTTAGGGAGTGAACAATAATGTAGACTGTCAGGAAGTAAACAATAATGTACACTGTCAGGAAGTAAACAATAATGTACACTGTCAAATAATAAACAGTATTGTAGACTGTCAGGAAGTAAACAGTAATGAAGACTGTCAGCAAGTAAATAATAATGTAGACTCTCAGGGAGTAAACAATATTGTAGACTGTCAGGAATTAAACAGTAATGTAGACTGTCAGGAAGTAAACTATAATCTAAACTGTCAAAAAGTAAACAATAATGTAGACTGTCAGGAAGTAAACAGTATTGTAAACTGTTAGGGAGTAAACAGTAATGTAGACTGTCAGGAAGTAAACAGTAATGTAGACTGTGAAATAGTAAACAGTATTGTAGACTGTCAGGAAGTAAACAATAATGAAAACTCTCAGGAATTAAACAGTAATGTAGACTGTCAGGAAGTAAACAGTATTGTGGACTGTTAGGGAGTAAATAATATTGTAGACTGTCAGGGAGTAAACAATAATGTAGACTGTCAGGAATTAAATAGTAATGTAGTCTGTCAGGAAGTAAACAATAATGAAGACTGTCAGGAAGTAAACAGTATTGTAGACTGTTAGGGAGTAAACAATAATGTAGACTGTCAGGAAGTAAACAATAATGTAGACTGTCAGGAATTAAATAGTAATGTAGTCTGTCAGTAAACAATAATGAAGACTGTCAGGAATTAAACAGTAATGTAGACTGTCAGGAAGTAAACAGTATTGTGGACTGATGGGAGTAAATAATATTGTAGACTGTCAGAAAGTAAACAATAATGTAGACTGTCAAGTAGTAAACAGTATTGTAGACTTTCAGGAAGTAAACAATAATGTGGACTGTCAGGAAGTAAACAATAATGTAGACTGTCAGGGAGTAAACAGTAATGTAGACTGTTAGGGAGTAAACAGTATTGTAGACTGTTAGGGAGTAAATAATAATGTTGACTTTCAGGAATTAAACAGTAATGAAGACTGTCAGGGAGTAAACAGTGATGAAGAGTGTCAGGGAGTAAACAGTATTGTAGACTGTTTGGGAGTAAATAATAATGTAGACTGTCAGGAAGTAAACAATAATGTAGACTGTCAGGAAGTAAACAGTATTGTGGACTGTTAGGGAATAAATAATATTGTAGACTGTCAGAAAGTAAACAATAATGTAGACTGTCAAGTAGTAAACAGTATTGTAGACTGTCAGGAAGTAAACAATAATGTTGACTGTCAGGAATTAAATAGTAATGTAGTCTGTCAGTTAGTAAACAATAATGAAGACTGTCAGGAATTAAACAGTAATATAGACTGTCAGGAAGTAAACAGTATTGTGGACTGATGGGAGTAAATAATATTGTAGACTGTCAGAAAGTAAACAATAATGTAGACTGTCAAGTAGTAAACAGTATTGTAGACTTTCAGGAAGTAAACAATAATGTGGACTGTCAGGAAGTAAACAATAATGTAGACTGTCAGGGAGTAAACAGTAATGTAGACTGTTAGGGAGTAAACAGTATTGTAGACTGTTAGGAAATAAATAATATTGTAGACTGTCAGAAAGTAAACAATAATGTAGACTGTCAAGTAGTAAACAGTATTGTAGACTGTCAGGAAGTAAACAATAATGTAGACTGTCAGGAATTAAATAGTAATGTAGTCTGTTAGGAAGTAAACAATAATGTAGATTCTCAGGGATTAAACAATATTGTAGACTGTCAGGAAGTAAACAATAATATAAACTGTCAAAAAGTAAACAATAATGTAGACTGTCAGGAAGTAAACAGTATTGTAGACTGTCAGGAATTAAATAATAATGTAGACTGCCAAGAAGTAAACAATATTGTAGACTGCCAAGAAGTAAACAATGTTGTAGACTGTCAGAAAGTAAACAATGTTGTAGACTGTCAGGAAGTGAACAGCAATGTAGACTGTGAGGGAGTAAATAATAATGTAGACTGTCAGGGAGTAAACAATAATGAAGACTGTCAAGAAGTAAACAATGTTGTAGATTGTCAGGAAGTAAACAGTAATGTAGACTGTCAGGAAGTAAACAGTAATGTAGACTGTCAGGAAGTAAACAGTATTGTAGGCTGTCAGGAATTAAATAATAATGTAGACTGCTAAAGTCAAAAGTAAACAATAATGTAGACTGTCAGGAAGTAAACAATATTGTAGACTGCCAGGAATTAAAAGTAAACAATGTAAACAATATTGTAGACTGCCAAGAAGTAAACAATGTTGTAGACTGTCAGGAAGTAAACAATGTTGTAGACTGTCAGGAAGTAAACAATGTTGTAGACTGTCAGGAAGTAAACAATGTTGTAGACTGTGAGGGAGTAAATAATAATGTAGACTGTCAGGGAGTAAACAACAATGAAGACTGTCAGGAAGTAAACAGTATTGTAGACTGTTAGGAGTAAATAATAATTTAGACTGCCAAGAAGTAAACAATGTTGTAGACTGTCAGGAAGTAAACAGTATTGTAGACTGTTAGGGAGTAAATAATAATGTAGACTGTCAGAAAGTAAACAATAATGTAGACTGTTAAGTAGTAAACAGTATTGTAGACTGTCAGGAAGTAAACAATAATGTGGACTGTCAGGAAATAAACAATAATGTAGACTGTCAGGGAGTAAACAGTGATGAAGAGTGTCAGGGAGTAAACAGTATTGTAGACTGTTTGGGAGTAAATAATAATGTTGACTGGCAGGGAATAAACAATAATGGAGACTGTCAGGGAGTAAACAGTATTGTAGACTGTTAGGGAGTAAACAGTATTGTAGACTGTTAGGAAATAAATAATATTGTAGACTGTCAGAAAGTAAACAATAATGTAGACTGTCAAGTAGTAAACAGTATTGTAGACTGTCAGGAAGTAAACAATAATGTAGACTGTCAGGAATTAAATAGTAATGTAGTCTGTTAGGAAGTAAACAATAATGTAGATTCTCAGGGATTAAACAATATTGTAGACTGTCAGGAAGTAAACAATAATATAAACTGTCAAAAAGTAAACAATAATGTAGACTGTCAGGAAGTAAACAGTATTGTAGACTGTCAGGAATTAAATAATAATGTAGACTGCCAAGAAGTAAACAATATTGTAGACTGCCAAGAAGTAAACAATGTTGTAGACTGTCAGAAAGTAAACAATGTTGTAGACTGTCAGGAAGTGAACAGCAATGTAGACTGTGAGGGAGTAAATAATAATGTAGACTGTCAGGGAGTAAACAATAATGAAGACTGTCAAGAAGTAAACAATGTTGTAGATTGTCAGGAAGTAAACAGTAATGTAGACTGTCAGGAAGTAAACAGTAATGTAGACTGTCAGGAAGTAAACAGTATTGTAGGCTGTCAGGAATTAAATAATAATGTAGACTGCCAAGAAGTAAACAATATTGTAGACTGCCAAGAAGTAAACAATATTGTAGACTGCCAAGAAGTAAACAATGTTGTAGACTGTCAGGAAGTAAACAATGTTGTAGACTGTCAGGAAGTAAACAATGTTGTAGACTGTCAGGAAGTAAACAATGTTGTAGACTGTGAGGGAGTAAATAATAATGTAGACTGTCAGGGAGTAAACAACAATGAAGACTGTCAGGAAGTAAACAGTATTGTAGACTGTTAGGAGTAAATAATAATTTAGACTGCCAAGAAGTAAACAATGTTGTAGACTGTCAGGAAGTAAACAGTATTGTAGACTGTTAGGGAGTAAATAATAATGTAGACTGTCAGAAAGTAAACAATAATGTAGACTGTTAAGTAGTAAACAGTATTGTAGACTGTCAGGAAGTAAACAATAATGTGGACTGTCAGGAAATAAACAATAATGTAGACTGTCAGGGAGTAAACAGTGATGAAGAGTGTCAGGGAGTAAACAGTATTGTAGACTGTTTGGGAGTAAATAATAATGTTGACTGGCAGGGAATAAACAATAATGGAGACTGTCAGGGAGTAAACAGTGATGAAGAGTGTCAGGTAGTAAACAGTATTGTAGACTGTTTGGGAGTAAATAATAATGTTGACTGGCAGGAATAAACAATAATGGAGACTGTCAGGGAGTAAACAGTGATGAAGAGTGTCAGGTAGTAAACAGTATTGTAGACTGTTTGGGAGTAAATAATAATGTTGACTGGCAGGGAGTAAACAATAATGTAGACTGTCAGGGAGTAAACAATGATGTAGACTGTCAGGAAGTAAAGGTATTGTAGACTGTCAGGGAGTAAACAGTGATGAAGAGTGTCAGGGAGTAAACAGTATTGTAGACTGTTTGGGAGTAAATAATATTGTAGACTGGCAGGAAGTAAACAGTATTTTAGACTGTTAGGGAGTAAACAATAATGTAGATTCTCAGGGAGTAAACAATATTGTAGACTGTCAGGAATTAAACAGTAATGTAGACTGTCAGGAAGTAAACAATAATCTAAACTGTCAAAAAGTAAACAATAATGTAGACTGTCAGGAAGTAAACAGTATTGTAGGCTGTCAGGAATTAAATAATAATGTAGACTGCCAAGAAGTAAACAATATTGTAGACTGCCAAGAAGTAAACAATGTTGTAGACTGTCAGGAAGTAAACAATGTTGTAGACTGTCAGGAAGTAAACAATGTTGTAGACTGTCAGGAAGTAAACAATGTTGTAGACTGTGAGGGAGTAAATAATAATGTAGACTGTCAGGGAGTAAACAACAATGAAGACTGTCAGGAAGTAAACAGTATTGTAGACTGTTAGGAGTAAATAATAATTTAGACTGCCAAGAAGTAAACAATGTTGTAGACTGTCAGGAAGTAAACAGTATTGTAGACTGTTAGGGAGTAAATAATAATGTAGACTGTCAGAAAGTAAACAATAATGTAGACTGTCAAGTAGTAAACAGTATTGTAGACTGTCAGGAAGTAAACAATAATGTGGACTGTCAGGAAATAAACAATAATGTAGACTGTCAGGGAGTAAACAGTGATGAAGAGTGTCAGGGAGTAAACAGTATTGTAGACTGTTTGGGAGTAAATAATAATGTTGACTGGCAGGGAATAAACAATAATGGAGACTGTCAGGGAGTAAACAGTGATGAAGAGTGTCAGGTAGTAAACAGTATTGTAGACTGTTTGGGAGTAAATAATATTGTAGAGTGGCAGGGAGTAAACAATAATGTAGACTGTCAGGAAGTAAAGGTATTGTAGACTGTCAGGGAGTAAACAGTGATGAAGAGTGTTAGGGAGTAAACAGTATTGTAGACTGTTTGGGAGTAAATAATATTGTAGACTGGCAGGAAGTAAACAGTATTTTAGACTGTTAGGGAGTAAACAATAATGTAGATTCTCAGGGAGTAAACAATATTGTAGACTGTCAGGAATTAAACAGTAATTTAGACTGTCAGGAAGTAAACAATAATCTAAACTGTCAAAAAGTAAACAATAATGTAGACTGTCAGGAAGTAAACAGTATTGTAGACTGTCAGGAATTAAATAATAATGTAGACTGCCAAGAAGTAAACAATATTGTAGACTGCCAAGAAGTAAACAATGTTGTAGACTGTCAGGAAGTAAACAATGTTGTAGACTGTCAGGAAGTAAACAATGTTGTAGACTGCCAGGAAGTAAACAATGTTGTAGACTGTCAGGAAGTAAACAATGTTGTAGACTGTGAGGGAGTAAATAATAATGTAGACTGTCAGGGAGTAAACAACAATGAAGACTGTCAGGAAGTAACCAGTATTGTAGACTGTTAGGAGTAAATAATAATTTAGACTGCCAAGAAGTAAACAATGTTGTAGACTGTCAGGAAGTAAACAGTATTGTAGACTGTTAGGGAGTAAATAATAATGTAGACTGTCAGAAAGTAAACAATAATGTAGACTGTCAAGTAGTAAACAGTATTGTAGACTGTCAGGAAGTAAACAATAATGTGGACTGTCAGGAAATAAACAATAATGTAGACTGTCAGGGAGTAAACAGTGATGAAGAGTGTCAGGGAGTAAAAAGTATTGTAGACTGTTTGGGAGTAAATAATAATGTTGACTGGCAGGGAATAAACAATAATGGAGCCTGTCAGGGAGTAAACAGTGATGAAGAGTGTCAGGGAGTAAACAGTATTGTAGACTGTTTGGGAGTAAATAATATTGTAGACTGGCAGGAAGTAAACAGTATTTTAGACTGTTAGGGAGTAAACAATAATGTAGATTCTCAGGGAGTAAACAATATTGTAGACTGTCAGGAATTAAACAGTAATGTAGACTGTCAAAAAGTAAACAATAATGTAGGCTGTCAGGAATTAAATAATAATGTAGACTGCCAAGAAGTAAACAATATTGTAGACTGCCAAGAAGTAAACAATGTTGTAGACTGTTAGGAAGTAAACAATAATGTAGACTGTCAGGGAGTAAACAATAATGTAGACTGTCAGGGAGTAAACAGTAATATGTATTGGTCATAACTTTGATAAAGTGACAAGTCAGGTTATCAGTTCTATGTATATCATTTAATATGAATGTTTTTCTTTGTTGTACGTGATGTTTTTGATCCAATTTTGCTTCATTGTTCGCTTTACATTCTAGTTTTGCTTTGCCCCATAAACTAGGTTTTATTATATACTTAGACTCTCCATAAGAGCAGTCATCTGACAGACTGCCAGAACCTTTCAGTCTATGTAAGGACCACTGCCAAACCTACAAACGTATTTGAATTCGCTGCAGTTTGTTTCACAAAAATAGCACAGCCTTCAGTTGGATTTTCACTGTGCTGTATTTGTTGGTATCAGTTGAATCTACAGAGAGGAGATACTGAGTTGAATATACAGAGCTTTATGTTTCTTAACTTCATAACGAAAGTTGAAATTTTGTCTGCGTTTAACACAGTAGAGATTCTTTAGCCATGAATTATTTTTTTCTATTGGCCTAAGGTTAAGGTTTTTATTGGTTACATTTATTAAGTATAATATTACTTCTATTAAGATTAAGTGTTCTGATGCGTTCCTAGATAATAGAAAATAGACCTCTCTCCGAGAAAGGAGTAAATACAGAGTCATCCGGTGAAAATATGGAGAAGATTATTCAATGTGGCAGTGGTTCATATTTTGATGACGTCATCAAGAAGTATAAGGAAATCGAAATAAAGGTGAGGTTAATTTTAGTTATATGTTAATTTATTATGCTGATATTACATACTTTGGTGTGCTTTGAGATAAACATTCGATTTTCATGTGTGAAAATGTTAATGAAAAATGTTACTTTAGACCGTGACTTTCTACTAGTGTGTTTTTCCCAGCCACGTGGTGCGATTGTTCCTCAAATTTGTAACAGGGTTGGATGTTAAATGTGTGAATCCAGAATTTGAAAAATAACATTCGGTGAGTATAAAGATTCCGCGTAGTTGTGTCGTCAGCTGATTACGTCATTGGAAGCACGAGTTGCATGATTTTATTACTTTGCATTCCAGTACGGTCGGTTTTGAATTACATGTAGTTGAGATACAGTTTGGTTTAAAAACAACAACCAGAATGTGTTTATAAATATTTATTTTTTCCTGTATATTTTGGGCTTAAGCATTTCTTGAAGTTATCCTAACTTGTAGGAGAATTTATTTTACAATGTCTTATTACAAAGTTGTTTTGTATATTTGTCCGAATGAAAGTGTAAAACTTTGACACTACAAATTATAGCTTATTATCATCGAGCTGTTTATAAAAGACATACACCATGGTAACCACAATTCCGATTGTCAGTAGTTACTGAGTGACATATCAAAACATAAGACGTTGTAATCAGTTAACTACCGCTTCTTAACCATCTAAGAATTTACTTTATTATTTACACTTTTAATGGAATTTCATGCCTCATTATAACTGATAAAATCGGATATTTAAAGGTAAGCCTTTTGAAAAGGGACTTGTAGCAAAAAATAAAAACAAATTCTGGAATCATATTTTTTGCACACTGCTGAGTTAACATTGGGATGAATGTGGATAATAGGGTTTATAATGAGTATTTTCTAGGTGCAACTGTGGGAAGATGATAGGTGATCATTAAGAAAGAAACCGTGACTCTGGTGTTGTTTAAATTTACAGATCTTAAAGTCTGAAAGTATTAAAGTATAGGACAGAAACATCGGTGTAAAATATTCAGCATTACACAATATTCATGTCTTGTAAAACATAATCGTTATACTAAACATGTTGTTTCTTAACCATTAAGCCTAATGTATCACATTGCTTGGAGTCCAGGGATATGGTTACTGTGCCCTGACCCTTTTAAGTTAACTTAAGAGACACTAACTCTTTTTGCATTTAGCAGACCGAAGTCTAATTTTGTAATTATGTACGTGCACCAGTGAAACGGAGAATATATCACAGAACGTTAATATAAGGTAGTACAAAAATCAAACATAAAACGTGTTAACTTAAGGTCAGTTTTCTTTGTTTGTAACAAATATATATTATATATATTCTTCTTTGTATGAAATAAACACAACTTATTATTTTGTTACTACGGTAATTTCTGTTGTGCTGTGTTTCGTATATTCACGAAAATCTACCAAAGGGCTCAATATCTGTACCAATAGACCTTAAGTTTATAATTGCTAGACAAGAGGGAAGTCTGCCAGTCAACGACACCCACCGCCAACTTTTTGGCTACTCTTGCCTGTCTGAATAATGAGATGTGACCAACACCCATGTA
The DNA here is from genome assembly GCF_004210375.1 of Tachypleus tridentatus. NCBI lineage: Eukaryota > Metazoa > Arthropoda > Merostomata > Xiphosura > Limulidae > Tachypleus > Tachypleus tridentatus. The sequence continues at coordinate 186,267,618 of NC_134831.1, forward strand.
ACCCACTCACGACCCCAAAAGTCTGAAACGTCATGTTTCTTTGCTTCAGTAATACGAAGTAAACACTGGATCCACAGTTTCACACGCTAGCCACTCTGGTACGTTTGGCCCAAAGCTTTTCGAACGGTTTTTACCTTGTTATGTTCGTTTTAACGTATCGAAAATTAAGTGTGTTTTTTTTGTTGGATTTTGGAATTTCGCACAAAGCTACTCGAGGGCTATCTGTGCTAGCCGTCCCTAATTTAGTAGTGTAAGACTAGAGGGAAGGCAGCTAGTCATCACCACCCACCGCCAACTCTTGGGCTACTCTTTTACCAACGAATAGTGGGATTGACCGTCACATTATACACCCCCACGGCTGGGAGGGCGAGCATGTTTAGCGCGACGCGGGCGCGAACCCGCGACCCTCGGATTACGAGTCGCACGCCTTACGCGCTTGGCCATGCCAGGCCCTGATATACTGTACGAAAAATATTTATATATATATTAATTATCTGCTCTATCTTTATTGCAGGCGGAGGCATTTAACGGATTGAGCGAAAAACTAAAGAGTGTATATTATAAAGGGGTAGGTGAACGTTCACTATTCATTTCTTTATATTATATACCCGCATAATAGTAGATATATTAGATAAACGTAATATTCCGAAAATTGTTTATTCTTAAAGTCTATGTTATAGGGAAATCCACTTGAATCTTAGTTTTCCATAGGTCCACGGGTTCGCTAGTATTAATATAATGTCGAGATTATAAAGTTTATTACAAATACATTAATATAGAGTCAAGTTCAGAGAGTTTGGTACAAGTTTGTTAATATAGAGTGTAGTTTAGATAGTTTGGTACAAGTTTGTTAATATAGAGTCAGGTTTAGAGAGTTTGGTACAAGTTTGTTAACATAGAGCCAAGTTTAGAGAGATTGGTACAAGTGTTTTAATACAGAGTCCAGTTTAGAGAGTTTGGTACAAGTTTGTTAACATAGAGCCAAGTTTAGAGAGATTGGTACAAGTGTTTTAATACAGAGTCCAGTTTAGAGAGTTTGGTACAAGTTTGTTAACATAGAGTCAAGTTTAGAGAGTTTGGTACAAGTGTTTTAATACAGAGTCAAGTTCAGAGAGTTTGGTACAAGTTTGTTAACATAGAGTCAAGTTTAGAGAGTTTGGTACAAGTTTGTTAATATAGTGTTTGGTTTAGTACAAATATGTTAATGTTGTCCTTGATTGTGATCTAGATACTTTTGTTCTAGTTTAACGGTATTTAGATCTATGTAGATGGAGGAGGGTTAGTTGAAAACGTGAGTTCTTTCTCAGCACTGTTGTGTTGGGTGCACTGATTGAATGTTAAACTGATGTGTTGGGTGCACTGATTGAATGTTAAACATTAACATAAACGTTGAATACTTAAAGTGTGTAGCATGATACTTAATATCTCTCTTATGTGAAACGTTCATCATTCACTTTGGGATACATTTACTATTTGTAGTCCATATATACCAACGTTGTCTCATTTGGTACTTCACACTGTATGTATTGACATAAATACAATATTAATACACTATTTTATAAACCACAAAATGATATATTATGTACGTCCACCAATAGATGGCTAATTACTAAAGCTGGAAATTTCGTTTACGTATGCCACGCTGATACAGTGTTATGTGTTGTCCCTTTAAAAACCTGTGATTATTCTGTTTGAATTTCGCGCAGGTTCTAAGTTCCGACGAAAGGTCAGTCTTAGCCCAGACCATTGGCTTTCTCGAGACATGCCATACACATATGAAGGAAACGGTTGCAGCTTTGGAGGAGAAAATAAACAATTTGGAAGGGGAAAAGGTCAGTTAGTAAAACATTCAGTGATTTGTTGAACCTAACACTTAAATGGCCATTTGTGCAAGGTAGAGACAGTATATAGTATTGTATACGGCTTGGGAACGGTTTGATATTTAACAACGTTTAAGCCTTCTTTTTGGTTTTAAGAAGTTGAAATGGTGTCTATATGATAACACTTGGTGTGTGTGTATATATAAATATTAGTTTGTTATAACCAAAAACAAGCTGAAACAAAAAAATAAAAAAACGTTAAATTAACTGAAAGGATCCCAGAATACAAGGTATAATGTAGGGTATAAAATGTACCCTAGATTTTGGAGGTGGCTGAAAAAGTAGGACCTACATTGCGGTGGGGTACACTATCTTCCAGTTTTAACCTCCATTTGCTAGTCTCACATAAATATAAAATAAAGGAACAGCAATAGAAATAATAGATATAAAAATAGAAATAAGGAGAGTGAAATGTGTGTGCTCACAACGTTCCACATCACTCTTTACTACTGCCTGCAGGTAGCTTTGGAAAGGCGACTGTTTTTCAAAGTAAAGAAGAAGAAATAATAATTGAAAAATAAAGTACTACTATACTAAAGTACACACCCAACATGCTCGCTCTTTCAGCCGATGGGGCTATAGTGTAAGACTAGAAAGAAGGCAGCTAGTCATCACCACCAACCACCAACTCTTGGGATACTCTTTTACCAACGTATAGTGAGATTGACTGAAACAATATAATGCCCCAAGGCTGAAAGAGCAAGCGTATTTAATGTGACGTGGATTCGAATCCGCGACTCTCAGATCACGAGTCGAGTGCCCTTATCCACCTGGCCATGCCGGGCCTTTTGTTTCTGGCATATTTTTGAGAGTCTATGCAATGGTCGTGTTGTCATCCTAATTGTTGTATTTCTTTTATTTGTTTTTTTTTTTTATATTTAAAATCGCCATTTCTGAATCCCGACTACAGGTCTGTGTTTGTATTAATTATTTTGTGCTAAGTTTACTTAAGGAAACAGTTTTCATGATACACCGCACAAAGCAATTAGAGATTAACCGGAATTTGTAACAACAGCTGTGACAGAGTAAAGCGGCCATTAGGAAATAAAGGTGGCAAGTCCGATCTATTCCGACCGTTTGGAAACCTATATATCATCTGCTATAAAATCTTCCTAGCTCTTCACCATTCTTACACATTCTGTAGTTGAGGTCTTCGTCTATTCCTCTACATTGGTCAGGCGCTTTATATTTGGCCTTTCTCTTTTGGGTCTACTTTCCACGACCTAGTGAAGGAAAAATAAATTGGTGATTGAAGTTGGGGGAGGGGCTTACAAGTGGTCTTAGTTCAAATACTATAAATTCAAATTATCCATTAACGTTTGAGAGCGTAATGGTCAGGATCCTAAATTTGGACAGTTTTAAACGGCTTGTTCTTCTCAGTATTTGTGATTTCTTTTGGATTATAATCTAGTCTGGATTACAACATTGTAAGGGTTTCGTATACAGCGTAGATTTATCATAAAAAGAAATACGACTTGTTACTCTAACTTATACCTTTTTTAAATTTATCTGTCATATCTTTTATATTGTCAATATTTCTTTTTGCTAATGATATCTGCCACTAACATGCGCAATTTAGTGAAGTAATATCATGAGATGTCGAAAAGTGTTTACTTATTTGTACGTCATCATGTTTCAGAAACAGATGCTTACATTTCGTCCACCAGAGGACCTCGTTGAAGACTACGAAAGGTGTAAAATGCAGCTGGAAGAAACGCAAAAGGTTAATATTCACTTATATGAAGAAGAAATTCTGGAAAAGTGACAAGCTGAGCTAAATTAGAGTTTAAGTAACAGAGTATTTCCGAGAATAAAATTACACGAATTTTTTTTCTTAAACGTCAGTTAACGATTCTAAAAGCAAAATAGCAAGCATACGTTCTACTATCGAATAGTATTAGAGCTTTAAATGGGTACAAGCAACGATGCAGCTTAGAAGATAAAAATCCAAACAATTATTTACAAAGAATTCGAAATCTAAGTCCACAGATCAAAATCTGAAATACACGCATAAACGTGCCTCAGACGTTATGAAACCTTTTCTGATCACCAATCTTGACATTAAAATTAACAATATGGAACATTTCGTTTGGAGAAACAATTTGGTTTGGTTTGAATTTCACGCAAAGCTACACGAGGGCTATCTGCGCTAGCCGTCCCAAATTTAGTAGTGTAAGACTAGAGGGAAGGCAGCTAGTCATCATCACCCACCGCCAACTCTTGGGCTACTCTTTTACCAACAAAGAGTGGGATTAACCGTCACATTACAACGCCCCCACGATTGAAAGGGCGAGTTTGGTGTGACGGGGATTCGAACCCGCGGGTTACAAGTCGAGTGCTTTAACCACCTGGCCATGCCGGGCCCTGGAGAAACGACCTGTGTTTAGATTTCAAGGAGAATCGCTGAGTTATGAGATGGATTCCGCGTCTAATTTTTAAGATGGATCGTTTTGTTAGAAGAAGCACACCGTGTTTATTTTTCAAATTGGATCATTTCGTTCCAATGTACTCGATGTACAGTTTAAAAGATGGATCGTTTAATTAGGAGATGTATTTCGTGTTTAGGACAAGCTATTGATGTTTATATTTCCAGATAAGATGTTTCATTACGGAAAACGCTTGATGATTGGTTTTCAGCTTATTTTTCGTGCATGGTTATAAGCATTTAGTTTCAATGTGCGTAGTTTTACCAGTGTATAATACCCTCTCGCCTTGAAATATACTAATATACAACCCAGAAAGAAAATTAGTATTTTCACAAAATAATTTTAACTAAGAAACAAATATTCGGTTCACAGTTCGTATTAAAACAATAGATTCAGTTTTATGCGTGGCTACGATTCCCTCCCTAACCCATTTTCTTTGATTCTGTACTAAATCATCATGAACCATGGTGATTTATATTTTGCTGCTTTTGTACTAAATCGTCATGGATCATGGTGATTTGTATTGTGCTGACTGTACTGAATCGTTATGAACCATGTTGATTTATATTGTAATGATTTTATACTAAATTGTGCTGATTTCGGAATGAATCGTCTTTTCTTAAATGCGCAACAGAGTTACTTTTTAAAACTATGTATTTCCTAGTGATTTTGTTTTCTCGTACTGCAATAAAACTGTGTAAATTTAATTATTAAATTAGACATGTTTTCTAGTAGATTCTTTATTACTAATTTTAATTCTAAAATAATGCTTAATAAATATAGAACAAGCTATGGAACTGAAGTTATTGTAACCTTAATTTTTTAGACCTGAGACAATTTTCATGTTAACAAAGTAACGTAACGTATAAACTTTCTGGGAAATAACCTTTACACAGTTTCGAACATTTTTGGACACCCAAAGCTTTTATAAGTGAAATAAAATGTTTGTCACGCTAAACTTTTAATTGTTGATAAAATACAGGGTGTTCGGAAAGTCACTATGCAGTTTTGTAATCATATTTTATTCAGTCTATTTCAAGCCAACAACTGATAGCGGTGTTTAGAAACAAAATAAAAAGGATCCAGTCCTGTATTGATGCCAACGGGGGTCACTTTCAACATTGTTTATAATTGTCATTCATATTTATATCCTGTATTTCATATTGAAACATGTCCGTTAATAAATATATAAGTGCACAGTGACATTCCGAACACCCTGTATTATACTATGATTTACCTGTTGTACAGCTCACACCATTGATTACATTACTTATACACACGAGAACCAGTGTATTTGATATATTTACAACTCTGAAACTCGCTCAGGTTTTGCTGAGGGTTTTAATATAAAATTTATTCCCAAGAGGGAAATTAATTTGATAATTTTTGGAACCTTTCAGATTCTTGCTAGCACCCAAGAAGAACTAGAAGAGGTCCAGAAACGGGAAGCTACTTTGAATCAGATGGAGGAGATGAACCAGCAGTGTATGGGGCATCTTAGAAATGCCTTTAAAGATTTACAGTCACAATTAGCTGTTGCCACTAGAGGTCAGGACGCTCAAGCTATCCTTTTGAAGGAACACATAGAACACATAAATAGTCTTAAAGCAGTTGAGTATTGAATGTTTTCTGGGAATTTGAATTTACGTGAACAGTAATCCGACAAACAGTGCATTTACAGTTCTGATTTTCACACTTGTTCGTATACAATCTTTTGGACCTTAAAACTATTTGTATGTTTGGGTCATATTTTTTTAAACACTTGTTCAGACGGGCTACATTAGCTTTAATAATACTGATGTTTTTTGTTGTTGTTTTTTCTTATAGGAACGTTAATTTATTCATGCTTTGATAACAATGATCTTAAACATTCTAAAAAGCGTGCTATCCATAAGTTTTGTATTTGTTTATTTAGCAGTTAGAAAATATCGAAGAAGAACGTAAAAGGCATCAGGAAGAAGTGCAACATCTAATGAAAGAAAACAAGTCGTTAAAGGAAACACTAGCAAAACTCAATGAATGTTCACTTAGTGAAACCGATGGCCAAGAAATTAGATTACCAGTCTTACCAGGAAGTCAGGATCTAGCATCTCGAGAAATTCAAGATGAGATGTTACAAGAAAAGCTTAGGGATGTATGCAAGTCGTGTGATGATCTTAGACAAGTAATAAACGATTATGAGAGGATAAATAACGAGTTAAGTGGAAGATTAGCAATTGTCGAGAAGTCAGAACAAGAACTTGTGGAGAAGAATCTTCGATTGTATATAGACTATGTATCAGCTAGAGAAGATATACAAAAACTCCTTTTACAACTTGACCATCGGCCATCTGGTACTTCGGGTGTCAATGTTAGTACCAGTAAAGGTGTACATACATGACGTTTTTCCTGATGAACCAGATTCCATGGGAACTGCTACAAGTGAAGATGAAGGTCTTGGTGATGACAGTAGACGAGGAGATTCTACGGGTCCAAGTAGTCTTACAGATCTTCATGAATCTGAAGATCTCTTGACGAAGTCTTCGGATTTTAATTTCGGTGAAGACCGTGTTTTGGAACACTCAAAACCACAGGGATTCGAGCAGATCAGGTCGAAATTTCAGGAGATGGACAATTTACAACAAAAGAGAGAAGAGTCGTCCGATTGTCGCAAGCATTCAGATACTTTGGTAGTGGAGTTACAAGAAAAACTGAAAGTAAAAGAAGCACAGATCTGCAAACTTTTATCTGAGCACAGTACAGCTAGTCAAAGTAAATCTGAAGAAATGAAGAAGTGGCAATTGGAGATGGAAAAGCAACAAGAAAAGTTTGAAGATCAACAAAAATATTTGCTTGCAATAGAAAAAGAAAAGAAGGAACTCCAAGAGAAACTACTGGAGCTTGAGGAATCTGAAAATGATGCTAGATGTGGGGAACAGAAGCTACAAGAGCAGTTGAAGAATCTGCTGGAGAAGCAAAAGGAGTTAGAGGAAGAATCATCAGATAGAAACAGATACTCTGAAGTCTTTCTTAAGCAGCTGATGGTGGCAGAAGCAACAGAGAACGAGCTTCGTTCACAGATAACTTACATGGAGACATTGGTGCAGAAATATGAGGTTCATATCCAAGATCTCGAATCCTCTGAAACCGAACTCCAGAAAAAGGTTTTTAGACTTGAACAGATGTTACAACCCAACACATTAATGCATTATTGTGAGTGTTCAGAAAACACAGATTCTTCTAAAATACTGGACACTGTGAACTCACAGAAGCTCACGTCGTCTGAAAGCTGCTCTGATGAGGTAAAGGTTGATATCGGCACCAAATCAATGTCGGATCAATCTACTCAAACGTTATTAAAATACTTTCAAACTGGGTCTGATGCGTGCAGTCACGACTTAGGAGAAAATTCACTGTACACACTCAAGTCCGTTCTTTCCCACCCTTCACTTTGTGCCTCCTCTGAAGTGTTGAGCGAGAAGCAACAGGCTTTATTGGTTCGGCTGAGGGCCCTAGAAGAAGAGGATTCGGTGCTCAGAGAACAACTTCACCAGATGGATGGTTTAAATCTGGTTCTTTGGCAGAAATTATATGATTTAGGTAACCATGTAGGTGCTTGTAAGAGAGAGAACGTTAGCTGGGAAATATCACTTCATGAAGATAAACACTACAAAGCCACGGCTCGACTTGATGATCTCTTAACTGCAAAAAATGCTGACAAAGAGATGCAAAGCTCTCTTCCCGTCCAATCAGAGGCGACAACCACCGGTCAGTTGGAACACAGACAGGAACATATTCTTTCTAGGCTGTTAAGCTTAGAAGGAAATGAACAGAAACTCAAAGAAAGGCTCTGGGAGCTAGAAAAAATTAATCACGAATTTGAAAAAGAACTCGAGATAAGAGAGAAACTTTACAAAGAAAAAGATAAACAACAACAGAAGTGGATGCAAGAAGAAAGATTCCTTAAAGAAACAATTCAGACACTGAATGGAGAAAAGTCTTTGCTGTTTCAAAAAGTTTCGTTGTTAAATTTAGAAAAAAAGAATCTCGAAAAAGAAGTTGAAAACGTACAGAAAACACTTGAAACCTTGAAGTTAGAACATGCTAAAGAAATGGAAGATTTAGAACGTAGACATAGTGAAGAGGTTGCAAATCTCAGAACTAATATAAAATATTTAGAGAATACAATAGAGAAAATGACAAAACAAATAAACCTATGTCCTCAAAAAGAGGAAAGAGTAAACAATGAATTGATTAGAAAAACCTTTGATGAAGGAGTTTGTGTAAGTAGTTTGCAAGATTTCGAAACTCAACAAGATGGCCAAAAAGACCTGGATGAAAAAGTTGAACAGAATAAAAAACAATTAGAATCACTGAAAGAAATGCATAAATCAGAGATAGAACTCATGAAATCTCAACATTTTCTTAAAGAGTCAACGCTGGAAGAAGACATGAAGAAGTTGCGTCTCCAGCAACAGAATCGTGACGAAGAGATTGCGCAACTTTATGAGAAAATGTCAAAATTAGAAAAAGATTTAGAGACAAAACAAAATGAACTTGAAATCTGCAACCAGCAATATAAAAATTCCATGAGAGTTTTGGAAGAAGAAAATCATTTGGTTGAAGCAGAGTTGAAGTGGAAGTTAAAAGAAATGGAAGAGAACACGGCAGCCACTGTAACTGCATTGAAAGAAGAGAAACAAAAGCTAGAACTGAATCTCCAAACTGATTTGGAAGATCTACACTCTAAAGAAAAAATATATAAAGTTCGAATATCAGAATTAGAGAAGCAAGTTCAGAAACTTAAAAGTGAAATAGGTAGTATAACTGTTTCTTCCGTAGTAACAAGTGAGATGAATATTAAAGAAGAATGTGAACAATTGGATTATATATCAGAGAGAGAAAAATTACTTCATCAAAAGCTCGAAGAAATGGAAAAGAAGGAAGCAGCATACAGGGAAACGTTAGAAAATGCTGACAAGATTGTCGCATCTTTGGAAGGCGGATATAAAGAAAAAATTGACGAATTAGAATCGTCCGAACGGAACCTAAAGTTGCGAGTCTCTCATCTGGAAGATATTGAAAGTCGCCTTCGTAACGCTTTAAAATACGAGCAGAGAGGAACTGATGGCCGTAAGAGTAGCGACTTGTTGGAGGAACTGATGGAAGCTGAGTCTAGGGAGAGCGAACTGAAGGAAAAGGTTTGCGAGCTAGAGAACACAGAGAGAAACTTGTTGGTTAAAATCAAAGGAATGGCAAAGTCGCAAGAAGCGCTGAAAGACGAATTGAAGGAAAAAGACGACATGACGCAGAATTTGGAAAAATTACGGCAAGAAACAGAAGATCTGAAGAAGGAACTTGTGAGGATTCATAGATCAGAAAATGCCCTTAAGGAAACTCTGGAAGAAGCCGACACGATTCTTCTGCAAAGGGAGTCGGAGTTGAACCAGAAGATAATGGAATTAGAAGAGGAAAAGAAAGAATTAGAAGACACTGTAATTCAACTGCGAAATGACGTGAGACAGTTGAAAGATCGCATCGAACGGGACATTAACAAACAAATAACTGTGAGCTGTGAGCCATTCTCTTTGTTCGATTTTCAATGTGAAGAGACACCACCTCCTCTACCAGCGAGAAACGATGAAACGTTCTATGCTTGCGACCGGCAGAATTGGAAAATAAGAGAACATGAATACGTTGAAGCAGACTTAAGATTAGAGGTAGGAGAAATAGTAACCGTTCGCTATTCACTTCGTAAATGAATTACCTTTTTAAATAAGTAAACTGTTTTTCCAGATATTAAAAATTATTAGTTTGGTTTGTTTTGAATGTTCACAGGGCTATCTGTGCTAGCCGTCCCTAATTTAGCAGTGTAAGACTAGAGGGAAGGCAGCTAGTCATCACCACCCACCGCCAACTCTTGGGCTACTCTTTCACCAACGAATAATGGGATTGACCGTAACATTATAACGCCCCCACTGCTGAAAGGGCGAGCATATTTGTCGCGACGGGGATGCGAACCCGCGATCCTCAGATTACGAGTGGATTGCCTTAACCACTTGGCCATACAGGGCCTCTAAATTATTAACCTTTCTAAGTGACAGAGCGGTATATCTGCAGACTCATACTGTTCATAACCGGTTTTCGATTAATTATGTAGTTTTGTGTTTAATTCCAAATAAATCAATCAACCAAATTATTATCCTGTTACTGATCCAGTTCGGATTGACAAAGGATCAAATTCTATAAATTTAAGATGCATTTTTATGCGTCTATGTTTGATCTTTCTCACATCTACGTCTATCAAAAACAAGTTTTCTTATGAATCAACAGCCACACTTTAACTGTTCCTTAACTTTTAAATCAATATATTTTGGAAACTTTACTTTAGAGAACAATAGCAACGTTTTTCACGATTATTGACAATGACCAGTACATACACTGATGGCCAGATTCTTAAGGCCAATGAACATAATGAAAAAATATGTATTTTGCGTTGTTAGATTCAACCACTTATTTGAATAGAGCTTCAAAAGATGAAAGTAAGAAAAGGGAAAATAAAAATAAAAAACTTTTTTAGCATTTAATAGAGAAAATGTGAACACTATGAAATTAGCCTAAATACTAGCTGGTCAAAAGTTTAAGACCATACTGAAACGAAGCGTTAATCGGTAAACACGTAACGAAATTTAGTCATTTGTGTTCAAGCATTAGCGTTGTCAACATCTCCCACTGACATCTATTGTGTTACATTGGGTAAAAACATGGCAAAGGGTGAAAAGTTAACAGAGTTTGAACGTGGCAGAATTGTCGAGCTGTAAAAGCAAGGCCTCTCTCAACGTGTCATCGCTAGTGAGATAAAACGTAGTAAAACTGCTGTTGCAAATGTCTTAAAAGATCCTGAGGGATATGCACGAGAATTTCAAGTGGTCGGCCCACATGTTTACATTTTCTCTATTAAATGCTAAAAAAGTTTTTATTTTTATTTTCCCTTTTCTTATTTTCATCTTTGAAGCTCTTCTCAAGTAAGTGGTTGAGTCTAACAATGCAAAATGCATATTTTTTCTTTATGTTCATTGGCCTTAAGATTTTGCCCAGCAGTGTATCTGAGAACTAACCAGATAGTTTCGTTTTCTGGAGAGGCACGAAGAAGAGACGGATTAACAACAATGAACACACAATAACAATAGTTACAGTTAAATGTTATTTTTGGATGAATTTAGTTGAGAACCCTCACAGGAAATCTCATTTTAAATTTTAAAACAACAACAAAAAGTGATATGTTCGAAACGTTACCTGCAAGTTTGGCAACGTCAAAGAATGTTTTGTATATTCATAAAATTATAACTTACTGGCTACTCTAGAACAATGCAAGAAACGTGGATCACAGTCAAACATTTAACAATTGAAGAAATGTAGTCTGGTATAAAATATTTTAACACGTTCTACACAACAATAAACAAAGTTACTATTTTAACACATTCTACACGACAATAAACATGTTTACTATTTTAACATTTTCTACACGACAATAAACAAGTTTACTATTTTAACACGTTCTACGCGACAATAAACAAGTTTACTATTAAAGCCAATCTTTCTTAGAGTTAAGGTGAACCCTAAACCCATTTGACAAATCAGCTTAATAACTTGTATATATATTTTATTTGAAAAATGAAGTGATACAAAGTTAAGATTTTGTTTAAAAGTAACGAATAGTCTCAACTTATTTTCACATAACGTACGTGTACTATTTTTTGCAGTAAAAGAATGTTATTGTTTATTTTTGAAGTTTATAGTTCAATTGAAATCAGTCATTTTTCAAACCAACTCCCAATTCAGATCACTCGTCTTCGCCAGTGTCTCTCTGCTTCCAATTCCCACTTAGCTGATCTGGACAGTGTTCGAAGGAATCAGGAAGACGCCATCGCTTCATTACAACAAGATAAAACGATGCTCCAAGAAGAACTGCGGCAGCTAAAAGCTGGAGTAGAGAGATCGCAGGGACTGTATGATAGAATAAATCAGTTACAAGAAGAAAAGAAACAGCTGTTGCAAAGGATAGAAAAAATAGATATTGAAGAAAAGTGGAGAGAAAGTCTGATAAAAGTTAACGCCCAGTTACAAGAACAGGTACGTGGAAAACGTTAACTGTTTCGTTTGTTTTACTACTTTAGTTAGATCGTTTAAATAGTGACACGTACCTGAATCAAGTGAGGTTATATGCTACTTACTGAACCAAGTGAGGTTATCTGTAAAACAGTTTATCATAATACATGACCTTGACATTCAGTCATTCACAGAAAACATCTCCTAGTAAAATCAGAACTGAAAAACATACTGCTCTGAAAGTTTGTCTTCTTTTAACTCAAAATAAAACTTACATTTAAATAATAAACAAGTTAATCACTCACTAGAAATGTATGTATATATATATATATAGAATATTAATACTGAAGAGTTAAGTAAAATAAAACTAAATCAAAAGGACGTAGGACCCATTTTGCATTGGGGATACGCCGTTTATCTATCTTACATAAAGAAATGATGGAATAACAATAGGAATTAAAATAATAGAAACAGAAACTAGGGGAGCAAAATGTGGGTGCTTAAGCCCACAATGTCCCATATCTATATTACTCTTAACTGTGTGCAGGTAGTGAAGGGTGATATAGATGTGGGACGTTGTGGGCTTGAGCACCCATATCACTCTCTCCTAATTTCTATTTCTATTTAAGTTATATTGCTATTCATTTATTTTATTCCGTTATATCAGATTGGCGAACGGAGGCTAAACTGATAGACGGTGTATCACCTACTTCTTCAGTTATCTCCAAAACCTAGGGTACATTTTTAATCTAACATTATAGCCTGTACCATGGAGTTACTTTCAATTGATGCAGCGTATTTTATTTTTGTTTAGACTTGCTTTTATTCATATATATATTTCTGTTCATGTAAATAGATCTGTACGTGTGTGTGTATATATATATTTACATCTCTCTGTATATGTATTTATCTATATATGTTTATACATACACATATGTGTATACAAACACGTGTAGATACATAAATACACAGACGTACACACACACATACACACGTACATCTAAAGTAGACTTCAATATTTTGCCGCGACATAACGGCTCATAGAATAGCTCTGATTTTTTTTTTCCAAGTACAAACATTTAGCTCATACTTCCATCAATTCTTGACCGATTTTAGATCTAATAATAGTTTTGGACTCAGGAAACTAAACCCATTGATTGATCTATTTGACCCAAGGCATTATAGATTAATTTACTTTAATCCCACCTAAAAGAATTCCAACTGCCGGAAGTATTGAGAATTCCCTGTTGCTTTATTAGAAATTTTCCTATACATTATCTCAAGGTTCTTATTTGAAATACAAAACAAAATACTTTAGAAGGTCGTTTTATCCAAACTTCCCACAATTATATGACGCGTTAACAGGAAACACAGTATACAAACGAACTTGAGTAATTATCATGGACTGTTTGTCAGTGTGATAAAGAAGTGACAAACGTTATGTTTTGTAGTTATTCTACCGTGCTAATACCACGGAAGTCACACTTCAGATAAGTGTGACTGTGTGGTTTAGGTATGTTAAGGAGCACAGAACTGATTTTTTACCTTTTCTAACCTCCATTAATAAGTTTAAATTTTCAGTTTTGTATGTATGTTGTAAATATGTTGCCAATATGGCATGATTCTAATAAAGCAAAAGTCAGCATTAAGTATAATGCACTGGGTAGTTCGTTTTAACACTTTCCAGTACTTCATCAGTAGTTATTATACATTCCAGTACTTCATCAGTAGTTTCTATACATTCCAGTACTTCATCAGTAGTTTCTATACATTCCAGTACTTCATCAGTAGTTATTATACATTCCAGTACTTCATCAGTAGTTATTATACATTCCAGTACTTCATCAGTAGTTATTATACATTCCAGTACTTCATCAGTAGTTTCTATACATTCCAGTACTTCATCAGTAGTTATTATACATTCCAGTACTTCATCAGTAGTTATTATACATTCCAGTACTTCATCGGTAGTTTCTATACATTCCAGTACTTCATCAGTAGTTATTATACATTCCAGTACTTCATCAGTAGTTATTATACATTCCAGTACTTCATCAGTAGTTTCTATACATTCCAGTACTTCATCAGTAGTTTCTATACATTCCAGTACTTCATCAGTAGCTATTATACATTCCAGTACTTCATCAGTAGTTATTATACATTCCAGTACTTCATCAGTAGTTTCTATACATTCCAGTACTTCATCAGTAGTTTCTATACATTCCAGTGCTTCATCAGTAGTTATTATACATTCCAGTACTTCATCAGTAGTTATTATACATTCCAGTACTTCATCAGTAGTTTCTATACATTCCAGTACTTCATCAGTAGTTTCTATACATTCCAGTACTTCATCAGTAGTTTCTATACATTCCAGTACTTCATCAGTAGTTATTATATATTCCAGTACTTCATCAGTAGTTATTATACATTCCAGTACTTCATCAGTTGTAGTTATTATATATTCCAGTACTTCGTCAGTAGTCTCTATACATTTACTTCATCAGTAGTTTCTTACATCAGTACTTCATCAGTAGTTTCTATACATTCCAGTACTTCATCAGTAGTTATTATACATTCCAGTACTTCGTCAGTAGTTATTATACATTCCAGTACTTCGTCAGTAGTTATTATATATTCCAGTACTTCGTCAGTAGTTATTATACATTCCAGTACTTCATCAGTAGTTTCTATACATTCCAGTACTTCGTCAGTAGTTATTATACATTCCAGTACTTCGTCAGTAGTTATTATACATTCCAGTACTTCATCAGTAGTTATTATACATTCCAGTACTTCGTCAGTAGTTATTATACATTCCAGTACTTCGTCAGTAGTCTCTATACATTCCAATACTTCATCAGTAGTTTCTATACATTCCAGTACTTCATCAGTAGTTATTATACATTCCAGTACTTCGTCAGTAGTTATTATACATTCCAGTACTTCGTCAGTAGTTATTATACATTCCAGTACTTCGTCAGTAGTCTCTATACATTCCAATACTTCATCAGTAGTTTCTATACATTCCAGTACTTCGTCAGTAGTTATTATACATTCCAGTACTTCGTCAGTAGTTATTATACATTCCAGTACTTCGTCAGTAGTCTCTATACATTCCAATACTTCATCAGTAGTTTCTATACATTCCAGTACTTCATCACTATTGATGTACATCCCTAATCGTACTAGCTCAGTACTGATGTTTATCCCAACCACACAAGCCTTCATTATTGACGTACATCCCTAACTAAACAAGCCATCATTACTGACGTAGATCCCTAACTAAACAAGCCATCATTACTGACGCACATCTCTAACTAAACTAGCCATCATTACTGACGCACATCTCTAACTAAATAAGCCATCATTACTGACGCACATCCCTAACTATACGAGCCATCATTACTGATGTACATCCCTAACTAAACAAGCCATCATTACTGACGTACATCCCTAACTTGTTTGTTTGCTTGTTTTTGAATTTCGCACAAAGCTAATCGAGGGCTATCTGTGCTAGCCGTCCCTAATTTAGCAGTGTAAGACTAGAGAGAAGGCAGCTAGTCATCACCACCCACCGCCAACTCTTGGGCTACTCTTTTACCAACGAATAGTGGGATTGACCGTACATTATAACGCTCCCACGGCTGAAAGGGCGAGCATGTTTGGCGCGACCGGGATGCGAACCCGCGACCACTCAGATTACGAGTCGCACGCCTTAACACGCTTGGCCATGCCGGGCCTCACATCCCTAACTACCCCAGCCATTCGTGCCGATGTTCGTCCCTAAATAAGAGAACTCATCTTTTTTTTCCACCTCTTTACATTCTGCTTAGAATGTCAAGTATCATTGTCTTAATACCCCCACCCAGTGGCTCAAAGGTAAGTCTGAAGGTTAATAACGTTAAAATGTACTATGGGCGAAATACAGATAACGCGTTGTGTAGCTTTCTGCTTAAGAACAAACACAGAAATTGTCTCAGTTTGTTTGACATTTATTTGGAGTCCACAGCCTAAGAAATCACTCGAGTTATTTTTTATTCAGATTTACCCACAGGTTTTTGCATCACCTGCACACATGTTATCATATATTCCAATTCCGATAACCTTGGTCCCTTTGTATCAGTAATTACTTCTCTGTCATTAGAGGTCTTTCTTACGTATCATGTAACTTCGATGACGTCAACATTTCCACATAACGCCTTTTTAACCAAATACGACGCTTTTAGTTCCTCGTCAGTTCCTTCTGCTGATTTCTGAGTTCGGTATAAATTCGTCAGTATTCTGATATTGATTTGATCTCCGCCTCCCGACCAGCCTCAGTATTTCAATTAATCTGGGGATCGGCACAAGAAGGGATTTTGAAAATCTGTTGGCATTGCGTTTACTCCACAAAACTACATCCGGACCTTTAACCTGTAAAATGTCTACTTCACTGTACAATCGGTTACAAGACTTGGGTGAATTACGTATCTCACGTCCGCTTCTTGCTGAAATTCCCATGGGCTTGTGTGCACGTATTTGTAGTGACGCGTAGTTTTACCAATATGTCTAGCTTTACAGCTACTACGAATGTATTTATAAACGACTCTATGTTGGTAAAACTACACGTCATAAGCAAATGTAAGCAAAGTAATCCATTAGGGTTTTGTATCCGATTTCACAGTGAGAATAACAACCACTTCATACTTGTAGAAAAGTTCAAGATCACCGTTTCATTTTAAAAGTTTTCCTGGAAGCTCGTTTGTATGCAAGCTTTTCCGTTTTTTTTTTTTTTTTCAGAAATACTAGATGGCGTTAGAAGGGCTTGTTTGGTTAGGATGAACATCAGTACTGACGTTAATCCTAACCAAACAAGTCGATTGTGTCAGTACTTACTAAATCCCCTTTCTCTTCATCCAGATTTTGTTTCTACCCTAGCTTCTTCTTTTCCTTGCTTATAACCCATCACTACTGGTGTACATCCTAACCAAACAAGTCCTTTGTGTCAGTACTTACTAAATCCCTTTTCTCTTCATCCAGATTTTGTTTCTACCCTAGCTTCTTCTTTTCCTTGCTTATAACCCATCACTACTGGTGTACATCCTAACCAAACAAGTCCTTTGTGTCAGTACTTACTAAATCCCTTTTCTCTTCATCCAGATTTTGTTTCTACCCTAGCTTCTTCTTTTCCATGCTTATAACCCATCACTACTGGTGTACATCCTAACCAAACAAGTCCTTTGTGTCAGTACTTACTAAATCCCTTTTCTCTTCATCCAGATTTTGTTTCTACCCTAGCTTCTTCTTTTCCTTGCTTATAACCCATCACTACTGGTGTACATCCTAACCAAACAAGTCGATTGTGTCAGTACTTACTAAATCCCTTTTCTCTTCATCCAGATTTTGTTTCTACCCTAGCTTCTTCTTTTCCTTGCTTATAACCCATCACTACTGGTGTACATCCTAACCAAACAAGTCCTTTGTGTCAGTACTTACTAAATCCCTTTTCTCTTCATCCAGATTTTGTTTCTACCCTAGCTTCTTCTTTTCCATGCTTATAACCCATCACTACTGGTGTACATCCTAACCAAACAAGTCCTTTGTGTCAGTACTTACTAAATCCTTTTCTCTTCATCCAGATTTTGTTTCTACCCTAGCTTCTTCTTTTCCATGCTTATAACCCATCACTACTGGTGTACATCCTAACCAAACAAGTCCTTTGTGTCAGTACTTACTAAATCCCCTTTCTCTTCATCCAGATTTTGTTTCTACCCTAGCTTCTTCTTTTCCATGCTTATAACCCATCACTACTGGTGTACATCCTAACCAAACAAGTCCTTTGTGTCAGTACTTACTAAATCCCTTTCTCTTCATCCAGATTTTGTTTCTACCCTAGCTTCTTCTTTTCCATGCTTATAACCCATCACTACTGGTGTACATCCTAACCAAACAAGTCCTTTGTGTCAGTACTTACTAAATCCCTTTTCTCTTCATCCAGATTTTGTTTCTACCCTAGCTTCTTCTTTTCCTTGCTTATAACCCATCACTACTGGTGTACATCCTAACCAAACAAGTCGATTGTGTCAGTACTTACTAAATCCCTTTTCTCTTCATCCAGATTTTGTTTCTACCCTAGCTTCTTCTTTTCCATGCTTATAACCCATCACTACTGGTGTACATCCTAACCAAACAAGTCCTTTGTGTCAGTACTTACTAAATCCCCTTTCTCTTCATCCAGATTTATTATTCTTCACTCTCAGATGTAGACCTATAAAAGTTGAATGATGGCTGAATTATTGTCCCCAAAACTTGACTGACATCACCCTGTGTGAAATGTATCAGAAACGTTTTACATAGCAGATGAAATCTCCTCTTACTATCAGACCCTTTATGCGATGTTCACTTCTTCTTGAATACGTAGTTTTACAGCCTTCACAAATAACAGCGCAGCCTTACCCAATCAATAATAGTATGTAACACAAATTTTGTTCCTGGATAGAATGTGTTATTTCTTAATTGCTTAAGTTGTAAAAATACAGAAAATGGACATTATTCCCTTCAAACTTTGCTTTTGTGACCTGGATTATGAAGTTTAGAAATTAACCTATTTTCTAAGTAAAAACGAGCAAATTTGCAAATTTTCACATATGTTAGGTTTGAACAAAACAACATATGAATCAAGATGTACATGTATTTATACTAAAGTTATACAAAAATGTTTAGAAGTGATTAGTTTTTCGAGATATGCGAATGTAATGTAAATCACTTTAATGTATCAGCCCCCAAATATAGTCTCCCATTATGTTTTCGTTATACGCTCCCAGGTCACAAAAGCAAACTTTGAAGAGAAAAATAGGTCTTTTCCATTTACTTTAGGCATAAGCAATTGGGAAATAATACTTTCTGTCCAGGAACAAAAAAAAGTTATTATTTGCTATTTTGAATTTCGCGCAAAGCTACTCAAGGGCTATCTGCGCTAGCCGTCCCTAATTTAGCAGTTTAAGACTAGAGGGAAGGCAGCTAGTCATCACCACCCCCGCCAACTCTTGGACTACTTTTTTACCAACGAATAGTGGGAACGCCTTAACCCATCTGGCTATGCCGGGCCCAAGAAAAAGTGAAAATTTTGTTACATTGTGTAATAATCCAGCTAATATCATATACTTCAGGCCCGGCATGGCCAGGTGATTAAGGCACTCGACCCGTAATCTGAAGTTCGCGGGTTCCAATCCCCATCACACCAAACATGCTCGCCCTTTCAGTCGTGGGGCGTTATAATGTTACGGTCAATCCCACTATTCGTTGGTAAAAGAGTAGCCCAAGAGTTGGCGGTGTGTGGTGATGAATAGCTGCCTTCCCTCTAGTCTTACACTGCTAAATTAGGGACGGCTAGCACAGATAGCCCTCGAGTAGCTTTGTGTGAAATTCAAAAACAAACAGACCTTTCACGTGTTCACTTCTTCTTGAGTACACACTTTTACAGCCATCACCGATAATAGCTCAGCTAATATCGACCTTACCCAATAATAGTCCAGCTAATATCAGACACTTCAGTCTACGTATCTCAGAAGGGCTGATATGGGTGTCAACACTTACTGATAAGGAGAGAACAACGTTTTGACCTTCCTAAGTGATCTTCAGGTTAAGAAAATCTTGTTGAATGAGCAATACGTATGTGCCATCGAGTGATTATTTCGCCACAGACCAAAACCATAAAAAAATTAAAAGTACAATCACAGCAACTTTTACAGCTCTGATTTTCATTTACATTTTTACCTGATAATGACCCAATACTGTGTGACGAAACGTTGTAATAACTGGAATCTAAATTTGATTACTTCAGAAGGGGCTTTTAGAGTATTTTGGAATCAATTATTCAGTTTCTAAAAAACTGGGTGTTTCGGTAAGTGAACGCCATCTATCGTCAGAAATTAAAAACAGAAACATGTCGATTTTTAGCCAGACCTGGTGTCTTCCCGAATTTTGGGTTATCGTGTGTTTTGAAATGTTAGTTTAATTGACTTTAAAACAAATATCGTTACACAAGTGCCACATTCCTATGTTGTTTTCCTTATTTTGTAAAATTCTCACTAAACATTAACATTTAACAACGTGTATCGTTGGATAACTTCATGTAGTTTATATTCTAAAAACTGCAGTACAAAATTTACGCATTCAGATAAAATGCCTTACAGTGCTACTTGTAGATTTCTTTGAATACCAGTGAACCTTGCATACTCACTAAAGGTCGTGTCATAACCTCAGTTGAGCCATGTGATATATAACTTGTTTCTATTTACTATTTACCTGAAGCATGTGTAATAAAATTCGGATAGCTTTTGGTTTTGAGAGTATAGTATACATCGTATACTTGAATTTGAAAGCTATCATACTGATTTTTTGTCGAACATTTAACTTAAGGCTAATTGTGCAAATTCAGTGAGTTTTAAAATTATTCAGAGAAAGATTAATATTTATATGTACATAAATAAAAGCTGATCCAGAAATTTATATAACGTAGATTTTTACTGAAATATTACGAGCGACACGATTGAAAATAAAGCTGTAAAAATTCAGTATTTTTTGTAAAACATTTGAAATATTCACAATTCTAAATGTCCTAATTAGGTTGAATTACTCCAAGAGCAACTGCTGAACCTTCAGGGTCAAGATGATAATGATAAAGTCTTTGAGGTAATTGAACCCGAATTACTTCAAGAACAGTTGATAGATCTTCAGGATCAAACATTAGATACTGATTCTGATGTGGTGAGCATGGACGATCACTGTGATGACACAAAAATCCCTGGAAGGAAAACGAGAAACCAGGAATCTCAAACAGATGATGCCGAATTTGAACAGCGGCTTCAACTGTTAGAACAAGAACGAATCATTGAGCAGCTACAAATAAGAAATCGAGAGCTGGAAGCCAAGGAAACTGTGAAGCTGTTAGAGGTTTGTGAACTTTACATGGCTAGATAACAAGAAACTGTGAAGCTGTTAGAGATTTGTGAACTTCACTTGACTTGATGACAGGAAACTGTAAAGCTGTTAGAGGTTTATGAACTTCACATGGCTAGATAACAGGAAACTGTGAAGCTGTTAGAGGTATGTGAACTTCACATGGCTAGATAACAGGAAACTGTGAAGCTGTTAGAGGTATGTGAATTTCACATGGCTAGATAACAGGAAACTGTGAAGCTGTTACAGGTTTGTGAACTTCACATGGCAAGTTAACAGGAAACTGTGAAGCTGTTACAGGTTTGTGAACTTCACATGGCTCGATAACAGGAAACTGTAAAGGTGAGGTTTTCAACATTATTTAACTTAATGTGGCAGTAAACTGTAAAGCTGCTAGAGGTATGTGAACTTCACTTGACTTGATGACAGGAAACTGTGAAGCTGTTAAAGGTTTGTGAACTTCACATGGCTACATAACAGGAAACTGTGAAGCTGTTAGAGGTTTGTGAACTTCACATGGCAAGTTAACAGGAAACTGTGAAGGTGTTAGAGTTTTGTGAACTTCACATGGCTACATAACAGGAAACTGTGAAGTTGTTAGAGATTTGTGAACTTCACATGACTTGATGACAGGAAACTGTGAAGCTGTTAGAGATTTGTGACTTTCACATGACTTAATAACAGGAAACTGTGAAGGTGTTAGAAGTTTTTGAACTTCACATGGCTACATAACAGGAAACTGTGAAGCTGTTAGAGATTTGTGAACTTCACATGACTTGATGACAGGAAACTGTGAAGCTGTTAGAGGTTTGTGAACTTTACATGGCTAGATAATAGGAAACTGTGAAGGTGTTAGAGGTTTGTGAACTTTACATGGCTAGATAACAGGAAACTGTGAAGCTGTTAGAGGTTTGTGAACTTCACATGACTAGATAACAGGAAACTGTGAAGCTCTTAGAGATTTGTGAACCTCACATGACTAGATAACAGGAAACTGTGAAGCTGTTAGAGATTTGTGAATTTCACATGACTTAATAACAGGAAACTGTGAAGGTGTTAGAGGTTTTTGAACTTCACATGGCTATATAACAGGAAACTGTGAAGGTGTTAGAGGTTTTTGAACTTCACATGACTAGATAACAGGAAACTGTGAAGCTGTTAGAGATTTGTAAATTTCACATGACTTAATAACAGGAAACTGTGAAGGTGTTAGAGGTTTTTGAACTTCACATAGCTATATAACAGGAAACTGTGAAGGTGTTAGAGGTTTTTGAACTTCACATGACTAGATAACAGGAAACTGTGAAGCTGTTAGAGATTTGTGAATTTCACATGACTTAATAACAGGAAACTGTGAAGGTGTTAGAGGTTTTTGAACTTCACATGGCTATATAACAGGAAACTGTGAAGGTGTTAGAGGTTTTTGAACTTCACATGACTAGATAACAGGAAACTGTGAAGCTGTTAGAGATTTGTGAATTTCACATGACTTAATAACAGGAAACTGTGAAGGTGTTAGAGGTTTTTGAACTTCACATGGCTATATAACAGGAAACTGTGAAGGTATTAGAGGTTTTTGAACTTCAGATGATTTGATGATAATCAGTTATTATTACGCTGTGCAACATATTGTAATTAATTTGTTAAATGCCCTCACACTTCCCAATTGGTTCTCCAAGAAAACGTGATTCCA
This sequence comes from Tachypleus tridentatus, assembly GCF_004210375.1. Lineage (NCBI taxonomy): Eukaryota > Metazoa > Arthropoda > Merostomata > Xiphosura > Limulidae > Tachypleus > Tachypleus tridentatus. The sequence goes on from NC_134831.1 coordinate 186,290,648, forward strand.
CTTATATTTAAAGAATATTACTTAATAAATACGTATTATATAATATACTATAAATAAAGGTAATATGAGAACTTATTGAAAGTAATAAAGTAGTTTGATAAGAACATCTGAGCTTAGAACTTACTGAAAAGGTAAAAGAGCTTCAACGGTTTATAAATGGAAATAGACATACGGTCATTTTGAGAGTGTTCTTTGAATTAGACGTTGGAATGAATTACCTAGCAGCGTTAAGGCTCAGGTGATAGATTACCAAGAATATATATGGAGCAAAAGGTGGGATGAGTTATTCTTTATAGTTTGGTTTGGTTTGTTTTGAATTTTCGCGCAAAGCTACACGAGGGCTATCTACACTAGTCGTCCCTAATTTAGCAGTGTAAGACTAAAGGGAAGGCAGCTAGTCATCACTACCAACCGCCATCTCTTGGGCTACTCTTTTACCAACGAATTTTCGCGCAAAGCTACACGAGGGCTATCTACACTAGTCGTCCCTAATTTAGCAGTGTAAGACTAAAGGGAAGGCAGCTAGTCATCACTACCAACCGCCATCTCTTGGGCTACTCTTTTACCAACGAATAATGGGATTGATCGTAACATTATAACGTCCCCACGGCTGAAAGGGCGAGCATGTTTGGTGTGACGGGGATTCGTCGGTTTCAAGGTAAGGGTAATTTAGATGCCAAGATGGCTTCACCTAAGCAGGCTAGATAACAAGTCATTCGGGGAAACTTTAAAGAAATTTAATAAATACGGTGGTTGAAGCTAAACATGAAAAGTGGTAAGGGAACTTGGGTATAAACAAATTAACAGGATAGCTGGAGCACCGAGAAAACCAAAAAAAGTTAAAATTAGAGACAAAACGTAAATAATTGTTTTAAAAACAAACTTTTACGATTCAAAGATAGGCTTAGCTATAATTTTAATTCTAATGTTAGGAGTATCTGGAACAAAATGAACAAGTTCAGGAATCAAACTGAAATAAAATTGGTTATAAAGGAAACTACTGATTTTTGATTTGATAAGGAGAATATTTGTAATATGAATTATTTTGACGTAAGCTATTTAATAACGATAAATATTAAAAGAAAAGGTGAGGTGGCTTCTTATATAAGGGACGAATTGAATTCTGTTGGTAATGAAGTGGTTTAATTTGCGCGAACTACCATCAGGGAATTCAACAGCCCAAAATATATAAGGCAGTTTTCATAGGTCGCGTGCCCGAATAGATATGTTAATGAGATGACTATTTGCCTTCCCTGTAGTCTTAAACTGCTAAGTTAAGGACAGCTAGTGCAGATAGCCGTCGTGTAGCTTTGCGCAAAATTGAGAAACGAAACCACGTTCCAACGACAAGAACAAAATTGTGATTTTTGGTTGATAGTTAACCAACAAGGGATCCGCTTGTCATTTAGATTATCATTGTCGCGGGAGAACAAACTTGTAAAATGTGTTGTAGATTTGCGATAAACAAATAAACAAACAAACAATACTCAATTATTTTTTTTTACAAATACTTTATGTTTAGTCTGCTCTTTCACTTGAAGATAATTACTTGTTTTTTTTAAATGTCGCGCAAATCTACATACGCTAGCTGTCTCTAACTTAGCAGTGTAAAACTAGAGGGAAGGCAGCTAGTTATCCCCACCCACCGCCACTTTTGGGCTACTCTTTTACCAACGAAGAGTGGGAGTGACCGTCACATTATGACACCCACACAGCTGAAATGGCGAACATGTTTGAAGTGACGGGGTCTTGAAGATGAATTCATAGTTGTTGTTATCTGCTGTCTCACATTTGGTCAGCTGAGTACTATGGTTTGATTCTCCGCTGTAAATAGTGCCCAGGTAGCTCACGGTGTAGTCTTGCGCTTAAAACATCACAAGCAACAACAACGTGATCTGTCAGTATGTATACTTCTCGTAGCTTTAGCTTTTACTTTAATTCATAACTTTCTTTTAGTCGGCACAGGGGGCGACCGGGTCTTCTTTTACATCAAAAGATATATACTTGAAGCCATGTTCACAGGACCACTCAACAAGGACAATAAACGAGACCCCGATTTCAGCAACAAACTCAAGTCTTGAACCATCAGTTGCAAAGGTGGTAGAAACTACCGAGACGTCCACTATCGTACAAAACTCACTAGAGAAAGACTCAACAGATGTCACTAGTAACCAAATTGTAGTTTCCGATGAAGAAGGCCTGGATGCTCGATTTCAGTTTGAGGAATGTGTTACAAGGGCTATGCTGGCTATGGAAAAGGAATTAGAAAAAAAGGTAAGAACTGTGCTGTTGACTATTGTAAACTATTGTAAATGGTTTGATAACTATATATATATATATATATATATATATTTTTTTGATAAACTCAACTTTATTGAGACTATGAAAGAAATTAGAAGTATAAGAAAAACTCGTTGTAAGAGATTTTGATAAATTCCTGTTAAGTCAAACACAATTACGCAATACCAATTTAGACAACAACCGATCCAAATGTGTGTGTTTTTTCAAGGAGACATAATTCTACTATTGTCACCCAGTGAGGAGGTCAGCGGTAAGTTTAGGGACTGACCAGGCTAAAATCCGGGGTTCGATTCCCTGTGTAGTTTGCGTTAAAACAGGTAAACATTTCTTAGGTAACTTCACGAAGAAGCTGAGAACGTTTGGTTCTTCTCTTTAAAAGTCCAAAGTTGGTTCGTTATTGGAATAAAAAATATTAACAAGTTTTCACGATTGTTTTAAAGTACTAAAGTTTTCATCTTTTATAGTTGTAAACTATATTTATGGGTCGCTTGGATCGTTAATGTTACTGCCGTTGTTAGCAATCAATAAATCGTTAACACGTTATTCGTATGGGAGGAAATTAAGACCCCTGCTCAGTGAAATATTACATCCTAGATGGAGCTGATTGGTTGAAATAAACTTCTTGACTCTACTATTAAGAATCTTCTTTTCAGATTTGAAATCCATGATGTATGAAACATGATACAGCTGTGTATATCAGTAATGGTTTTAGAGGTTTCATTGTTTCCATAATTCTTCAGAATCAATATCATACACTTTGCTTTCTTATACTCTAATTCTATTTGGACCTCTCAGAACACTTGTCTTTCTCATAACTCCAATTGCAACATCAGTTCTTCACTTCCAGTTAACATGCTTTATTCGAGCATGAATCCAAAGGTAAACAGCATTTACAAACACCATAGGTGAAGCAGTTACATTTCTTTCTATGTTGATATTTCTGTCACTTAATTTCACTTATGAGTATATTTGTAAAATAAGAAATAGGAGCTTTTATAGATTGTATTATTAAATTACGATTACATAGTCTGGCACTTCCAATACGATTTTCGGATTCGACCTTTTTTAACTAAACTTGGCTCGGTTTTCCGTGACCGAAGGTCTTAATATTGTAATGTCTAGTAACGACAACCTATTTAATAATAATAAAAAATGTAACTTTTATAATGCCAGTTCAGTTTAAACAACAAATTTAAGTAACGGGTGCTCTGTAAGTTTGAGTAGTTTGTTAGAACTAATTTTACAAGTAAAAAAACTTAAGTTCACCAATAAACCAATGTTTATCAACTTATTAGTGCACTTATTCTTCTGAATAAATCGTTTTACAGGAACACAATTGAGGATGACAGCACAATAGACTAATTGTTTGCTTCACAACATTTCGCAGTATTATACAAAGGACTATCAGCGCAGGCCGTTTACAATTTTGAACTGATGGTCCAAATGATAAAATAGGGCAATAACTATCACCTCCTGGGCTGCTTTTCTCTGGCCGAATAGTAGGACTTATAGCCATTCTTACAGCGCACTCACCCCCTGAAATCCAGTAAATTATTTTCTTAAATGGGCTTTCGTCCCTGAACATTCTGATTCACAGTCTGATTATTCTAACTACTTGCCCACGCCCAGCCCACAGCTAAATCAAGAGGTATAGCAGTAGAAATGAATGCGGAATCATTTAACCTATAGATTTCTTATTCTCACCAACAACGAATAATGGGAAAGTAGGTGGCGAAAACATTTTCACAGTTATACGATGCTCTAGCAGTGACAGATTAGAGGAAAGACAACTAGTCAACACCACCCACCACCAACTTTTGGGTTATTCTTTTACTAATGAATTTAGACATTATTTAACTATGTTAGTGTTCGAGTCAATATGATAGCCATTGTTTAATACATTTTTTTAGATATTTATTAACTATGTTAGTGTTAGACTCAGTATGATAGCCGTTGTATAATACATTTTTAGACATTTTTAACTATGTTATTGTTAAAGTCAGGATAATAGCCACTGTTTAATACATTTGTTAAACATTTTTACTATGTTCTTGTTAGACTCAGTATGATAGCCTTTATTTGATACATTTTAGACATTTTTGAACTATGTTGGTTTTATACTCAGTATGATAGCCATTGTTTAATACATTTTTAAACATTTTTTAGTTATGTTGGTGTTAGAGTCAGTGTTATTGTCGTTGTTTAATATATTTGTTAAATATTTTTATTATGTTCTTGTTAGACTCAGTATGATAGCCATTGTTTAATACGTTTGTTAAACATTTTTTAACTATGTTGTTGTTAGGCTCAGTATGATAGCCATTGTTTAATACATTTTTAGATATTTTTTAACTATGTTCTTGTTTGAGCCAGTATGATGGTTATCATTTAATACATTTCTAGACATTGTTGAACTATGTTTTTGTTAGACTCAGTATGATACCCATTGTTTAATATATTTTTAGACATTTTTAACTATGTTTGTGTTAGAGTCAGTATGACAGCCGTTGTTTAATATATTTGTTAAACATTTTTAACTATGTTTTTGTTAGACTCAGTATGATACCCATTGTTTAATACATTTTTTAGACATTTTTTTAACTATGTTAGTGTTAGACTCTATGATAGCCATTGTTTAATACATTTTTAGACATTTTTAACTATGTTATTGTTAGAGTCAGTATGATAGCTATCGTTTGATACATTTTAGATACTTTTTAACAATGTTGTTGTAAGAGTTAGTATGATAGCCATTGTTTAACACATTTTTACGTTTAAAAAATATAATAAATTCTCTTAAAATATGGTAATTAGAGAATATTTCAGTCTCACTATTCACTGGTAAAGAGTAGGTCCGGCATGGTTAGATAGTTAAGGCATTCGACTCGTAATCTGCGGGTCGCGGGTTTGAATCCCCGTGACACCAAACATACTCGCTCTTTCGACCCTTCGAGCGTTATTATGTGCGGTAAATTCCACTATTGGTGGGTAAAAGAGTAGCCCAAAGGTGACAGTGGGTGGTGATGACTAGCTGCCTTCCCTCTTGTCTTACACTGCTAAATGAGGGACGGCTAGCGCAGATAGCCGTCGTGTAACTGTGCGCGAAATTCAAAAAACAATCATACCAGTATCATATGAATAGTTTCATAACTTTAATTAAGATGTAACACCACATTTTGTACATTTTTGTTCTGGGTGTGATTAAACATCACTATTTGTTTTCATTAAGGTTTTATTTCTATTATATTGACAGTTCTGTAAATCTGACGTTTCAAACGTTTGATGTTTTTTAAAAATTAACATAGTGTCTTTTAATTAACGTACCTTTTAAGCCTTAACTAACGCCAAGAAGTCAGATTTGTTTTGTTTGTTTTGGAATTTCGCACAAAGCTACTCGAGGGCTATCTGTGCTAGCCGTCCCTAATTTAGTAGTGGAAGACTAGAGGGAAGGCAGCTAGCCATCACAACCCACCGCCAACTCTTGGGCTGCTCTTTTACCAACGAATAGTGGGATTGACCGTCACATTATACGCCCCCACGGCTGGGAGGGCGAGCATGTTTAGCGCGACGCGGGCGCGAACCCGCGACCCTCGAATTACGAGTCGCACGCCTTAAGAAGTCAGGTATCCTACGTTTGTACTCGAGCACACTGTCAATGTTCTAGGAACATCGTGATAAGATGAACAAGAATGACGGTTCGTGTCTCGCGCTGTTCGACTCTTCATCATCCAATAGTGATACAGAAAGCACAGTAGAACAAAATCCTTTGTCTGAAACATATTACCCAACTCCTTTCCACCCAGTAGTTGATCTTCCTTTGGAAAAATCCGTCAGAGGGCGTTCCACCCTCACGTCAACTTTATCGTCTTCCTTCACGACAAAACCTCAATCCAACAATTGTATAACTGCTAGAGAAAAGGTAAGTTGAATATTTTAATCTTTGAAAACTGTTACTAAACAACAAAACCAAACTTAACGTGTTCTAAACTGTGAAAGTTCTCTTCGATAACTGAACCAAAAACAGTGTGAATATTTTAAACAAATGAAGTTCTTTGTAACTATTAATTAGAGAAAAACAGCATGGTTTTAAACAAACGAAGTTAATTAGAACCGTTAACTACATAGAAGTAGTGTTATTATAAATAAAGCTAGCTGTAATCATTAATTAACTACAAGAATACTGCTTTAAACGAAGGAAGTTAGCTGAAATTTTTAACTAGATAAAATTAGTGTTGTTTTAAACAATGAAACTTAGCTGTGATCTTTAAGTAGATAAAAGTACTATAAATATTGTAAGGAAAGACCACCTAGGTAAGAAATATGGTATGGTTTTCAAACCAGAGTAATTAAATATCATGTATTAGAGAAACATTTTATCTCCAGTGACAAATGTTGTGCAGTTGTGTTTATTTAAACTTCAATGTCTTCCTTTGTATAAGAAAAGTTAAACTCGTATACGTGAACTTCTCTCTCTCCTAACAGCTGGTTCAGAATTTATCACCTAGTCCAGTTTCTAGAAGTTTCAATAACCATATTCCCGACAGTCAGCTACTGGCAACAAGTCAAAATAATGTGGTAAGTTGAATACAGTAAAATATATTATTTTATTCAAAATCTTTCCGCCCTTCTTTTCTTACAAATGGCGCTTGATTTGCCGCTTGGGTCTGTATGAGTTTCTATCTTGAATAATAAGTTTGAGGTTTAGGGACTGGGTAAATGTGTAACATTTTCATCCAGAGGTGTTGGAGACAAGAGGAATTACATCGAGGTTATTATGACAGAAGTGTCTTTAATTACACTGTGAAAGGTTATCTTCGATTGCCTCGCATATATGTGAGATTACTTTTCTGTTATCGGATAATTATCTGGTAATACCACATCCACTGTCATCAAATGACATCATATCACCAATTATCTATTTATACCACATTGGCTATCATCAAATGGTATCGTGTCATCCATTACCGGTCATTATCTGGTCATACCACATCTTCTGTCATCAGGTGGTATCATGTTATCCATTATCAATCATTATCTGGTCATACCACATCTGCTATCATCGGGTCATATGATGTCATGTATTATAAGTTCATACCATCAGGTTACTACGTCTGTGTTCATCAGACCGTATCAAGACTTTGTCTATTTGACAAGTGACGAGAATGTTAAGTCTTCGTGATAAATCAAGACAAGTCTTGTTATATGTTTATGTTATTTTATTATTCTGTTTTATAAATACATGCATAAGATACTGTATGGCACTTGTTACTCACACTGTCTAAATGTAAGGTAAGGGCACTTATCAGCAATAACTACTGACCAGAGACAGTCAATATTTAGTTGGTCTCTCAGTGGCACAGTGGTATGTCTACGGACTCACAACGATAAAACCCGGGTTTCTATACCCGTGGAGGTCAGAGCACAGATAGCGCATTGTGTAACTTTGTACTAATTCGAAACAACAACAATATTTAGTTGACTTACAAAGACTGAAGTCACTCATCAGCTGGGCCCGGCATGTCACTGAGTGGAGGTTATTAAAATTTAAGGGTGAACAGGTGTTAAGCATTAACAATTTTAGTTTGTATTTGTGTGTAGTGACCGTGAAGCAGTTATCAATTGGTCAATATGGCCGTCAGTGGTTTTCCATAGTTAAAAAGTCATACGTTTTCAAATGTGGCTCAAACGGTGAGATATGTTTTAACTTACATTCCAGTCGTAAATACTATTTCCTCTCTTGAAGCTACACAATGGTCTAACTGTGCTCTGCCCATCACAGGTATCGAAACCCGGTTTCTAGCATTGTACATTTGCAGACATACTGGTGTGCCACTGGGGGCTATCTTGAACCCCTTTATCAAATATATTATATGTTAGGGGAAAATTTGTTTTGCTATATACTTCTCTTTAAAAAATATTCCATGTAGAGTGAGTTTCTAACCGTAGAGTGAAGGTGTAATCTTGATGTGAAAATAATCACATGCGTATTATGTGTGTAGTGATACTTTTAGGTATCATTTAATGAGCACCAAAATAATGATTTATTATAAATACAGAATTCGAGAACTTTCACAAGGAACACAGGAGCTCGTCAGAAAACCCACTCTCAGGAATTAGGTGAGAAGAGAATTTCTATTGATCTGTTTATTTCTGTTAAGTGGTACCATATAAACAGATAAGTTTAAGACTGGTCTATTAACTGGTGTAATTAAATAGTGATACTAGATAAACAGACATGTTAAAATCTGGTCTATTAACCGTTGTAAATAAACAGTAGTACTAGATAAACAGATGTGTTAAAGACTGGTCTATTAACCACTGTATTTAAATAGTAGTACTAGACAAACAGGTAAGGTAGAGACTGGTCTACTAACTGCTGTAATTAAATACATGAGGTCCATTTAAAAATATAAAGTATTGTTGTAGTTTTCTCCTTAACTTGTGTTAAGAGTAAGTTTACAATGTTCGAATTGAATTACATATTTTTAGACTTAATAACACCGTTTTGCAATATTTGATTCTCTGTACTTTAGTGAGTTGAGAGCCATATTGAAAAAAAAAAAAAAACATCAGACATTCTCGTTTGATTTCTTAGTTTCATTGTATTAATAAAACTATAGACATATTTTGCAATGGAAAATTCCAACAGTTTCTTAGGATTGAAGATAATATCTTAGTTCCTGGAAGACACATACGTAGCTAACAGCTTCATGAATGATAAAAATGCGAACAATACAATAAAAGTATGATTGAAAGGTGAATAATCAAACAATGAAAAGTGTTTATCAAATGTTGACATAAGTAGGATCATTCGACAGGTATTTATGGAAATACTGTTCTTCACCTTATGAATTAACAACTGTAATAGGAAAACATTACTTTGTCCCTGTTTCATGATGTTCAGAGTAGCTTTTCAAGAACGAGACTTTTGTAAAACTATTGTTCTTTCTTCCTTGTTTATCTTATTAAAACTTGCCTCCAGGAAAGATATGTTTATAACACTATTTGTTCTTTCTTCTTGGTTTATCATATTAAAACTTGCCCCCAAGAATGAGACTTCTCTAGATTATTTATTCTTTCTTCCTTGTTTATTATATCGAATCCCCTCGGTGTGGATTCCTGTACGTGGTGAGGGGACCTCCCAGAGAAGATTCTGTTCTTTCAGTTTACCTCCTTTGGGATCTAAACATCACCCACGTATTTGCCGTGCGTGGTGACTCATGAAGGGGAGGAGAGAATCCAGCATCAGATACAATGTCCACAACACCTGTTGAGAACATCTAACACTGGTACTTGTTTGACCCTAGCCCAACTGGACCAGCTGACTTCCCTGGGGAGCCACCACAAGGTCGCCCATCTACAGAAATTCAAGGCCAAAGTGGTGTGTTGGGTATAGTGCTCACGAAACTCTGGCATTGCTGCAGTGTCCTTGTTTGACATTGTAGTGCGTCCCCTCGTTGGGATCCATGGTGGATGGGGTCAGTGGGCATTGAAATTTCCTTTTCTTTATTGTGGATCCTCCAAAAAAACTTAAACAAAATAGTGAAAAAACAGACCACAGGTAAACGACCATGTCTTTAAGATTCTGAGCAGCAATCTTCAACATCTGTAACACCGGTTTCTCATTTTCTTATACTACATTCTCTTTAAAACAAATCTTTAGGGCAAATGTCTCTCTTTTTCATTCAGAAGGGACTAGAGGGATTTGCTGGCTCTTCAAAGTCAGTCAAAAAGCTTCGCTCTAGTGACATATTGGCTTAAACATTCACATCTCAACACAGTGAACTCTTCTTGCATTCAAAGGCAATTGGGGATATATCTATTGAGGTTACACCTCGTGTTTCTTTGAATTCAGCACGAGGAGTTAATGTTGAGAGGGATTTGAAGAACATCCCTGAATTAGAGATTCTCGCTGGTTTCTCCACCCAAGGAGTTTCTGCAGTGGGGCATATCTCCACTCACTAAGATGGAATTATGATGCCAACCAATGTTCACATTTTAAAATTTATATCACCGCATCCACCTGCTTCCATCAGGGCAGGTTATCTTAATTGCAAGGTACAGTCATACATTCCAAACACTCTCAGATGTTTCCAGTGTCAGCAGTTCGGTCACTCGAAGACATCATGTCGTGGTTCCTTGAAGTGTGTTCGTTGTGGTGGCAAGGACCACAATGCTTATGAGAGTGAAACGGATATTCATTGCATCAATTGCAATGGCTCTCACCCATCCTACTTTCGTTTTTGCCCTACACTGTTGGAAGAAAAAGAGGTGCAGCGTCGGAGAAGGATTCATAACATTACTTATCCTGAGGCTCGAAAATTGCTGTCCACTACTTCATCTCAGATGTATGCTGCTGCACTTCATTCCACTACTACAGTGGGAGTGCAGACAGATCTTTCTGTGCCTCCAAAAGAATCGTTCTTAAAAGAAATGAAAAGACTTTTGACCTCCGTGGTTAAAAAAGTTGATGAATCAATGTCAACACTTGTTCTGTCCCTAACATACATTCCAGCAAACCCCAAGATCCACTTCCTTTAGTTCCGGCTGCGGGAATTTCTTTTAGTACATCTTCTTCTCCCACCCCAAGATGCAAAACGATCATTCGTTTACGTCCTCAATCATTGGAATCCTCTTCCAACGACAAAGACCTGCTCAATCGACCCAGGGCAGGATCCATGGAGGTCGACAGACTTCTCTCGAATAAAGAGAATAAAGAAAAAACACGTGGTCGTAAACAGAAGGGTTCTTCACCCAATTCGCCTACACAAACAAAAATGGCCACCTTGATACAATGGAACTATCAAGGTTTACGTTCTAATCTGGATGACATCAAAACACTAATTGCTTGCTACCATCCTGTATGTCTTTCCTTACAGGAAACATTTCTGAAACCTGCTGATACAGTCACAATTGGGCAGTTTTCTTTCTACAGAAATGAGAGGCTGTGTGATGGACGAGTGCAAGAAGGGGTGTCACTGTTGGCTGATCAGCATGTCCCTACCCTGTCTTGGCCACTCGACATATCCTTGAAGGCCGTAGCCATCCGTGTTTTCTTTGGTCGTACTATCACTGTTTCTTCTCTCTACCTGTCGCCTGGAGAGATCTCTGATCAATCAGACCTTGATGCTCTCGTTGAACAGTCGTCACCTCCATTTTCAATCCTGGTGGACTTTAAGGGGCATAATTCCCTCTGGGGAGGTATTGATATTGATGGGAGGGGTCGCTCCGTAGAGCGTTTGCTCTCAGATCACAATCTTTCTCTTTTCAATACTGGTTCTTCTACTGATTTTTATTCACCTAGTCAGTCCTTTACTGCTATTGATCTCTCAGTTTGCTCACCTTCACTATTCTCCTACTTTTCATGGAGGGTTGACAGTAACCCATGAGGCAGTGATAATTTTCCCATACTTTTGAGAGAGACTGACCGTGGTCGATGTCACCTGACCCGCGTACCTCGGTGGCAGCTGGATCAAGCCAACTGGCCCTCTTTCACTGTTCTCTTGATCCTGTATTGTACAGGAAGCTGCTCAATGTATTTCTAAAACCTCAATACGTTTTCCACGATATCCTCGTCCATGGTGGAATCCTGCCTGCCACATGGCACGGAAGGCTCAAAAACGGGCCTGGGATACTTTTCTTAGGTATCCCACACTCTTGAATTGCATCGCTTTCCAGTAGGCCCGTGCACATTCTCGGCAGGTAAGACGTCAAAACCAGAAGGAATCCTGGATTAAGTTCACAACCAGCATATCTTCTACAACCAGTTTCAAAGTTATATGGGACAAGATTCAAAAGGTCAATGGCCAATATAATTTCGTCCCCCTCTCAATCTTGCGCTCTGATGGCCAGGAAATAGCTAATTACCCGGAGCATCGCCGATACTCTAGGTGAGAGCTTTTGCCGGGTATCCAGCACTTCTGCTTCATCCTCCGCTTTCTTAGCCTTCAAGACTTGGGCAGATCGAACACCTCTTTCCTGTCGAACTGATTGTCTCTATGACTATAATTGCACCTTTACACTGGTGGAACTCAAACTGGCCCTTTATTGGTCTGGCAGTACATTGGTCGAACCTGATGAGGTACACTACGAAATGCTGTGCCAACTATCTCCTGCTTCTCTTGCTATTCATCTGATTGTTTTTAACCAGATCTGGCAGGAGAATGTTTTTCCTGATGCCTGGCGCCAGGTTATTTTCCTACCTTTCTCTAAGCCTGGGAAGGATCCCAAGATTCCTTCAAACCACCATACAATTACTTTGGGCCCGGTATGGCCGGGTGTTTAAGGCATTTGATTCGTTATCTGAAGGTCGCGGGTTCGAATTCCCATTACACCAAACATGCTCGTCCTTTCAGCTGTGGGGTGTTATAATGTGATGGTCAATCCCATTATTCGTTGGTAAAAGAGTAGTCCAAGAATTGGTGGTGGGTGGTGATGACTAGCTTCCTTCTCTCTAGTTTTACACTGCTAAATTAGGGACGGCTAGCGCAGATAGCCCTCGAGTAGCTTTGCACGAAATTCAAAACAAACCAAAACTAATTGCTTTCACGAGCTATCTCTGTAAGACCTCAGAGAGGATGGTTAATGCTCGTCTTGTTTGATTCCACGAATCAAATAACTTCCTCTCGCCCACCTAGTGGGGTTCTGACAACAGTGCTACACCGTGGACAACCTGATTTGACTTGAAACGTCAATCAGAGAAGCCTTTCTCAAATGACAACATCTTGTATCAATATTCTTTGACCTTCAGAAGGCTTATGATATTACATGGAGGTATGGCATTTTGCAAGATCTCCATTTATATGGATTACGTGGTCATTTGCCCATTTTTATTAAATTTGTTTAATGAACAGGCGATTCTAAGTTCATGTGGGTTCGACACTTTCCCGTTCTTTTCTACAGGAACTTGGAGTCCCTCAGGGCTGTATTGTGAGTGTCACACATTTTAGAATAAAGATTAATGCCACTATTGAACAACTCCCTCTTACTGTCAACGATTTTCACATCTCGTGTCAGTCGTCAAACATTAGGTATATTGTGCGGCAGCTTCAGACTACCCTAAATCGTTTACTGAAGTGGACCACAGCAAACGGCTTTAACTTCTCTCTCTCTAAAACTGTTTGCATGCACGTTTGCCGCCAACGAGTATTCACTCTGATCCAGAACTCTGTATCGGTGAAGTTGTGCTACCTGTGTTCCCTGAGACAAAGTTCTTGGGGTTTATCTTTGACCGTAAGCTGACCTTTATACCAACATTAAGCAGCTTCGAGTCAAGTGTACAAGAGCAATGAACATCTTCCGCGTCCTCTTTTCCACTACTTGGGAAACGGCTCGATGTTCTATGCTAAAGATATATCGTGCTCTTATTCGATCAAAACTCCTCCTTGAAGTTGCTGGATCCTATTCATCATCAGGGACTTCGGCTCTGCACCGATATTTTCTGCACTTCCCCACTTCCTCTGCTTATACACAGAGTCTCATGAACCTCCTCTATACTTCCGCCGTTTGCAACTGTCTTTTTCTGTACGCTTTTAAACTTCGATCCTTACCATAGAAACCCAATTGGATTGTGTTTTTTCTTCCTCGGTGGGCCTTGCTTTTTCAGAACAGACGATCTGCCATTGTTCCTTTTGGCTTTCGTATCCAGGCGTAGCTGGATGAATTGGGCCTGTTCTTGGACAACATTGCTGTATCCACTGGTCAGCCCATTCCACAATGGCTTATTACAATCCCCAAAGGTGACCCATCTTTAAGTCATCTGAGAAAAGCAGATACTCCCGATTGGAAATACTGTCTGTTATTTGCTGAACATCTTTTGAACCATCCTTCCATTCCTATTTATACGGTCCTCCGCCAGTACAGCGGTATGTCTACGGATTTATAACGCTAAAATCAGGGGTTTGATTCCCCTTGGTAGGCTCAGCATATAGCCTGATGTGGCTTTGCCCTAAGAAAACATACCTATTTATATGGATTATTCGAAATCAGGTAACTTTGTGGGCTCTGCCATAGTTTGGAGTAGTTTGGTGCTTGCGCACAGAATCCCCTCTACAGCTTCTGTGTTCACTGCTGAACTGTATGCCATTTTTCTTGCCCTGGATCACATAGAAGCTGAGCAGTACTCTAATTGCACGATTTATACTGACTTACTTAGTTCCCTTCTGGCCCTGGAATCGCTTCACGTTAGTTCACACCCTGTTCTCGTCGATATTCAAAACCGACTGGCCCATTTCTCTTTAACATCTACTTCTATCTAGTTTTTCTGGATACCGGGCCACGTTGGTTTTCGTAGGAACGAGCTTGCCGACACCGCAGCTAAGTCTGTCTGCTCTGGCAGTATCACTGCTGTGCCTGTTCCACGCATGGACTATGGTCCTGTATTCAAGGCTCGGCTCCGTGCAATTTGGCAGTCGACTTGGAGTGAACAACATGTAAACAAGCTTTTCCAAATAAAACTATCTCTTGGTCTTTGGCCGTATTGCTTCCCTAAGGATCTGAAAGAGGAAGTTGTCGAAACTAAACAACGCTTTGGTCACAGTTTTTAACACATCGTTTTCTTTTACCTGGGACTGATGCACCAATGTGTTGTCTGTGTAACACTCAAGTCACAATAAGCCACATTTTACTGTATTGCCATCGTTACGATTCTCAACGACGGCACCATTTTAAACAGGTTTTGTCCCAAGGTTTATCCATAATGTTAGACAGTGTCATTGACGATGATGACATTGTCCACTTTAGAAATGTTTTTAGTGTTTCAAAGGCTACTAGTCTCTTTAATGCTATTTACGTTTTTAATTCATAAATAAGACCTTTTTTATTGTGATTTCTTTTAGGAATTAAAGTATAACTAATTCCATTTGAAATTAGAAAATGGATGTAACGTCAAATAAATGGAAAGCAGGACTGGAAAGGCCAACTTCAGGTGGATAACACTGATGTTTGAACTTTCCCGTTAGTCTTCCTGGCGAGCTATGATAGTTATAGTTATGCTACATGAAAGTCTTTTACAACTTGTATTACTGTTGTTTGTCTCGTACTGCTGTAAACTAGATATAAAAATTAGATTTAATGTTATTTATGTTTTTAATTCAAAAATTAAACTTTGTTTTACCTTGATTCCTTTTTACGAATTTTAATAATTTTACTTTAATTTTAACTTTTTACCAGATGTTTGGCACAGATAACCTAATTGCCTTGCGCCATAAAACGCCAAAACAACCAACCATTATATTGAAACTTTCCCCCAAGAATGAGACTTTTGTAAAACTATTTGTTCTTTCTTTCTGGTTGATTATATTACAACTTACCCCCAAGAATGAGAATTTTGTAAAACTATTGTTCTTTCTTCCTGGTTTATTATTTTTAAACTCGCCCCTAAGAATGAGAATTTTGTAAAACCATTGTTTCTTCTTCCTGGTTTATTATATTAAAAGTTCTCAATTATTTATGATATCTAGCTTTCTACTTAAAATTAAAATGTTCTGATTATTTCGTGTTTCATTTTTTCTTAGTTGTTTATAAGGAATTCGTTCTGAAAATAAGTATGGTTTTTATTAAACTTGTAGCTTACACAGACATAATGGTCAATGAACTCTTATAATGTTCTTAACAATTTAAAAATTATGAGAAAGGAATAAATGATTTTAATGAACTTGAGACTTCTTTTTTAGGTATTGAATAATATCACGTATTCTAACCTTAGGCTTCAGTTGTTATTCTGTCTTTTCGTTTCTTTTCATGTTATCCTGCTTTCTTGCAGTTTTTCAGGTGTATTAATTTTTGTATAAATATCAGATGGATCTTCTAATAAATGTAAAATCGAAAGGGCATTTGTGGAGTTGTGTGTGTTTGAAAAAAATGAGTGAGCATTAATCGTGTGTAGAAAATAGAAATACCTGACATGTTTTTTTTTACTTTACACAATTTTTATCAAAGTATTTCAACAAAAAGTAAATGCAGCGTTCATACGGTTCATACAAGAATACCGTCGATCACCTACGAGGTGGAGTTTAGTCGCATACATACCATTTTTTTAGATTGACATCTGTAGATTTAAATTCAATTCTCTCTTTAATACGGGTTGTATACGAATATCTTGTAGTAGAGCTAAACTAAGAAAAAAGTGCTTAAATTCAACATGTTAACTTGGTTCCTTTGTCCAATCAACACGTCACCTCATCACCCTTGTTTTCTCATAGCATTTACTAGGTGCAACATACAGATATCATCCATTTGGGCAGTAAAGAATACTACAGTTGATGACCCTCTCAATACTGCTGCACTGAGTTACAGCAGTAATCTCTTGAGTAGGATAGGAACCACGTACTGTAGAACAAATAAACAGACAACTAAAACTAGATACATTCAATAGTTTTTTTAACCATGTGCTTATGCTGAAACCGCATAGAAACTAGACAAAATAATTTTTTTTTGTTGAAAAATCAAATTTAGCTAAAACAGGTATAAAACTTGAGATTTTCCCGTATACCACATAGCAGAAGTTAACTGTTACGTTGTTCATAACTGATCATATACTTCATTATTAGGGTATGGCCTTAGTGGATACTAAACTATATCATGTTCTTATAGTTACAGTGAAGTAAATAAAGAAAAGATGGTTTGATTGAAGTTCGAGTTCAGTTTCTTTCAGGAATGTGTGGACAATATTCTTCAGGGGTATGTGGACCAGCTAGTGTCTAGTTAGTCAGATGGACTTAATATTATATCCTTCAGTCTTAGTGATAACCGCAACGCTGCAAACTGAAACGTAACTGAGAAGTTATTCTCAGTTTTTTTTTACATTTATTCTTCATTAGCCAGATTTTAGTCGCTTACGTTTCGGCGATGGCTAAACTCTCCCCCCCCCGCTTGGACAACGGTAAGTCAGGGGATTTACAAAGCTAATATCAGGGTTCGATTTCCCTTGGTAGGCGCAGCAGATAGTTCGATGTGAATTTGCTATAAGAAAACATACACATACGCGATGGTTAACTTTTCAACACAGGAATGTGGTTGAGCTATGGCTGTTCTTATTTCATAGTTTAAATAATAAAAGTGGATAAATATTAATTTCTTAATACTTCCTAGTTTACTGAAAGTGTAGGACAGTTATCGAATATTCTGTACTGTCGTTCTGTTTTTGAACTATAAAGTTTTGGAAATATTTAATCATACCTTGATCCTGTTGATTCACTCAGTAGAATATCAAGCTAATTCACTTTCAAAAATTTAGCTGCAGGTCAATGAAGAGGGTAACCTGTTGCACTTTCAATACATTATAGTTGGTTTTAAATTGTCTAGTTACTCATTACAATAAAATTTAGAAATAATGTTTAAGATAGTTTCAGATAGTATTTTTTACAATCTTAATAAGATTATTTTATTCCAGACGTTCCGTCAACACCCGTAGATTTCCGCATCCTTCGACAAGTTGGTAACGATAGCCTTCTAGTTGGATGGCAGCTTCCGGAAGGTGGCGCTACTATCGGTGGCTACCAGGTAATCACGGAAGGGCGATGATAAAAAAAAAAAATGGTGACTAAAAGGTCCAAAACTTGTGTACATGTGAAAAAGAGGAAAAGTAACATTTTTTTATTTCGTGTAAAAATTTCTCCATGATGCCAAGAAGAAATATTTGGTCTGAAGGATAAAAACATTTTCCACATTTCATTTAAAATTTTCTTCCAAGCAAAGAAAAACGCAAAAGATTTCCTTGCGAGATAAACAAATTCTTGATACTTCGAGTTAAAGACGTCGCCAATTGTAATTTTCTTAGGTGCAAAACAAGAGGTGCAATGCCCCAAAACGGCAGCAAGCAACTTGAAGTGTTTTACAATCATAGTGCTCGGCACGGTTAGGTGGTTAGGGCGCTCGACTCGTAATCCGAGGGTCGCGGGTTTGAATTCTCGTCATACCAGCCCTTTTATGCTTGCCCTTTCAGCCGTGGGGCGTTATAACGTGACTATTAATCCAACTGTTCTTTGGTAAAAGAGTAGCCCAAGAGTCGGCTGTTGGTGGTGATGACTAACTGCCTCCCTTCTAGTCTTACACTGCAAAATTATGGACGGCTGGCGCAGATAGCCTTCGTGTAGCTTTGCGCAAAATTAAAAACAAACGAACTGTATTCTTGGCTGTTTGGTCAATTAGAAATACAAAATCAACCAATGAAGCCACGGAAGACTATGGTTTCATTTTTAGAGACGTACTGAGTGTATTCTAGGGAGTTTGATCAATAACAAATACAAGATCAGCCATTGAAGCCACGAATACATCAGAGAAGACGTTTTCACCGATTTTAAATATTTGGTTGAGAATCCACGGAAATACCTATTTATAAATAAGTTTAGGCCAACCTTTATACATTTCTAGCAAGATACAGGTAAGCACGATATTTATAAGAATATGCTTTAGTCAAAGTGACTTTATAGATTGGTCTTAAGTCAATAGTTTTTCAAGTGATTCAAAATCTTCGCTTTTAAAGTTTCTGGATTCAGGTGGTTGACCAACTTATCCAAATGCTGAACTAAAAGAATACTCTTAAGGCAGATGGTCAACAGCAAGAAGCTAACGAATGACTTTATCACAGCCACGATTCTTGTAGTTGGTGTAATTCAATTCCTTTTCACCTTCAGTTTATTGATCAGGTGAAGAAGACATGTGACGTTCCTGATCACTAGTAGTCTAGCATTTCCTTCTCACACAACAAATTACGAACCCCCTAACCAACTGACCACGCCGAGCTATCCTGGAATACACTCAATTAGTCTCTAACAATGAGGCCATCATCTTCGGAGGCTTCAATCATTGACTTGGTGTTTTTAATTGACCAAACAGCCTAGAATACAGTCTCTAAAAGTGAGTCCAGTCTCCTCTTTTGCAGTTTTCACTCACAAGATGACTCCAAATCGATTTACTTTCTAAGTTGTTTGATCAATGATGCCCTCAAGTATAACACTTCAACTGAATTTATTTTCAATGTAATCGTTTATTGCGTCTTACATCAACTAAAGCAACTGTAAGCTCTCTAACTTTCACAACATGGGTTTTAGTGGTCGAAATTCAAGATATAATACTTCCTAATTAGTTAAACTACCAGATTTCTAACACACCACGTTCTCCTGAAGTTTCTGAATATCCTATTCTTATTTGTTTATCGTGTACTAGCAAATCTTTAATGATTAAGAATTAGGTGAAAAATGTCATTAAAATGGTGTATTCATAGATACAGTTAAGGTACAATATAATTGTCACCAGGGTATTTTTCTTTATAGATTTAAATTTATTTGTTTGTTTTTTGAATTTCGCTAGCCGTCTTTTGCAGTGTAAGACTACAGGGAAGGCAGCTATTTATCATCATCCACTGCCAACTCTTGGGTGACTCTTTTATCAACTAATAATGGGATTGACCGTAAGATTATAATGCCCCCACGGCTGAAAGGGCGAGCATATTTGATGTGACGGGGATTCGAACCCACGACCTTCAGATTACGAGTCGAGTGCCTTAACCACCTGCCCATGGTCTTGCTTTATAGTCATCATATTGGTTCTAGTGAAGGAAAAATGTTAACGTGAGTAAAAGAGTATTAGGGGTCCGGCATGGCCAAGCGTGTTAAGGCGTTCTTTTCGTAATCCGAGGGTCGCGGGTTCGTATCCCGATCGCACTAAACATGTTCGCCCTTTCAGCCGTGGGGGCGTTATTATGCGTTGATAAAAGAGCAGCACATAGGAGGTGGATGGTGATGACTAGCTGCTTTCCCTTTAGTCTTACACTGCTAAATTAAGGACGGCTAGCGCAGATAGCCCTCGAGTAGCTTTGTGCGAAATTCGAAAACAAACACACAAAAGAGTATTAGAATATATCCTAAGAGTATGTGATGTTGTCGTTCTTTATAATTGGTTTAATATCTTAAGACAAACCTATAACGAACAGAGCCTCTGAGTAAAATAATTTTCTTTTTCTTAGGCCTATGAACAGTTTGCAAGCTGCTTTTAGTGCTATAAAAATGTAGTCGATTGTTAATAACTGCCTTTTAAGATTAAGTTAAATTAAGTGTTGAAAGTTATTGACTGCTTTATGGTCCAACAGCCAAGAAGTACAATTCTGCTAGTTTCACCTGCTATAGTTGAGATGCTCTAACCCTAAACCTGTTTTGTTTCACCTTTTATAACGCAGATGTAATGTTCTTAAGTATTTGGGCTGTCCGTAATTAAACAATAAATCCCAATTGATAAGTTAAACCACCCCTTAGCTTTCACTGCAAAATTCTAACGTTAACCAACACACAATTACCATCTTTTACTGTGGCATTACACAGGTAACCAAGACACATTTACCAGCATTTACTGTGAGATTACACTGGTAATCAACACACAATTACCATCTTTTACTGTGGCATTACACAGGTAACCAAGACACATTTACCAGCATTTACTGTGAGATTACACTGGTAATCAACACACATTTACCAGCTTTCACTGTGGTATTACACTGGTAACCAACACACATTTATCAGCTTTCACTGTGGTATTACACTGGTAACCAACACACATTTACCAGCTTTCACTGTGGTATTATACTGGTAATGTGAACACATTTACCAGCTTTTCCTGTGATGTTACACTGGTAACCAACACACATTTACCAGCTGTCACTGTGATATTACACCAGTTATTAACATACGTTTACCAATTTTACCTGCAGTATTACACCGGTAATTGATACACACTTACCAGCTTTCTCTATAGTAATCCAGCATTAACCGACTAACATTTATCAATACGTTGAAAGATATTTTGGTTGAGACAATTTTAGACACTGGGAGATGTACAACATTTGAATCCTATTGCTAACAAAACCTTGCTGATTGTTTTTCTATGTTCAGGCTCATATGCTTCGTGCTCCAGTGGCTTTAAATTACAGGTTAAGCAGTCATGCTTCACTAATACAACTGTTGGTACGTAAAACCTGAACGGTTAGAAGATGCACAGATTTTACT
Source organism: Tachypleus tridentatus (assembly GCF_004210375.1). Lineage (NCBI taxonomy): Eukaryota > Metazoa > Arthropoda > Merostomata > Xiphosura > Limulidae > Tachypleus > Tachypleus tridentatus. Next base: position 186,311,947 of record NC_134831.1, read on the forward strand.
TACTTGTCTTCGAGATGACATTCATCTCTCAGGATACGTAACACAATCAATAGGCAGGATTGATTTACCTCAATACGTAAAAAAACATCTACCCCAACACAACATATCAAACCTGAGTTAACACCGTTGTCGTGAACTGTTGTTAAACAAAATTAACTATTGTCCAGTAAATTGTCACCAGTTCTGAACGAAAAGGTGTATCAAACAGCCGTCCTGAGATAATTTTTAAAGACAAATACATGAAATGTATATATACACACAGGAGTATAATTTTCATGGTGAGCAAAACTAATTTAGCCCGAAAGGAAATCTCATGCATGAAGATATTACAGAAAACCTGGTTTTCGTAACACTAAAAACGTACGAAATGTACGTCGAATTTCAACAACTTTCTGAGAAAATAGTAAAGTTGTAAGTCATCCTAACGGAGGTTTGTTTTTTATTTTAATTCACTGACATTTAATTTAACTGCCGTTTCTAACTTTTACTAAACACTGAACTGAAATAATTAGAAGTAGAACCTGTGCACGCGTGTATCTTCAAAGTTTAGTTTCATGTTGTCGTTTTGTGTGTCTGAACGTGTCTCTGTATACTCCCGCCTCATGCTTTCATATTCATTTGTTTCTATTATTTTCTTTCTTGAAATACTTCCACCATTTTATTGGGTTATGAGTACCTATGGATCTTTGTTTCTTTCATAGATATTTGTAGACAATGAACTTCATCAAAAGGTCAGAAGCCCAGACAGAACAAAGGCACTACTTCACAAACTAAACCTTGGACATCCACTAAGTGTCAGCATTAGATCCGTGTCTACATCGAACGTTTTATCGGAGCCTGTGATCACTAGCTTCACTAGTTGTAAGGACATAAATGGTGGACAGCGATCAAGCCCCGGACCGGAAAAACACTTGAACGTATGTGCAATATTTTATAACACTGCACTATGATTAGGTCCAGGAATTTTAACTACATTTCTACATTACATTGAGTGGTTAAAAAAAACAAAAAGAGGAAAAAACTGGACTTATAATATACAAGTAAAAGATGTAATTGTAATAAATATATAGTGAAACATTTGGTTCACAATCATTGGACACAAACTAGACTTTTCACACTGTTATAATCAACAGTTATTTAGTGTAATGTGTTCAAGTTGATTTAATTGCAAACTTGATGTTCACACTATGATTTACTTGTGTTTACATTCATTTAATTACAAAACTAAATGTTCAGACTATGACTTACTCCTGTTCACATTGATTTAATCAGAAAACTAGATGTCCAGACAACGATTTACTTGCTCACATTGATTTAATTACAAAACTAGATGTGCACACAATGATTTACTTGTGTTTACATTGATTTAATTACAAAACTAGATGTTCACACTGTGATTAACTCCTGCTAACAATTATTTAATTTCAAAACTAGATGTTCACATCATGATTTACTTGTGTTTACATTGATCTAATTACAAAACTAGATGTGCACACAATGATTTACTTGTGTTCACATTGATTTAATTACAAAACTAGATGTTCACACAATTATTTACTTGTGTTCACTTTGATTTAATTACAAAACTAGATGTTCACATCATGATTTATTGTGTTTACATTGATGTAATTACAAAACGAGATGTAACATTATGACTTACTTGTGTTTACATTGATTTAATTACAAAACTAAATGTGCACACAATGATTTACTTGTGTTTACATTGCTTTAATTATAAAACTTGATGTGCACACAATGATTTACTTGTGTTCACGTTAATTTAATTACAAAACTAGATGTGCACATCATGATTTACTTGTGTTTACATTGATTTAATTACAAAATTAGATGTTCACACATGATTTATTATGAAATATCGGATGTAACTTTTTCTTGTTTTAAATGATGTTGATTCTTGAAGTTAAGCACAAAGTTACACAATGGGCGATCTGTGCTCTGCCCACTACGAGTATTGAAACCTGGTTTATAGCGGTGTGTGTTCTGTGTCACTGGAGGACTTTTGCCATCAAACTGAACAGAGAACAATTTACTTTGTTGTTAGATGTTCCATCCATGTTAATAATGTTATTTCTATTATAATTGCTACATCTGTTTTTGTAACTGTGGTACCATTGTAACCGTGCTTCTAATTGTTTTTATTATAATTGTATTTAAAATTGTGATTCTGTTACAATTGTATTTGTAAGCAGAGTTTTATTATATTTCTAATTGCATTCTGTATTTTTACATCGTGATTATTGTAATTGCATGTGAGTTGTCTCATACATTTTAAATTTCATCTGGACACAAATTAGTCAATTTTGACGACAAATAAGCGCCACCCAATAGTTCAACGATGTGCCTCATGATTTATAACCTTAAAATTCGGGTTTCGATATATTCTGGCCCGGCATGGCTAAGTGGTTAAGGCATTCTACTCGTAATCCGAGGATCACGGGTTCAAATTCCCATAACACCAAACATACTCGCCCTCTTAGTGGTGGGGGCATTATAATGTGACGGTCAATCCCACTATTCGTTGGTGAAAGAGTAACCGAAGAGTTGACGGTGGGTGGTGATGACTAGTTGCCTTTCCTCTAGTCTTACACTTGTAAATTAGGGACGGCTAGCGCAGATAGCCCTCGTGTAGCTTTGCGCGAAATTCAAAACAAACCAAATCGATATCTTCAGTGAGTAGCTTAATGTGTAGTTCTGCGTGTAACAAACTATGAGGTGATGCTTTCTTATGTTATTCGTAGCGGATGTGTTGATACTCGAAATATGTCTCTAATTAATGTACAACTTACCATGATGTTCTTTCGTGCTACTCAAGGGAAGAACGAAAGGTGTTTGTTAATGTGTACAAATGTTCGATGTAATAACGTATTTTCAACATATGCAAAATATTACATGCAAAATTCTTGATCTTTTTTTAGTTGTAACTGTGGTTTCAAACTGTGAACTATGTAAGTGCCAACTCCCTCTGGATTACCAATCTGACATCCCGAAGACACTGGATACGGAGACGTCTACTGGCTGCTGTACTTCACGTGTTTGTAACGAAGATCTCATAAGTGTTAGCCATGTACAATTTGATTTATTTTGCACTGTAATCTGCTGTTTATAAAATATTGTACTGTTCCTACCGTGAAACGAAAGGGAGCAGACATTGTTCTTTTTTTCTCATATGTTTTATAAATCTTGTGTAAAATGATTTAACTCGATTATTTTTACTCTATCTCTTTCTTAACGTTTAAGATTTTGTATAGTTCACATAAAAACAAACAAACAAAGATATATCTTTTGAGTTTATTGTCCTGGTGTCACCCATTTAGTTTTGATATACGACGCCTGAACTTGGGTAAATTGTACTTAGTTTTGTGTGCGGTTATTATGTTTTAGTCTGATGTTTTGTCGCTGGTATAGTTTTTAACCTTTTGTTATGTTTAAAGTAGAGAAACCGTGGTGAGTAATCTTCAAAATATATTTATACTCTCTTGATAAAGCCTTCCTGTCTTGCTTTACTTAGAAGCAATATAAAACATATGATAGTGTTGTATTTCTTACATTTACATTATGTAATACTATTATGCCCTTCCGAACGGACGAAATTACAGTATTTGTTCAAAGTTGTATATTTTAGCAAATAGAATGAATATAAACCTCTTATTATAATATTAATTTGCGTGTTTTCTGTTTTATCTTTGGACATAATACAACACACTATTAATTATGTGAAATATTTAGCTTTGGAAGTAATAACACAACATTTTAATATGGGAAACACGTACCATTGGAAATAACAACCCAACACTTCACTATGTAAAATCTGTACCATTGGACAACATTTTGTAAACTGTGTACCTTTGGAAGCAATAACACAACATTTTAATATGGGAAACACGTACCATTGGAATAAGGGACAGACAAAAGATAGAAGTTATGAACAAATTATTTTGTTTTTTAAGCTGCTGTTGCGCCAGTATCAGATACAAATATGAAGATGACACTTGGCTATAAAGAGACACTTATGATGCAGTAGCAGCTACTCTTTTATTAACCATCTAGACTCTACAAATAACCATATGCGACACGGCCTCCCTAAAATATACTGTCCTCGACCAGTTTTGATAACACAGTACAGACATCAAATATAAAATTTTGAACACGAGGTTTGTGAGTGTGTATGTAATTATAGTAACAGGTGAGAAAAGTAATTGAAACGTCGTCCTCTACACTTGTGTCTCCACAACAGGCAGTTGCCGTCCATTCTACAAAGTTTTATCACAAACAGGTTTATGCAAGAATTGTTCATATTTCGTAGAGTTTTTCGATATATTAAAGTTGTTTTAATATATCTGTTTCTCCATACCTTCTATACAGATGAATGCAACAAGTTACACATTTGATTTATTTTGTTCGTCAGTTAAACGTGACGTGTCGTGTTGCATTTCATTATAGTGTAGTAGCGAATACGTTTATTCAGTTAAAAGTAGGCTTATAAACGTGGGTGCTGTTGCGTGAATGCTTCCATCTGGTCAATGGCTCTAAATTAGGAACATCAATGCGAGAATCTAAGGTCTGGTATTTTAGTTTATGTGTCGCATAAGTTGCCGTTCTGGTTTAAAAATACCAAATATCTTTCAGCATGTAAAAAAAAAAGTTCAAAGAATTGGTTCCGTGTGTAATTGAAACAAACAAACCCCCGAAAATGTATTATTGTAGGTACCAACTAATACACTGCTGGTCAAAATCTTAAAGCCAATGAATATAAAGAAAAAAATATGCATTTTGTGTTGTTAGACTCAATCATTTCTTTGAATAGAGCTTCGAAAGATTAAAATAAGAAAAGGGAAAATAAAAATAAAAAACTTTTTTAGCATTTAACAGGGAAAATGTGAACACTGTGAAATTAGCCTAAATACCAGCTGGTCAAAACCATACTGAAACGAAGCGTTAATCGGTAAACACGTAACGAAATTTAGTCATTTGTGTTCAAGCACTAGCGTTGTCAACATCTCTCACTGATATCTCCCGTGTTACATGGGGTAAAAACATGGCAAAGGCTGAAAAGTTAACATAGTTTGAACGTGGAAGAATTGTCGAGCTGTAAAAGCAAGACCTCTTTCAACGTGCCATCGCTGGTGAGATTGGGCGAAATAAAACTGCTGTTGCATTTCCTAAAAGACCCTGAGGGATACGGAACGAGAATTTCAAGTGATCGGTCCAAGCAAATTTTGTCGGCGTTGAGCAGGAGGATTCCACGGGTTGTCCAGCAGGACACCAGCCGATCGTCGAACCAGATTAAGACCCTTACGGACGCAGAATGCAGCTCAAGAACAATAAGACTGCATCTACAAGAGAAAGGCTTTAAAACCGTAAACGTCTTCAAATGTCACGCCTTCTTCCACACCACGAAACAGCTCGGTTAAACATTGCTAAGAAGCACCAAACATGGAACGTAGAAAAGTGGACGAAGGTTTTGTTCTCTGATGAAAAAAAATTTAACCTGGATGGTCCAGATGGCTTCCAACATTACTGGCACGATAAGGATATCGCACCGGAGACATTTTCTACATGACACAGTGGAGGAGGTTCCATCATGATTTGGGGTGCTTTCTCCTTCCTTGGAACAATTGAGCTTCAGGTTATACAGGGGCGTCAAACAGCAGCTGGCTACATTGGCATGCTGAAGAGATCATCCTAATTGATTGAAGGCCCTCGCTTGTGTGGAAATGAGTGGATCTTTCAGCAGGACAACGCTGCAATCCACAATACCCCCAAGACAAAGGACTTTTTCATGGCGAATAACGTGATTCTTTTGGACCCTCCAGCGTGTTCGCCCGCACTGAACCCCATTGAAAATGTTTGGGAGTGGGTGGCAAGGGAAGTCTGTAGAAATGGACGTCACTTCCAAACAGTGCATGATCTTCGTGAAGCCATTTTCACCACTTGGAATAACATTCCAGACAGCTTTCTGCAAACGCTTATATCGAATACCACACCAAAGCGAATGTTTGAAGTTATTCGCAATGACGGCCGTGCAACACAATACCGAGACCTCTTGTTGGGCATTTCCTACCCTGTTTAGGACTTCTTTTTGGTATGGTCTTAAACTTTTGACCGGCTAGTATTTAGGCTAATTTCATAGTGTTCACGTATTCCCTATTAAATGCTAAATTTTTTTTATTTTTATTTTCCTTTTTCTTATTTTCATCTTTCAAAGGTCTACTCAAATAAGTGGTTGATTCTAACAACGCAAAATGCATATTTCTTTATTTATTCATTGGCCTTAAAATTTTGACCAGCAGTGTATTACGTCTTGAGCTATTAAATAAGATTTAACAGTTTATTTAGTCTCGTTTATTTAGATTAAGGTGCTGGATCGAATCTGAAAGTCGCGAATTCGAATCCTTATCGCACCAAACATGTTCGCCCTTTCAGCCGTGGGTACGTTATAATGTCACGGTCAATCTCACTATTCGTTGGTAAAAGAGTAACCCAAGAGTTGCCGGTGGGTGGTGATGACTAGCTGCCTTTCCTGTAATCTTACACTGCTAAATTAAGGACGGCTAGCGCAGTTGGTCCTCGTGTAGCTATACGGGAAATTGAAAAAAAAACAATTTATATTTTGTTAGTTGTCATTTCGAATTATATATATTTTGTATAGAGTGTGACTATAGACAGAATTTTGTATAGAGTGTGACTATAGACAGAATTTTTGTATAGAGTGTGACTATAGACAGAATTTTTGTATAGAGTGTGACTATAGACAGAATTTTTGTATAGAGTGTGACTATAGACAGAATTTGTATAGAGTGTGACTATAGACAGAGAATTTTGTATAGAGTGTGACTATAGACAGAATTTTTTGTATAGAGTGTGACTATAGACAGAATTTTTTTGTATAGAGTGTGACTATAGACAGAATTTTTGTATATAGTGTGAATATAGACAGATTTCTTGTTTAACGTGTGACTATAGACGAAATTTTTGTATAGAGTGTGACTATAGACAGAATTTTTGTATAGAGTGTGACTATAGACAGAATTTTTTGTATAGAGTGTGACTATAGACAGAATTTTTGTATAGAGTGTGACTATAGACAGAATTTTTTGTATAGAGTGTGACTATAGACAGAATTTTTGTATAGAGTGTGACTATAGACAGAATTTTTGTATAGAGTGTGACTATAGACAGAATTTTTTTTGTATAGAGTGTGACTATAGACAGAGAATTTTTGTATAGAGTGTGACTATAGACAGAATTTTTTGTATAGAGTGTGACTATAGACAGAATTTTTGTATAGAGTGTGACTATAGACAGAATTTTTGTATAGAGTGTGACTATAGACAGAATTTTTTTTGTGACTATAGACAGAAGTAGAGTGTGACTATAGACAGATTTTTTTGTTATAGAGTGTTATTGAATTATTGTATAGAGTGTGACTATAGACAGAATTTTTTTTGTATAGAGTGTGACTATAGACAGAATTTTTTTTTTGTGACTATATTTTTTTGTATAGTGTGACTATAGACAGAATTTTTGTATAGAGTGTGACTATAGACAGAATTTTTTGTTTAAGTGTGACTATAGACAGATTTTTTTTTTGTATAGAGTGTGACTATAGACAGAATTTTTTGTATAGAGTAGAGTGTGACTATAGACAGAATTTTTTGTTTAGAGTGTGACTATAGACAGAATTTTTTGTATAGAGTGTGACTATAGACAGAATTTTTTGTATAGAGTGTGACTATAGACAGAATTTTTTGTATAGAGTGTGACTATAGACAGAATTTTTGTATAGAGTGTGACTATAGACAGAATTTTTGTATAGAGTGTGACTATAGACAGAAATTTTTGTATAGAGTGTGACTATAGACAGAATTTTTGTATAGAGTGTGACTATAGACAGAATTTTTGTATAGAGTGTGACTATAGACAGAATTTTTGTATAGAGTGTGACTATAGACAGAATTTTTTTTTGTATAGAGTGTGACTATAGACAGAATTTTTGTATAGAGTGTGACTATAGACAGAATTTTTTTTTATAGAGTGTGACTATAGACAGAATTTTTTGTATAGAGTGTGGACTATAGACAGAATTTTTTTGTATAGAGTGTGACTATAGACAGAATTTTTTTTGTGTGACTATAGAGTGTGACTATAGACGAATTTTTTGTATAGAGTGTGACTATAGACAGAATTTTTGTATAGAGTGTGACTATAGACAGAATTTTTGTATAGAGTGTGACTATAGACAGAATTTTTTGTATAGAGTGTGACTATAGACAGAATTTTTTTGTATAGAGTGTGACTATAGACAGAATTTTTTTGTATAGAGTGTGACTATAGACAGAATTTTTTGTATAGAGTGTGACTATAGACAGAATTTTTTTTAGAGTGTGACTATAGACAGAATTTTGTATAGAGTGTGACTATAGACAGAATTTTTTTTGTATAGAGTGTGACTATAGACAGAATTTTTTGTATAGAGTGTGACTATAGACAGAATGTTTGATTTTTTATAGAGTGTGACTATAGACAGAATTTTTTGTATAGAGTGTGACTATAGACAGAATTTTTTTGTATAGAGTGTGACTATAGACAGAATTTTCTATAGAGTGTGACTATAGACAGAATTTTCTATAGAGTGTGACTATGACAGAATTTTTGTATAGAGTGTGACTATAGACAGAATTTTGTATAGAGTGTGACTATAGACAAAATTTTTGTATAGGTGTGACTATAGACAGAATTTTTTTGTATAGAGTGTGACTATAGACAGAATTTTTTTGTATAGAGTGTGACTATAGACAGAATTTTTTGTATAGAGTGTGACTATAGACAGAATTTTTGTATAGAGTGTGACTATAGACAGAATTTTTTGTATAGAGTGTGACTATAGACAGAATTTTTGTATAGAGTGTGACTATAGACAGAATTTTTTGTATAGAGTGTGACTATAGACAGAATTTTTGTATAGAGTGTGACTATAGACAGAATTTTTGTATAGAGTGTGACTATAGACAGATTTTTGTATAGAGTGTGACTATAGACAGATTTTTTGTATAGAGTGTGACTATAGACAGAATTTTTGTATAGAGTGTGACTATAGACAGAATTTTTTTGTATAGAGTGTGACTATAGACAGAATTTTTTGTATAGAGTGTGACTATAGACAGATTTTTTTTTTGTATAGAGTGTGACTATAGACAGAATTTTTGTATAGAGTGTGACTATAGACAGAATTTTTGTATAGAGTGTGACTATAGACAGAATTTTTGTATAGAGTGTGACTATAGACAGAATTTTTTGTATAGAGTGTGACTATAGACAGAATTTTTGTATAGAGTGTGACTATAGACAGAATTTTTGTATAGAGTGTGACTATAGACAGAATTTTTGTATAGAGTGTGACTATAGACAGAATTTTTGTATAGAGTGTGACTATAGATAGATTTTTTTTGTATAGCGTGTGACTATAGAATTTTTTTGTATAGAGTGTGACTATAGACAGAAATTTTTGTATAGAGTGTGACTATAGACAGAATTTTTGTATAGAGTGTGACTATAGACAGAATTTTTGTATAGAGTGTGACTATAGACAGAATTTTGTGTTTTTGTGACTATAGACAGTAGAGTGTGACTATAGACAGAATTTTTTTGTATAGAGTGTGACTATAGACAGATTTTTTGTATAACGTGTGACTATAGACAGAATTTTTGTATAGAGTGTGACTATAGACAGATTTTTTGTATAGAGTGTGACTATAGACAGAATTTTTTGTTTAGAGTGTGACTATAGACAGAATTTTTGTATAGAGTGTGACTATAGACAGAATTTTTTTTTAGAGTGTGACTATAGACAGAATTTTTTGTATAGAGTGTGACTATAGACAGATTTTTTTTGTATAGAGTGTGACTATAGACAGAATTTTTTTGTATAGAGTGTGACTATAGACAGAATTTTTGTTTAAGAGTGTGACTATAGACAGATTTTTTTGTATAGAGTGTGACTATAGACAGAATTTTTTTTGTGACTATAGACAGTGTGACTATAGTATAGAGTGTGACTATAGAATTTTTTTTTTTGTGACTATAGACAGAAGTATAGAGTGTGACTATAGACAGAATTTTTTGTATAGAGTGTGACTATAGACAGAATTTTTTGTATAGAGTGTGAGTATAGACAGATTTTTGTTTAACCTATGACTATAGACAGATTTTTTTTGTATAGAGTGTGACTATAGACAGAATTTTTGTATAGAGTGTGACTATAGACAGAATTTTTGTATAGAGTGTGACTATAGACAGAATTTTTGTATAGAGTGTGACTATAGACAGAATTTTTTTTTGTATAGACAGTGTGACTATAGACAGACTATAGACAGAATTTTTTGTATAGAGTGTGACTATAGACAGAATTTTTGTATAGAGTGTGACTATAGACAGAATTTTTTTGTATAGAGTGTGACTATAGACAGAATTTTTGTGTAACGTGTGACTATAGACAGAATTTTTAGTAACGTGTGACTACAGATTATTTTTGTTTAGAGTGTGACTATAGACAGAATTTTTGTATAGAGTGTGACTATAGACAGATTTTTTTGTATAGAGTGTGACTATAGACATTTTTTTTTTGTGACTATAGAGTGTGACTATAGACAGAATTTTTGTTCATAGAGTGTGACTATAGACAGAATTTTTTGTATAGAGTGTGACTATAGACAGAATTTTTGTATAGAGTGTGACTATAGACAGAATTTTTGTATAGAGTGTGACTATAGACAGAATTTTGTATAGAGTGTGACTATAGACAGAATTTTTTTTTTGTATAGAGTGTGACTATAGACAGAATTTTTTGTATAGAGTGTGACTATAGACAGAATTTTTTGTTTTTTGTATAGAGTGTGACTATAGACAGAATTTTTGTTTAGAGTGTGACTATAGACAGAATTTTTGTATAGAGTGTGACTATAGACAGATTTTTTTGTATAGAGTGTGACTATAGACAGAATTTTTGTTTTGTTATAGAGTGTGACTATAGACAGAATTTTTGTATAGAGTGTGACTATAGACAGAAATTTTTGTATAAGTGTGACTATAGACAGAATTTTTTGTATAGAGTGTGACTATAGACAGAATTTTTTGTATAGAGTGTGACTATAGACAGATTTTTTTGTATAGAGTGTGACTATAGACTAGAGTGTGACTATAGAATTTTTGTATAGAGTGTGACTATAGACAGAATTTTTTGTATAGAGTGTGACTATAGACAGAATTTTTTAGAGTGTGACTATAGACAGAATTTTTGTATAGAGTGTGACTATAGACAGAATTTTTTTTTTGTATAGAGTGTGACTATAGACAGACAGAATTTTTTGTATAGAGTGTGACTATAGACAGAATTTTTTGTATAGAGTGTGACTATAGACAGAATTTTTTGTATAGAGTGTGACTATAGACAGAATTTTTTGTATAGAGTGTGACTATAGACAGAATTTTTTTTTTGTATAGAGTGTGACTATAGACAGAATTTTTTGTATAGAGTGTGACTATAGACAGAATTTTTGTTTTGTGACTATAGACAGAATTTTTTGTATAGAGTGTGACTATAGACAGAATTTTTTGTATAGAGTGTGACTATAGACAGAATTTTTGTATAGAGTGTGACTATAGACAGAATTTTTGTATAGAGTGTGACTATAGACAGAATTTTTTGTATAGAGTGTGACTATAGACAGAATTTTTTGTATAGAGTGTGACTATAGACAGATTTTTTTGTATAGAGTGTGACTATAGACAGAATTTTTGTATAGAGTGTGACTATAGACAGATTTTTTGTTTAACGTGTGACTATAGACAGAATTTTTGTATAGAGTGTGACTATAGACAGAATTTTTTGTATAGAGTGTGACTATAGACAGAATTTTTGTATAGAGTGTGACTATAGACAGAATTTTTGTATAGAGTGTGACTATAGACATATTTTGTGTATAGAGTGTGACTATAGACAGATTTTTTGTATAGAGTGTGACTATAGACAGAATTTTTTGTATAGAGTGTGACTATAGACAGAATTTTTTGTATAGAGTGTGACTATAGACAGAATTTTTTGTATAGAGTGTGACTATAGACAGAATTTTTTGTATAGAGTGTGACTATAGACAGAACTTTTGTATAGAGTGTGACTATAGACAGAATTTTTGTATAGAGTGTGACTATAGACAGAATTTTTGTATAGAGTGTGACTATAGACAGAATTTTTGTATAGAGTGTGACTATAGACAGAATTTTTTTTGTATAGAGTGTGACTATAGACAGAATTTTGTATAGAGTTTTGTATAGAGTGTGACTATAGACAGAATTTTTTTTTTGTATAGAGTGTGACTATAGACAGAATTTTTTGTATAGAGTGTGACTATAGACAGAATTTTTTTTAGAGTGTGACTATAGACAGTGTATGAGTGTGACTATAGACAGAATTTTTTTTAGAGTGTGACTATAGACAGAATTTTTGTATAGAGTGTGACTATAGACAGAATTTTTTTGTATAGTGTGACTATAGACAGAATTTTTTGTATAGAGTGTGACTATAGACAGAATTTTTTTGTATAGAGTGTGACTATAGACAGAATTTTTTGTATAGAGTGTGACTATAGACAGAATTTTGTTTAGAGTGTGACTATAGACAGAATTTTGTATAGAGTGTGACTATAGACAGAATTTTTTGTATAGAGTGTGACTATAGACAGAATTTTTTGTATAGAGTGTGACTATAGACAGAATTTTTTGTATAGAGTGTGACTATAGACAGACAGAGTGTGACTATAGACAGATTTTTGTATAGAGTGTGACTATAGACAGATTTTTTTTGTATAGAGTGTGACTATAGACAGAATTTTGTATAGACAGAATTTTTGTATAGACGTGTGACTATAGACAGAATTTTTTGTATAGAGTGTGACTATAGACAGAATTTTTTTTTGTATAGAGTGTGACTATAGACAGAATTTTTTGTATAGAGTGTGACTATAGACAGAATTTTTTTTTGTATAGAGTGTGACTATAGACAGAATTTTTTGTATAGAGTGTGACTATAGACAGAATTTTTTGTATAGAGTGTGACTATAGACAGATTTTTTGTATAGAGTGTGACTATAGACAGATTTTTGTTTTTGACTATAGACAGAAGTGTGACTATAGACAGAATTTTTTGTATAGAGTGTGACTATAGACAGAATAGACAGAATTTTTTTTTGACTATAGACAGAGTGTGACTATAGACAGATTTTTTGTATAGAGTGTGACTATAGACAGAATTTTTTTGTATAGAGTGTGACTATAGACAGAATTTTTGTTTAGAGTGTGACTATAGACAGAATTTTTGTATAGAGTGTGACTATAGACAGAATTTTTGTATAGAGTGTGACTATAGACAGATTTTTTTTGTATAGAGTGTGACTATAGACAGAATTTTTTTGTATAGAGTGTGACTATGTGACTATAGACAGAATTTTTGTATAGAGTGTGACTATAGACAGATTTTTGTATAGAGTGTGACTATAGACAGAATTTTTGTATAGAGTGTGACTATAGACAGAATTTTTTGTATAGAGTGTGACTATAGACAGATTTTTTGTTTAACGTGTGACTATAGACGAAATTTTTGTATAGAGTGTGACTATAGACAGAATTTTTTGTATAGAGTGTGACTATAGACAGAATTTTTTGTATAGAGTGTGACTATAGACAGATTTTTTTTTTAGAGTGTTGTACAGAATTTTTGTGTGTGACTATAGAGAATTTTTGTATAGAGTGTGACTATAGACAGAATTTTTGTATAGAGTGTGACTATAGACAGAATTTTTTTTTGACTATAGAATTTTTTGTATAGAGTGTGACTATAGACAGAATTTTTGTACTAGTGTGACTATAGACAGAATTTTTTGTATAGAGTGTGACTATAGACAGAATTTTTTGTATAGAGTGTGACTATAGACAGATTTTTTTTAACGTGTGACTATAGAGAGAATTTTCTATAGAGTGTGACTATAGACAGAATTTTCTATAGAGTGTGACTATGACAGAATTTTTCTATAGAGTGTGACTATAGACAGAATTTTGTATAGAGTGTATAGAGTGTGACTATAGACAGATTTTTGTATAGAGTGTGACTATAGACAGAATTTTTTGTATAGAGTGTGACTATAGACAGAATTTTTTTTTGTATAGAGTGTGACTATAGACAGATTTTTGTATAGAGTGTGACTATAGACAGAATTTTTTGTATAGAGTGTGACTATAGACAGATTTTTTTGTATAGAGTGTGACTATAGACAGAATTTTTTTTTGTAGATAGATTTTTGTGTGACTATAGACAGATTTTTTGTATAGAGTGTGACTATAGACAGAATTTTTTGTATAGAGTGTGACTATAGACGGAATTTTTTGTATAGAATGTGACTATAGACAGAATTTTTGTATAGAGTGTGACTATAGACAGAATTTTTGTATAACGTGTGACTATAGACAGATTTTTTGTTTATAGTGTGACTATAGACAGAAATTTTTGTATAGAGTGTGACTATAGACAGAATTTTTTGTATAGAGTGTGACTATAGACAGAATTTTTTTTATAGAGTGTGAGATTTTTGTATAGAGTGTGACTATAGACAGAATTTTTGTATAGAGTGTGACTATAGACAGAATTTTTTGTATAGAGTGTGACTATAGACAGATTTTTTTTTGTATAGAGTGTGACTATAGACAGAATTTTTTTTGTATAGAGTGTGACTATAGACAGAATTTTTTTGTATAGAGTGTGACTATAGACAGAATTTTTGTATAGAGTGTGACTATAGAATTTTTTTGTATAGAGTGTGACTATAGACAGAATTTTTTTTGTATAGAGTGTGACTATAGACAGAATTTTTGTTTAATGTGTGAATATAGACAATTTTTGTATAGAGTGTGACTATAGACAGAATTTTTGTATAGAGTGTGACTATAGACAGATTTTTTTGTATAGAGTGTGACTATAGACAGAATTTTTTGTATAGAGTGTGACTATAGACAGAATTTTTTGACTATAGACAGAATTTTTTGTATAGAGTGTGACTATAGACAGAATTTTTTGTATAGAGTGTGACTATAGACAGAATTTTTTTGACTATAGACAGAATTTTTTATAGAGTGTGACTATAGACAGAATTTTTGTATAGAGTGTGACTATAGACAGAATTTTGTATAGAGTGTGACTGACTATAGACATTTTTTTGTATAGAGTGTGACTATAGACAGAACAGATTTTTTGTATAGAGTGTGACTATAGACAGAATTTTTTGTATAGAGTGTGACTATAGACAGAATTTTTTGTTAGAGTGTGACTATAGACAGAATTTTGTGAGTGTGACTATAGACAGAATTTTTGTATAGAGTGTGACTATAGACAATTTTTTTTGTATAGAGTGTGACTATAGACAGAATTTTTTGTATAGAGTGTGACTATAGACAGATTTTTTGTATAGAGTGTGACTATAGACAGAATTTTTTGTATAGAGTGTGACTATAGACAGAATTTTTGTTTTGTGACTATAGACAGAATTTTTTGTATAGAGTGTGACTATAGACAGAATTTTTTGTATAGAGTGTGACTATAGACAGATTTTTTTGTATAGAGTGTGACTATAGACAGAATTTTTTGTATAGAGTGTGACTATAGACAGAATTTTTGTATAGAGTGTGACTATAGACAGAATTTTTTGTATAGAGTGTGACTATAGACAGAATTTTTTGTATAGAGTGTGACTATAGACAGAATTTTTGTATAGAGTGTGACTATAGACAGAATTTTTTGTATAGAGTGTGACTATAGACAGAATTTTTTGTATAGAGTGTGACTATAGACAGAATTTTTTGTATAGAGTGTGACTATAGACAGAATTTTTTTTGTATAGAGTGTGACTATAGACAGATTTTTGTATAGAGTGTGACTATAGACAGTGTGACTATAGACAGATTTTTTGTATAGAGTGTGTGACTATAGACAGAGTGACTATTTTTGTATAGAGTGTGACTATAGACAGAATTTTTGTATAGAGTGTGACTATAGACAGAATTTTTTGTATAGAGTGTGACTATAGACAGAATTTTTTTTGTATATAGTGTGACTATAGACAGTAGAGTGTGACTATAGACAGAATTTTTGTATAGAGTGTGACTATAGACAGAATTTTTGTATAGAGTGTGACTATAGACAGATTTTTTGTATAGAGTGTGACTATAGACAGAATAGAGTGTGACTATAGACAGAATTTTTTTTGTATAGAGTGTGACTATAGACAGAATTTTTTGTATAGAGTGTGACTATAGACAGATTTTTTGTATAGAGTGTGACTATAGACAGAATTTTTTTTTATAGAGTGTGACTATATTTTAGAGTGTGACTATAGACAGAATTTTTTGTATAGAGTGTGACTATAGACAGATTTTTTTGTATAGAGTGTGACTATAGACAGAATTTTTGTATAGAGTGTGACTATAGACAGAATTTTTTTGTATAGAGTGTGACTATAGACAGAATTTTTTTGTATAGAGTGTGACTATAGACAGAATTTTTTGTAGTGTGACTATAGACAGAATTTTTTTGTATAGTGTGACTATAGACAGAATTTTTTGTATAGAGTGTGACTATAGACAGAATTTTTGTATAGAGTGTGACTATAGACAGAATTTTTTTTGTATAGAGTGTGACTATAGACAGAATTTTTTTTTGTGACTATAGACAGAGTGTGACTATAGACAGATTTTGTATAAGTGTGACTATAGACAGATTTTTTGTATAGAGTGTGACTATAGACAGATTTTTTGTATAGAGTGTGACTATAGACAGAATTTTTGTATAGAGTGTGACTATTTTTGTATAGAGTGTGACTATAGACAGATTTTTGTATAGAGTGTGACTATAGACAGATTTTTTTTGTATAGAGTGTGACTATAGACAGAATTTTTGTATAGAGTGTGACTATAGACAGAAATTTTTTTGTATAGAGTGTGACTATAGACAGAATTTTTTGTATAGAGTGTGACTATAGACAGAATTTTGTATAGTGTGACTATAGACAGAATTTTTTTGTATAGAGTGTGACTATAGACAGAATTTTTTTTGTATAGAGTGTGACTATAGACAGAATTTTTGTATAGAGTGTGACTATAGACAGAATTTTTTTGTATAGAGTGTGACTATAGACAGAATTTTTTGTATAGAGTGTGACTATAGACAGATTTTTTGTCTAAAGTGTGACTATAGACAGAATTTTTGTATAGAGTGTGACTATAGACAGAATTTTTGTATAGAGTGTGACTATAGACAGAATTTTTTTTTGTATAGAGTGTGACTATAGACAGAATTTTGTATAGAGTGTGACTATAGACAGAATTTTTGTATAGAGTGTGACTATAGACAGAATTTTGTATAGAGTGTGACTATAGACAGAATTTTTGTATAGAGTGTGACTATAGACAGAATTTTTTGTATAGAGTGTGACTATAGACAGAATTTTTTTGTATAGAGTGTGACTATAGACAGAATTTTTTTTTGTGACTATAGAGTGTGACTATAGACAGATTTTTTGTATAGAGTGTGACTATAGACAGAATTTTTTGTATAGAGTGTGACTATAGACATTTTTTTTGTATAGAGTGTGACTATAGACAGAATTTTTTTGTATAGAGTGTGACTATAGACAGAATTTTTTGTATAGAGTGTGACTATAGACAGAATTTTTTGTATAGAGTGTGACTATAGACAGAGTGTGACTTAGACAGAATTTTATAGAGTGTGACTATAGACAGAATTTTTTGTATAGAGTGTGACTATAGACAGAATTTTTTGTATAGAGTGTGACTATAGACAGAATTTTTGTATAGAGTGTGACTATAGACAGAATTTTTTGTATAGAGTGTGACTATAGACAGAATTTTTGTATAGAGTGTGACTATAGACAGAATTTTTTGTATAGAGTGTGACTATAGACAGAATTTTTGTATAGAGTGTGACTATAGACAGAATTTTTGTATAGAGTGTGACTATAGACAGAATTTTTGTATAGAGTGTGACTATAGACAGATTTTTTGTATAGAGTGTGACTATAGACAGAATTTTTTGTATAGAGTGTGACTATAGACACAATTTTTTTTTGTATAGAGTGTGACTATAGACAGAATTTTTGTATAGAGTGTGACTATAGACAGAATTTTTTTTTGTATAGAGTGTGACTATAGACAGAATTTTTTGTATAGAGTGTGACTATAGACAGAATTTTTTTTTAGAGTGTGACTATAGACAGAATTTTTTTGTATAGAGTGTGACTATAGACAGATTTTTTGTATAGAGTGTGACTATAGACAGAATTTTTTGTATAGAGTGTGACTATAGACAGAATTTTTTATAGAGTGACTATAGACAGAATTTTTAGAGTGTGACTATAGACAGAATTTTTTGTATAGAGTGTGACTATAGACAGATTTTTGTTAGAGTGTGACTATAGAGTGTGACTATAGACAGAATTTTTTTGTATAGAGTGTGACTATAGACAGAATTTTTTGTATAGAGTGTGACTATAGACAGAATTTTTTGTATAGAGTGTGACTATAGACAGAATTTTGTTTATAGAGTGTGACTATAGACAGAATTTTTTTTGTATAGAGTGTGACTATAGACAGAATTTTTGTATAGAGTGTGACTATAGACAGAATTTTTTTGTATAGAGTGTGACTATAGACAGAATTTTTGTATAGAGTGTGACTATAGACAGAATTTTTGTATAGAGTGTGACTATAGACAGAATTTTTGTATAGAGTGTGACTATAGACAGAATTTTTTGTTTAACGTGTGACTATAGAGAGAATTTTTTTTTTTTGTATAGAGTGTGACTATAGACAGAATTTTTTGTATAGAGTGTGACTATAGACAGAATTTTTTTTGTGACTATAGAGTGTGACTATAGACAGAATTTTGTATAGAGTGTGACTATAGACATTTTTTGTATAGAGTGTGACTTTTTTGTATAGAGTGTGACTATAGACAGAATTTTTTGTTTAGAGTGTGACTATAGACAGTATAGAGTGTGACTATAGACAGAATTTTTTGTATAGAGTGTGACTATAGACAGAATTTTTTGTATAGAGTGTGACTATAGACAGAATTTTTTTTTTTTGACTATAGAGTGTGACTATAGACAGAATTTTCTATAGAGTGTGACTATAGACAGAATTTTCTATAGAGTGTGACTATAGACAGAATTTTCTATAGAGTGTGACTATGACAGAATTTTTGTATAGAGTGTGACTATAGACAGAATTTTGTATAGAGTGTGACTATAGACAGATTTTTTTTGTATAGAGTGTGACTATAGACAGATTTTTTTTAGAGTGTGACTATAGACAGAATTTTTTGTATAGAGTGTGACTATAGACAGAATTTTTGTTTTTTTTTTAGAGTGTGACTATAGACAGAATTTTTTGTATAGAGTGTGACTATAGACAGAATTTTTTGTATAGAGTGTGACTATAGACAGAATTTTTTGTATAGAGTGTGACTATAGACAGAATTTTTTTGTATAGAGTGTGACTATAGACAGAATTTTTTGTATAGAGTGTGACTATAGACAGAATTTTTTGTTTTTGTATAGAGTGTGACTATAGACAGAATTTTTTGTATAGAGTGTGACTATAGACAGATTTTTTGTATAGCGTGTGACTATAGACAGAATTTTTGTGTAGAGTGTGACTATAGACAGAATTTTTGTATAGAGTGTGACTATAGACAGAATTTTTGTTTAGAGTGTGACTATAGACAGAATTTTTGTATAGAGTGTGACTATAGACAGATTTTTTGTATAGAGTGTGACTATAGACAGAATTTTTTGTATAGAGTGTGACTATAGACAGAATTTTTTTTTTTTGTATAGAGTGTGACTATAGACAGAATTTTTGTATAGAGTGTGACTATTTTTTGTATAGAGTGTGACTATAGACAGAATTTTTGTATAGAGTGTGACTATAGACAGAATTTTTTTTGTATAGAGTGTGACTATAGACAGATTTTTTTTGTATAGAGTGTGACTATAGACAGAATTTTTTGTATAGAGTGTGACTATAGACAGAATTTTTTGTATAGAGTGTGACTATAGACAGAATTTTTTGTATAGAGTGTGACTATAGACAGAATTTTTTGTATAGAGTGTGACTATAGACAGAATTTTTTTGTATAGAGTGTGACTATAGACAGAATTTTTGTATAGAGTGTGACTATAGACAGAATTTTTTGTATAGAGTGTGACTATAGACAGAGATTTTTGTATAGAGTGTGACTATAGACAGAATTTTTTGTATAGAGTGTGACTATAGACAGAATTTTTTGTATAGAGTGTGACTATAGACAGAATTTTTTAGAGTGTGACTATAGAGAGTGTGACTATAGACAGAATTTTTTTTTTGTATAGAGTGTGACTATAGACAGATTTTTGTATAGAGTGTGACTATAGACAGAATTTTTTGTATAGAGTGTGACTATAGACAGAATTTTTGTATAGAGTGTGACTATAGACAGAATTTTTTGTATAGAGTGTGACTATAGACAGAATTTTTTGTATAGAGTGTGACTATAGACAGAATTTTTGTATAGAGTGTGACTATAGACAGAATTTTTGTATAGAGTGTGACTATAGACAGAATTTTTTTTGTATAGAGTGTGACTATAGACAGATTTTTTGTATAGAGTGTGACTATAGACAGATTTTTTTTGTATAGAGTGTGACTATAGACAGAATTTTTTGTATAGAGTGTGACTATAGACAGATTTTTGTATAGAGTGTGACTATATAGACAGAATTTTTTGTATAGAGTGTGACTATAGACAGAATTTTGTATAAGTGTGACTATAGACAGAATTTTTTGTATAGAGTGTGACTATAGACAGAATTTTTTGTATAGAGTGTGACTATAGACAGATTTTTTTTTTTTGTATAGAGTGTGACTATAGACAGATTTTTGTATAGAGTGTGACTATAGACAGAATTTTTTGTATAGAGTGTGACTATAGACAGAATTTTTGTTTTGTGACTATAGACAGAATTTTTTATAGAGTGTGACTATAGACAGAATTTTTTGTATAGAGTGTGACTATAGACAGAATTTTTTGTATAGAGTGTGACTATTTTTTTGTATAGAGTGTGACTATAGACAATTTTTTTGTATAGAGTGTGACTATAGACAGAATTTTTTGTATAGAGTGTGACTATAGACAGAATTTTTGTATAGAGTGTGACTATAGACAGAATTTTTTTGTATAGAGTGTGACTATAGACAGAATTTTTTGTATAGAGTGTGACTATAGACAGAATTTTTGTATAGAGTGTGACTATAGACAGAATTTTTGTATAGAGTGTGACTATAGACAGAATTTTTGTATAGAGTGTGACTATAGACAGAACTTTTTGTATAGAGTGTGACTATAGACAGAATTTTTGTATTTGTGACTATAGAGTGTGACTATAGACAGAATTTTTGTATAGAGTGTGACTATAGACAGAATTTTTGTATAGAGTGTGACTATAGACAGAATTTTTTGTATAGAGTGTGACTATAGACAGAATTTTTTGTATAGAGTGTGACTATAGACAGAAATTTTTGTATAGAGTGTGACTATAGACAATTTTTTGTATAGAGTGTGACTATAGACAGAATTTTTTTTGTATAGAGTGTGACTATAGACAGATTTTTTGTATAGAGTGTGACTATAGACAGAATTTTTTGTATAGAGTGTGACTATAGACAGATTTTTTTTTTGTATAGAGTGTGACTATAGACAGAATTTTTTGTATAGAGTGTGACTATAGACAGAATTTTTTGTATAGAGTGTGACTATAGACAGAATTTTTGTATAGAGTGTGACTATAGACAGAATTTTTTGTATAGAGTGTGACTATAGACAGATTTTTTTGTATAGAGTGTGACTATAGACAGATTTTTTGTATAGAGTGTGACTATAGACAGAATTTTTTTTTGTATAGAGTGTGACTATAGACAGAATTTTTGTATAGAGTGTGACTATAGACAGAATTTTTTGTATAGAGTGTGACTATAGACAGAATTTTTTGTATAGAGTGTGACTATAGACAGAATAGACAGAATTTTTGTATAGAGTGTGACTATAGACAGAATTTTTGTATAGAGTGTGACTATAGACAGAATTTTTTTGTATAGAGTGTGACTATAGACAGAATTTTGTATAGAGTGTGACTATAGACAGAATTTTTTGTATAGAGTGTGACTATAGACAGAATTTTTGTATAGAGTGTGACTATAGACAGAATTTTTGTATAGAGTGTGACTATAGACAGAATTTTTGTATAGAATGTGACTATAGACAGAATTTTTTTGTATAGAGTGTGACTATAGACAGAATTTTTGTATAGAGTGTGACTATAGACATTTTTTGTATAGAGTGACTATTTTTGTATAGAGTGTGACTATAGACAGAATTTTTTGTATAGAGTGTGACTATAGACAGAATTTTTGTATAGAGTGTGACTATAGACAGAATTTTTTGTATAGAGTGTGACTATAGACAGAATTTTTTTTTGTATAGAGTGTGACTATAGACAGAATTTTTGTATAGAGTGTGACTATAGACAGAATTTTTTGTATAGAGTGTGACTATAGACAGAATTTTTTGTATAGAGTGTGACTATAGACAGATTTTTTTTTTGTATAGAGTGTGACTATAGACAGATTTTTTTTTTGTATAGAGTGTGACTATAGACAGAATTTTTTTTTTGTATAGAGTGTGACTATAGACAGAATTTTTTGTATAGAGTGTGACTATAGACAGATTTTTTTTTTTTATAGAGTGTGACTATAGACAGAATTTTTGTATAGAGTGTGACTATAGACAGAATTTTTGTATAGAGTGTGACTATAGACAGAATTTTTGTATAGAGTGTGACTATAGACAGAATTTTTGTATAGAGTGTGACTATAGACAGAATTTTTTGTATAGAGTGTGACTATAGACAGAATTTTTTGAGAGTGACTATAGACAGACTAGTGTGACTATAGACAGAATTTTTGTATAGAGTGTGACTATAGACAGAATTTTTTGTATAGAGTGTGACTATAGACAGAATTTTTTGTATAGAGTGTGACTATAGACAGAATTTTTGTATAGAGTGTGACTATAGTGTGACTATAGACAGAATTTTTTGTATAGAGTGTGACTATAGACAGAATTTTTTGTATAGAGTGTGACTATAGACAGAATTTTTTGTATAGAGTGTGACTATAGACAGAGAGTGTGACTATAGACAGAATTTTTGTATAGAGTGTGACTATAGACAGAATTTTTGTATAGAGTGTGACTATAGACAGAATTTTTGTGTAGAGTGTGACTATAGACAGAATTTTTGTATAGAGTGTGACTATAGACAGAAATTTTTGTATAGAGTGTGACTATAGACAGAATTTTGTATAGAGTGTGACTATAGACAGAATTTTTGTATAGAGTGTGACTATAGACAGAATTTTGTATAGAGTGTGACTATAGACAGAATTTTTGTTTAGAGTGTGACTATAGACAGATTTTTTGTATAGAGTGTGACTATAGACAGATTTTGTATAGAGTGTGACTATAGACAGAATTTTTGTATAGAGTGTGACTATAGACAGAATTTTTTGACTATAGATTTTTGTGTGACTATAGACAGAATTTTTTGTATAGAGTGTGACTATAGACAGAATTTTTTTTTTTGTATAGAGTGTGACTATAGACAGAATTTTTTGTATAGAGTGTGACTATAGACAGAATTTTTGTATAGAGTGTGACTATAGACAGAATTTTTTGTATAGAGTGTGACTATAGACAGATTTTTTTTTGTATAGAGTGTGACTATAGACAGAATTTTTTTGTATAGAGTGTGACTATAGACAGAATTTTTTTGTATAGAGTGTGACTATAGACAGAATATTTGTATAGAGTGTGACTATAGACAGAATTTTTTTATAGAGTGTGACTATAGACAGAATTTTTTGTATAGAGTGTGACTATAGACAGAATTTTTGTATAGAGTGTGACTATAGACAGATTTTTTGTTTAACGTGTGACTATAGACATTTTTTGTATAGAGTGTGACTATAGACAGAATTTTTTGTATAGAGTGTGACTATATAGTGTGACTATAGACAGATTTTTTGTATAGAGTGTGACTATAGACAGAATTTTTGTTTTTGACTATAGACAGATTTTTTGTATAGAGTGTGACTATAGACAGAATTTTTGTATAGAGTGTGACTATAGACAGAATTTTTGTATAGAGTGTGACTATAGACAGAATTTTTGTATAGAGTGTGACTATAGACAGAATTTTTTGTATAGAGTGTGACTATAGACAGAAATAGAGTGTGACTATTTTTTGTATAGAGTGTGACTATAGACAGAATTTTTGTATAGAGTGTGACTATAGACAGATTTTGTGTTTAACGTGCGACTATAGACAGATTTTTTGTATAGAGTGTGACTATAGACAGAATTTTCTTTAGAGTGTGACTATAGACAGAATTTTCTATAGAGTGTGACTATGACAGAATTTTTGTATAGAGTGTGACTATAGACAGAATTTTGTATAGAGTGTGACTATAGACAGAATTTTTTGTATAGCGTGTGACTATAGACAGAATTTTTTGTATAGAGTGTGACTATAGACAGATTTTTTTTGTATAGAGTGTGACTATAGACAGAATTTTTTTGTATAGAGTGTGACTATAGACAGATTTTTTTGTGACTAGAGTGTGACTATAGTGTGAGACAGAATTTTTGTATAGAGTGTGACTATAGACAGAATTTTTTGTATAGAGTGTGACTATAGACAGTGTATAGAGTGTGACTATAGACAGATTTTTTGTATAGAGTGTGACTATAGACAGATTTTTTGTATAGAGTGTGACTATAGACAGATTTTTGTATAGAGTGTGACTATAGACAGAATTTTTGTATAGAGTGTGACTATAGACAGAATTTTTGTATAGAGTGTGACTATAGACAGAATTTTTGTATAGAGTGTGACTATAGACAGAATTTTTTGTATAGAGTGTGACTATAGACAGAATTTTTTTGTATAGAGTGTGACTATAGACAGAATTTTTTGTATAGAGTGTGACTATAGACAGAATTTTTAGAGTGTGACTATAGACAGAATTTTTGTATAGTGTGACTATAGACAGAATTTTTGTATAGAGTGTGACTATAGACAGAATTTTTTTTAGAGTGTGACTATAGACAGAAGTGTGACTATAGACAGATTTTTTGTATAGAGTGTGACTATAGACAGAATTTTTTGTATAGAGTGTGACTATAGACAGATTTTTTGTATAGAGTGTGACTATAGACAGAATTTTTTGTATAGAGTGTGACTATAGACAGAATTTTTTGTATAGAGTGTGACTATAGACAGAATTTTTTGTATAGAGTGTGACTATAGACAGAATTTTTTGTATAGACAGAATTTTTGTGAGTGTATATAGACAATTTTTTGTTTAGAGTGTGACTATAGACAGAATTTTTGTATAGAGTGTGACTATAGACAGAATTTTTGTATAGAGTGTGACTATAGACAGAATTTTTGTATAGAGTGTGACTATAGACAGATTTTTTGTATAGAGTGTGACTATAGACAGAATTTTTTGTATAGAGTGTGACTATAGACAGAATTTTTTTTTGTATAGAGTGTGACTATAGACAGAATTTTTGTATAGAGTGTGACTATAGACAGAATTTTTTTGTATAGAGTGTGACTATAGACAGAATTTTTTTTTGTATAGAGTGTGACTATAGACAGAATTTTTTGTATAGAGTGTGACTATAGACAGATTTTTTTGTATAGAGTGTGACTATAGACAGAATTTTTGTATAGAGTGTGACTATAGACAGAATTTTTGTATAGAGTGTGACTATAGACAGAATTTTTTGTATAGAGTGTGACTATAGACAGAATTTTTGTATAGAGTGTGACTATAGAAAGATTTTTTGTTAAACGTGTGACTATAGACAGAAATTTGTATAGAGTGTGACTATAGACAGATTTTTTGTATAGAGTGTGACTATAGACAGAATTTTTGTATAGAGTGTGACTATAGACAGATTTTTTGTATAGAGTGTGACTATAGACAGAATTTTTTTGTATAGAGTGTGACTATAGACAGAATTTTTTTTAGAGTGTGACTATAGACAGAATTTTTTTTGTATAGAGTGTGACTATAGACAGATTTTTTTGTATAGAGTGTGACTATAGACAGAATTTTTTGTATAGAGTGTGACTATAGACAGAATTTTTGTATAGAGTGTGACTATAGACAGAATTTTTTATAGAGTGTGACTATAGACAGAAGTATAGAGTGTGACTATAGACAGAATTTTGTATAGAGTGTGACTATAGACAGATTTTTTTTTTTTAGAGTGTGACTATAGACAGAATTTTTGTATAGAGTGTGACTATAGACAGAATTTTTTTGTATAGAGTGTGACTATACTACAGACATTTTTTGTATAGAGTGTGACTATAGACAGAATTTTTTGTATAGAGTGTGACTATAGACAGAATTTTTTTGTATAGAGTGTGACTATAGACAGAATTTTTTGTATAGAGTGTGACTATAGACAGACTATTTTTGTATAGAGTGTGACTATAGACAGATTTTTTGTATAGAGTGTGACTATAGACAGAATTTTTTGTATAGAGTGTGACTATAGACAGAATTTTTTTTTGTATAGAGTGTGACTATAGACAGAATTTTTTGTATAGAGTGTGACTATAGACAGAATTTTTTGTATAGAGTGTGACTATAGACAGAATTTTTTGTATAGAGTGTGACTATAGACAGATTTTTTTTTGTGACTATAGACAGAATTTTTGTATAGTGTGACTATAGACAGATTTTTTTGTATAGAGTGTGACTATAGACAGATTTTTTGTATAGAGTGTGACTATAGACAGATTTTTTTTTGTATAGAGTGTGACTATAGACAGAATTTTTTGTATAGAGTGTGACTATAGACAGAATTTTTTGTATAGAGTGTGACTATAGACAGAATTTTTTTTTTTATAGAGTGTGACTATAGACAGAATTTTTTGTATAGAGTGTGACTATAGACAGAATTTTTTGTATAGAGAGTGACTATAGAAAGGATTTTTGTATAACGTGTAACTACAGACAGAATTTTTGTATAGAGTGTGACTATAGACAATTTTTTTTAGAGTGTGACTATAGACAGAATTTTTTGTATAGAGTGTGACTATAGACAGAATTTTTTGTATAGAGTGTGACTATAGACAGAATTTTTTGTATAGAGTGTGACTATAGACAGATTTTTTGTATAGAGTGTGACTATAGACAGAATTTTTTTTGTATAGAGTGTGACTATAGACAGAATTTTTTGTATAGAGTGTGACTATAGACAGAATTTTTTGTATAGAGTGTGACTATAGACAGAATTTTTTGTATAGAGTGTGACTATAGACAGAATTTTTGTATAGAGTGTGACTATAGACAGTATAGAGTGTGACTATAGACAGATTTTTTTGTATAGAGTGTGACTATAGACAGAATTTTTTTTTGTATAGAGTGTGACTATAGACAGAATTTTTTGTATAGAGTGTGACTATAGACAGAATTTTTTGTATAGAGTGTGACTATAGACAGAATTTTTGTATAGAGTGTGACTATAGACAGAATTTTTTGTATAGAGTGTGACTATAGACAGAATTTTGTATATAGAGTGTGACTATAGACAGAATTTTTTGTATAGAGTGTGACTATAGACAGAATTTTTTATAGAGTGTGACTATAGACAGAATTTTTGTATAGAGTGTGACTATAGACAGAATTTTTTGTATAGAGTGTGACTATAGACAGAATTTTTGTATAGAGTGTGACTATAGACAGAATTTTTTGTATAGAGTGTGACTATAGACAGATTTTTTTTTTGTATAGAGTGTGACTATAGACAGAATTTTTGTATAGAGTGTGACTATAGACAGAATTTTTTGTATAGAGTGTGACTATAGACAGAATTTTTTGTATAGAGTGTGACTATAGACAGAATTTTTTGTATAGAGTGTGACTATAGACAGATTTTTTTTTTTGTATAGAGTGTGACTATAGACAGAATTTTTTGTATAGAGTGTGACTATAGACAGAATTTTTTTGTATAGAGTGTGACTATAGACAATTTTTTGTATAGAGTGTGACTATAGACAGAATTTTTTGTATAGAGTGTGACTATAGACAGAATTTTTTGTATAGAGTGTGACTATAGACAGATTTTTTTGTATAGAGTGTGACTATAGACAGAATTTTTTTATAGAGTGTGACTATAGACAGATTTTTTTGTTGTATAGAGTGTGACTATAGACAGAAATTTTTGTATAGAGTGTGACTATAGACAGAATTTTTGTATAGAGTGTGACTATAGACAGAATTTTTGTTTTTGTGACTATAGAGTGTGACTATAGACAGAATTTTTTGTATAGAGTGTGACTATAGACAGAATTTTTTGTATAGAGTGTGACTATAGACAGAATTTTTTGTATAGAGTGTGACTATAGACAGAATTTTTTGTATAGAGTGTGACTATAGACAGACAATTTTTTGTATAGAGTGTGACTATAGACAGAATTTTTGTATAGAGTGTGACTATAGACAGAATTTTTGTATAGAGTGTGACTATAGACAGAATTTTTTGTATAGAGTGTGACTATAGACAGAATTTTTTGTATAGAGTGTGACTATAGACAGAATTTTTGTATAGAGTGTGACTATAGACAGAATTTTTTGTATAGAGTGTGACTATAGACAGAATTTTTTGTATAGAGTGTGACTATAGACAGAATTTTTTGTATAGAGTGTGACTATAGACAGAATTTTTTTAGAGTGTGACTATAGACAGAATTTTTGTATAGAGTGTGACTATAGACAGAATTTTTTTGTATAGAGTGTGACTATAGACAGAATTTTTTGTATAGAGTGTGACTATAGACAGATTTTTTGTATAGAGTGTGACTATAGACAGAATTTTTGTATAGAGTGTGACTATTTTTGTATAGAGTGTGACTATAGACAGATTTTTGTTTTTGTATAGAGTGTGACTATAGACAGAATTTTTTGTATAGAGTGTGACTATAGACAGATTTTTTGTATAGAGTGTGACTATAGACAGAATTTTTTGTATAGAGTGTGACTATAGACAGAATTTTTGTATAGAGTGTGACTATAGACAGAATTTTTGTTAGAGTGTGACTATAGACAGAATTTTTTGTATAGAGTGTGACTATAGACAGAATTTTTGTATAGAGTGTGACTATAGACAGATTTTTTGTATAGAGTGTGACTATAGACAGAATTTTTTGTATAGAGTGTGACTATAGACAGATTTTTTGTATAGAGTGTGACTATAGACAGAGTGTGACTTTTTGTATAGAGTGTGACTATAGACAGAATTTTTTTGTATAGAGTGTGACTATAGACAGAATTTTTTGTATAGAGTGTGACTATAGACAGAATTTTTGTATAGAGTGTGACTATAGACAGAATTTTTGTATAGAGTGTGACTATAGACAGATTTTTTGTTTAGAGTGTGACTAGTGTGACTATAGACAGAATTTTTTGTGTATAGACAGATTTTGTGTGACTATAGACAGAATTTTTGTATAGAGTGTGACTATAGACAGAATTTTTGTATAGAGTGTGACTATAGACAGAATTTTTTGTATAGAGTGTGACTATAGACAGAATTTTTTGTATAGAGTGTGACTATAGACAGAATTTTTTTGTATAGAGTGTGACTATAGACAGAATTTTTGTATAGAGTGTGACTATAGACAGAATTTTTTTGTATAGAGTGTGACTATAGACAATTTTTTTTTTTGTATAGAGTGTGACTATAGACAGATTTTGTATTAGAGTGTGACTATAGACAGAATTTTTTTTTTTATAGAGTGTGACTATAGACAGAATTTTTTGTATAGAGTGTGACTATAGACAGAATTTTTTGTATAGAGTGTGACTATTTTTTGTATAGAGTGTGACTATAGACAGAATTTTTTGTATAGAGTGTGACTATAGACAGAATTTTTTGTATAGAGTGTGACTATAGACAGAATTTTTGTATAGAGTGTGACTATAGACAGAATTTTTGTATAGAGTGTGACTATAGACAGAATTTTTGTATAGAGTGTGACTATAGACAGAATTTTTTGTATAGAGTGTGACTATAGACAGATTTTTTTTTGTATAGAGTGTGACTATAGACAGAAATTTTTTTTGTATAGAGTGTGACTATAGACAGAATTTTTGTATAGAGTGTGACTATAGACAGAATTTTTTGTATAGAGTGTGACTATAGACATAATTTTTGTATAGAGTGTGACTATAGACAGAATTTTTGTATAGAGTGTGACTATAGACAATTTTTTTAGAGTGTGACTATAGACAATTTTTTTAGAGTGTGACTATAGACAGAATTTTTGTATAACGTGTGACTATAGACAGAATTTTGTATAGAGTGTGACTATAGACAGAATTTTTGTATAGAGTGTGACTATAGACAGATTTTTTTTTTGTGACTATAGAGTGTGACTATAGACAGAATTTTTTGTATAGAGTGTGACTATAGACAGAATTTTTGTATAGAGTGTGACTATAGACAGAATTTTTTGTATAGAGTGTGACTATAGACAGAATT
The DNA here is from genome assembly GCF_004210375.1 of Tachypleus tridentatus. Lineage (NCBI taxonomy): Eukaryota > Metazoa > Arthropoda > Merostomata > Xiphosura > Limulidae > Tachypleus > Tachypleus tridentatus. Next base: position 186,342,746 of record NC_134831.1, read on the forward strand.
TTTTGTATAGAGTGTGACTATAGACAGAATTTTTTGTATAGAGTGTGACTATAGACAGAATTTTTTGTATAGAGTGTGACTATAGACAGAATTTTTGTATAGAGTGTGACTATAGACAGAATTTTTTGTATAGAGTGTGACTATAGACAGAATTTTTGTATAGAGTGTGACTATAGACAGAATTTTTTGTATAGAGTGTGACTATAGACAGAATTTTTTTGTATAGAGTGTGAGTGTGACTATAGACAGAGTGTGACTATTTTTGTATAGAGTGTGACTATAGACAGAATTTTTTTTGTATAGAGTGTGACTATAGACAGAATTTTTGTATAGAGTGTGACTATAGACAGAATTTTTTTGTATAGAGTGTGACTATAGACAGAATTTTTTGTTTTGTGACTATAGACAGATTTTTTGTATAGAGTGTGACTATAGACAGAATTTTTTGTATAGAGTGTGACTATAGACAGAATTTTTGTATAGAGTGTGACTATAGACAGAATTTTTGTATAGAGTGTGACTATAGACAGAATTTTTTGTATAGAGTGTGACTATAGACAGAATTTTTTGTATAGAGTGTGTGTGACTATAGACTATAGACAGATTTTTGTATAGAGTGTGACTATAGACAGAATTTTTTGTATAGAGTGTGACTATAGACAGAATTTTTTGTATAGAGTGTGACTATAGACAGAATTTTTTTATAGAGTGTGACTATAGACAGAATTTTTGTATAGAGTGTGACTATAGACAGATTTTTTTGTATAGAGTGTGACTATAGACAGATTTTTTGTATAGAGTGTGACTATAGACAGTGTGACTATAGACAGAATTTTTGTATAGAGTGTGACTATAGACAGAATTTTTTTTGTATAGAGTGTGACTATAGACAGACATTTTTTGTATAGAGTGTGACTATAGACAGAATTTTTTGTATAGAGTGTGACTATAGACAGAATTTTTTGTATAGAGTGTGACTATAGACAGAATTTTTTGTATAGAGTGTGACTATAGACAGAATTTTTTGTATAGAGTGTGACTATAGACAGAATTTTTTGTATAGAGTGTGACTATAGACAGAATTTTTTGTATAGAGTGTGACTATAGACAGAATTTTTTGTATAGAGTGTGACTATAGACAGAATTTTTGTATAGAGTGTGACTATAGACAGAATTTTTTTTTTTGTATAGAGTGTGACTATAGACAGAATTTTTTTGTATAGAGTGTGACTATAGACAGAATTTTTTGTATAGAGTGTGACTATTTTTTTGTATAGAGTGTGACTATAGACAGATTTTTTGTATAGAGTGTGACTATAGACAGAATTTTTTGTATAGAGTGTGACTATAGACAGAATTTTTTTTTTTGTATAGAGTGTGACTATAGACAGAATTTTTTGTATAGAGTGTGACTATAGACAGAATTTTTTGTATAGAGTGTGACTATAGACAGAATTTTTTGTATAGAGTGTGACTATAGACAGAATTTTTTGTATAGAGTGTGACTATAGACAGAATTTTTTGTATAGAGTGTGACTATAGACAGAATTTTTTGTATAGAGTGTGACTATAGACAGAATTTTTTGTATAGAGTGTGACTATAGACAGAATTTTTTGTATACTATAGTGTGACTATAGACAGAATTTTTGTATAGAGTGTGACTATAGACAGATTTTTTTTGTATAGAGTGTGACTATAGACAGAATTTTTTTGTATAGAGTGTGACTATAGACAGAATTTTTGTATAGAGTGTGACTATAGACAGATTTTTGTATAGAGTGTGACTATAGACAGAATTTTTTTTGTATAGAGTGTGACTATAGACAGATTTTTGTTTAGAGTGTGACTATAGACAGAATTTTTTGTATAGAGTGTGACTATAGACAGAATTTTTTGTATAGAGTGTGACTATAGACAGAATTTTTTGTATAGAGTGTGACTATAGACAGATTTTTTTGTATAGAGTGTGACTATAGACAGAATTTTTTGTATAGAGTGTGACTATAGACAGAATTTTTTGTATAGAGTGTGACTATAGACAGAATTTTTTTTGTATAGAGTGTGACTATAGACAGAATTTTTGTATAGAGTGTGACTATAGACAGAATTTTTGTATAGAGTGTGACTATAGACAGAATTTTTTGTATAGAGTGTGACTATAGACAGAATTTTTTTTTTGTATAGAGTGTGACTATAGACAGAATTTTTTGTATAGAGTGTGACTATAGACAGAATTTTTTGTATAGAGTGTGACTATAGACAGAATTTTTTTTGTGACTATAGACAGAGTGTGACTATAGACAGAATTTTGTATAGAGTGTGACTATAGACAGAATTTTTGTATAGAGTGTGACTATAGACAGATTTTTTGTATAGAGTGTGACTATAGACAGATTTTTTTATAGAGTGTGACTATAGACAGAATTTTTGTATAGAGTGTGACTATAGACAGAATTTTTTGTATAGAGTGTGACTATAGACAGATTTTTTTGTATAGAGTGTGACTATAGACAGAATTTTTGTATAGAGTGTGACTATAGACAGAATTTTTTTGTATAGAGTGTGACTATAGACAGAATTTTTTGTATAGAGTGTGACTATAGACAGATTTTTTTTTGTATAGAGTGTGACTATAGACAGATTTTTTTTGTATAGAGTGTGACTATAGACAGAATTTTTTGTATAGAGTGTGACTATAGACAGAATTTTTTGTATAGAGTGTGACTATAGACAGAATTTTTTGTATAGAGTGTGACTATAGACAGAATTTTTTTGTATAGAGTGTGACTATAGACAGAATTTTTTGTATAGAGTGTGACTATAGACAGAATTTTTTTTTTGTATAGAGTGTGACTATAGACAGAATTTTTTTTTATAGTGTGATTTTTGTATAGAGTGTGACTATAGACAGAATTTTTGTATAGAGTGTGACTATAGACAGATTTTTTTTTTGTGTATAGAGTGTGACTATAGACTATAGAATTTTGTTGTAGAGTGTGACTATAGACAGATTTTTTTTAGAGTGTGACTATAGACAGAATTTTTTGTATAGAGTGTGACTATAGACAGAATTTTTTGTATAGAGTGTGACTATAGACAGAATTTTTTGTATAGAGTGTGACTATAGACAGAATTTTTTTGTATAGAGTGTGACTATAGACAGAATTTTTTTGTATAGAGTGTGACTATAGACAGATTTTTTTGTATAGAGTGTGACTATAGACAGAATTTTTTGTATAGAGTGTGACTATAGACAGATTTTTTTTTTGTATAGAGTGTGACTATAGACAGAATTTTTTGTATAGAGTGTGACTATAGACAGAATTTTTTGTATAGAGTGTGACTATAGACAGATTTTTTTTTGTATAGAGTGTGACTATAGACAGAATTTTTTGTATAGAGTGTGACTATAGACAGATTTTTTGTATAGAGTGTGACTATAGACAGAATTTTTTGTATAGAGTGTGACTATAGACAGAATTTTGTATAGAGTGTGACTATAGACAGAATTTTTTGTATAGAGTGTGACTATAGACAGAATTTTTTGTATAGAGTGTGACTATAGACAGAATTTTTGTATAGAGTGTGACTATAGACAGATTTTTTGTTTAGAGTGTGACTATAGACAGAAATTTTTGTATAGAGTGTGACTATAGACAGAATTTTTGTATAGAGTGTGACTATAGACAGAATTTTTTTGTATAGAGTGTGACTATAGACAGAAGTGTGACTATAGACAGAATTTTTTTGTATAGAGTGTGACTATAGACAGAATTTTTTGTATAGAGTGTGACTATAGACAGAATTTTTTGTATAGAGTGTGACTATAGACAGATTTTTTTTTTATAGAGTGTGACTATAGACAGAATTTTTTGTATAGAGTGTGACTATAGACAGATTTTTGTATAGAGTGTGACTATAGACAGAATTTTTGTATAGAGTGTGACTATAGACAGATTTTTTTTTGTATAGCGTGTGACTATAGACAGAATTTTTGTATAGAGTGTGACTATAGACAATTTTTTTTAGAGTGTGACTATAGACAGAATTTTTTGTATAGAGTGTGACTATAGACAGTGTGACTATAGACAGAATTTTGTATAGAGTGTGACTATAGACAGAATTTTTTGTATAGAGTGTGACTATAGACAGAATTTTTGTATAGAGTGTGACTATAGACAGAATTTTTTTGTGACTATAGACAGAATTTTTGTATAGAGTGTGACTATAGACAGAATTTTTTGTATAGAGTGTGACTATAGACAGAATTTTTTTTTTTATAGAGTGTGACTATAGACAGAATTTTTTGTATAGAGTGTGACTATAGACAGAATTTTTGTTAGAGTGTGACTATAGACAGAATTTTTGTATAGAGTGTGACTATAGACAGAATTTTTGTATAGAGTGTGACTATAGACAGAATTTTTGTTAGAGTGTGACTATAGACAGAATTTTTTTTATAGAGTGTGACTATAGACAGAATTTTTTGTATAGAGTGTGACTATAGACAGAATTTTTTTTGTATAGAGTGTGACTATAGACAGAATTTTTGTATAGAGTGTGACTATAGACAGAATTTTTTTGTATAGAGTGTGACTATAGACAGATTTTTTTTTGTATAGAGTGTGACTATAGACAGAATTTTTGTATAGAGTGTGACTATAGACAGAATTTTTGTATAGTGTGACTATAGACAGAATTTTTTGTATAGAGTGTGACTATAGACAGAATTTTTGTATAGAGTGTGACTATAGACAGAATTTTTGTATAGAGTGTGACTATAGACAGAATTTTTTGTATAGAGTGTGACTATAGACAGAATTTTTTGTATAGAGTGTGACTATAGACAGAATTTTTTGTATAGTGTGACTATAGACAGAATTTTTGTATAGAGTGTGACTATAGACAGAATTTTTTGTATAGAGTGTGACTATAGACAGAATTTTTTGTATAGAGTGTGACTATAGACAGTGTGACTATAGACAGAATTTTTTTGTATAGAGTGTGACTATAGACAGAATTTTTTGTATAGAGTGTGACTATAGACAGAAATTTTTTATAGAGTGTGACTATAGAGTGTGACTATAGACAGATTTTTTTGTATAGAGTGTGACTATAGACAGAATTTTTTGTATAGAGTGTGACTATAGACAGAATTTTTATGAATAGAGTGTGACTATAGACAGAATTTTTGTATAGAGTGTGACTATAGACAGAATTTTTTTTTGTATAGAGTGTGACTATAGACAGAATTTTTGTATAGTGTGACTATAGACAGAATTTTTTTGTATAGAGTGTGACTATAGACAGAATTTTTTGTATAGAGTGTGACTATAGACAGAATTTTTTGTATAGAGTGTGACTATAGACAGAATTTTTTTGTATAGAGTGTGACTATAGACAGAATTTTTTGTATAGAGTGTGACTATAGACAGATTTTTTGTATAGAGTGTGACTATAGACAGAATTTTTTTTTGTATAGAGTGTGACTATAGACAGATTTTTTTTGTATAGAGTGTGACTATAGACAGAATTTTTGTATAGACGTGTGACTATAGACAGAATTTTGTATAGAGTGTGACTATAGACAGAATTTTTTGTATAGAGTGTGACTATAGACAGAATTTTTTGTATAGAGTGTGACTATAGACAGAATTTTTTTTTATAGAGTGTGACTATAGACAGAATTTTTTGTATAGAGTGTGACTATAGACAGAATTTTTTGTATAGAGTGTGACTATAGACAGAATTTTTGTATAGAGTGTGACTATAGACAGAATTTTTGTATAGAGTGTGACTATAGACAGAATTTTTTGTATAGAGTGTGACTATAGACAGAATTTTTGTATAGAGTGTGACTATAGACAGAATTTTTTTTGTATAGAGTGTGACTATAGACAGAATTTTTTTTTTTGTATAGAGTGTGACTATAGACAGAATTTTTTTGTATAGAGTGTGACTATAGACAGATTTTTTTTGTATAGAGTGTGACTATAGACAGATTTTTTTGTATAGAGTGTGACTATAGACAGAATTTTGTATAGAGTGTGACTATAGACAGAATTTTTGTATAGAGTGTGACTATAGACAGAATTTTTTGTATAGAGTGTGACTATAGACAGATTTTTTTTTGTATAGAGTGTGACTATAGACAGAATTTTTGTATAGAGTGTGACTATAGACAGATTTTTTGTATAGAGTGTGACTATAGACAGAATTTTTGTATAGTGTGACTATAGACAGATTTTTTGTATAGCGTGTGACTATAGACAGAATTTTTGTATAGAGTGTGACTATAGACAGAATTTTTGTATAGAGTGTGACTATAGACAGAATTTTTTTGTATAGAGTGTGACTATAGACAGAATTTTTTGTATAGAGTGTGACTATAGACAGAATTTTTTGTATAGAGTGTGACTATAGACAGAATTTTTTGTATAGAGTGTGACTATAGACAGAATTTTTGTATAGAGTGTGACTATAGACAGAATTTTTGTATAGAGTGTGACTATAGACAGAATTTTTTGTTAGAGTGTGACTATAGACAGAATTTTTGTATAGAGTGTGACTATAGACAGAATTTTTTGTATAAAGTGTGACTATAGACAGATTTTTTTGTTTTGACTATAGACAGAATTTTTTGTATAGAGTGTGTATAGAGTGTGACTATAGACAGAATTTTTTTGTATAGAGTGTGACTATAGACAGATTTTTGTTTAACGTGTGACTATAGACAGAATTTTTGTATAGAGTGTGACTATAGACAGATTTTTTGTATAGAGTGTGACTATAGACAGATTTTTGTTTAGAGTGTGACTATAGACAGAATTTTTTATAGAGTGTGACTATAGACAGAAATTTTTTGTATAGAGTGTGACTATAGACAGAATTTTTGTATAGAGTGTGACTATAGACAGAATTTTTGTATAGAGTGTGACTATAGACAGAATTTTTGTATAGAGTGTGACTATAGACAGAATTTTTTGTATAGAGTGTGACTATAGACAGAATTTTTTGTATAGAGTGTGACTATAGACAGAATTTTTTGTATAGAGTGTGACTATAGACAGAATTTTTTGTATAGAGTGTGACTATAGACAATTTTTTTTTGTACTATAGACAGAAGAGTGTGACTATAGACAGAATTTTTTTTGTATAGAGTGTGACTATAGACAGATTTTTTGTATAGAGTGTGACTATAGACAGAATTTTTTTTGTATAGAGTGTGACTATAGACAGATTTTTTTGTATAGAGTGTGACTATAGACAGAATTTTTTGTATAGAGTGTGACTATAGACAGAATTTTTTGTATAGAGTGTGACTATAGACAGATTTTTGTATAGAGTGTGACTATAGACAGAATTTTTGTATAGAGTGTGACTATAGACAGAATTTTTTTTTTGTATAGAGTGTGACTATAGACAGAATTTTTTTGTATAGAGTGTGACTATAGACAGAATTTTTTTTGTATAGAGTGTGACTATAGACAGAATTTTTTGTATAGAGTGTGACTATAGACAGAATTTTTTGTATAGAGTGTGACTATAGACAGAATTTTTGTATAGAGTGTGACTATAGACAGAATTTTTTGTATAGAGTGTGACTATAGACAGAATTTTTTGTATAGAGTGTGACTATAGACAGAATTTTTGTATAGAGTGTGACTATAGACAGATTTTTTTTTGTGACTAACGTGTGACTATAGACAGAATTTTTGTATAGAGTGTGACTATAGACAGAATTTTTGTATAGAGTGTGACTATAGACAGAATTTTTTTTTAGAGTGTGACTATAGACAGAATTTTTTGTATAGAGTGTGACTATAGACAGAATTTTTGTATAGAGTGTGACTATAGACAGATTTTTTTTGTATAGAGTGTGACTATAGACAGATTTTTTTTTGTATAGAGTGTGACTATAGACAGAATTTTGTATAGAGTGTGACTATAGACAGATTTTTTTGTATAGAGTGTGACTATAGACAGAATTTTTGTTTTTGACTATAGAGTGTGACTATAGACAGAATTTTTGTATAGAGTGTGACTATAGACAGAATTTTTTGTATAGAGTGTGACTATAGACAGAATTTTTGTATAGAGTGTGACTATAGACAGAATTTTTTTTAGAGTGTGACTATAGACAGATTTTTTGTATAGAGTGTGACTATAGACAGAAGTGTGACTATTTTTTTTGTGACTATAGACAGAATTTTTGTATAGAGTGTGACTATAGACAGAATTTTTATTTGTGCCAAAGTTTACGAGATTACGAAAACTTATATGTAATAAGGGTGGAATGTAGAAGTTTAAGACTGGTTAATATTTAAAATGATAATATCAGCGATTATTTTAGTGGCTCTCACGAATATTTATCTGAATGGCTATAAACATTTGTTATTTATGATGAAAAATGTTGGCCCTTCATTGATGAATGTTATCCAGAGTGAAGTAAAATAACCATTTTCATTATTGTTAATGCTTCGACTAAATAATGACGAAACAGCAGCAAAATGAAAATGGACCTTCTGACAACTAGAGGGCTGAATACGTTACAATAAAACGAATTTGATTGTGCAAGTGAGCCAGTAACGTGACAATCATAGTCGATAAAAGGTCTCAGCGAAATGACGTGTCAGAACTACATTTTGACGTTGTTTGGTGTTTGAACACAGCGTGATGCCACTGAAAATTTAACGCTGTGGGTAAAGGTATGTAACAACTCTTTCCGAAGCAAAATATTCATCCACTCGGGTCATAAATACGTGTTCTAATAGGGGAATTAAAACTTACAAGACTATAATATTCCTTATACTTAATGGCTGATAAAAACAAAAGAATTAGGGTATCAAAAGCACAAAAACCACCCAAAGAGAAATCCACAAGAAGAAGTAGTGCCTTAGTTGTATCAAACAATATGCTGGGTCTTGTGGCAGATAAACATAAAGATAGATACCAAAAGTTGTGGCCCAGGATGACCAGGTGGTTTGGGCATGCTCGACTCGCCATCTGAGGATCGCAGGGTCGAATTCTTGTCACACCAAATATGGTCGGCCTTTCAGCCATGAGGACATTATAATTTAACAGTCAATCCCCTACTATTCGTTGGTAAAAGAGTAGTCCAAGAGTTGGTGGTGGGTGGTGTTGACTAGCTGCCTTCCCTCTAGCCTTACACTGCTAAATTAGGGACGTCCAGCTCAGATAGCCTTCGAGTAACTTTGCGTGAAATCAAGAAAGAAACAAACAAACACATTCAAAACAAAGAAGCAAAAGTCGTCTGCGTGTTCGAGGCAATAGTAAACAGTAGAGCACAACGTAATGCATATTCAATTATTTCCAGTTTCTCTGTTCTATTTTCAGCAATTCTTGAAAGTGTTTGGGTCACACAGTGGCGACTTTCTGAGCTATCGAAATATTTTTTTCTCTTTAATATGCAATATTTTATTTCATAATAAATGAGTCACAAGTCCGAGACGTCGACTTGCGACTTATTAATTACAAAATACAAATAATAATGTTTAATTGTCTGTTTCTGAGGCTCACTCACGTATAACTTGTCTTCCATACTGATTGATATATATATATTCTAATAATGTGGTCAAAATGTAAATGTTATAAAAAAAAGCATTGATTAGCTCCACCAGGAGGTGCTTCAGATACTTTATTTAAAGCCAATCTAGGCAAAACATGTTCTACTAGTATACTTTTGGAGTAACTCAATCACATCCTAAAGTGAAGGTTTACAAAACAGCTTTGTTTGATCTATTCTTTATTTTATAATTACGCGTGTTTCATGGCTAGCCTATCAAAAAACTCCCCATGTGACTATTTAGGAAAATTAAAAACAACATTTCTAGGTGGGGCTTATGCATATTTTAACACATTAAATGGCTTCAATATGGGTTTCACGTTCATCCTGGGTACTCCCAAAACTTGTTTAAAGTAGGTCCGGCCAACAGGCACACTGAAAATTGAAACAAAACGTAGAATAAGACACCAAAAAATAGAGCAAAAGATTTCTCAATACAAACAACATTAGAATATAATCACCAGAATTTTCTAATTCATTGCTGTTATTATTTTTGAAAGGAATTGGTTAAGAAATGTAGACATACAAGTTATGATACTTGTCTCAATAATATCACATAATATTGATGTTAAAAAAAAAAATAAGAAATTTTGTAATTTTGGTACTACTGATTTATCTGATTTGAATTATTTTTTTGTTAATGTTGCTAAATCTACTTGCTCCAATCCTAAATTTTGTTCTCAGGGCATGCCTCCTGCTCCTTCTTCTTCTTGTTACCTATATCCTGTTACTGTATCTGAAACTATGAATAATATTTTCTCCTTATCAAATTCAGCTTCTAATGGTGTAGATGGTGTTTCGGTTAAGATTTTGAAAGCTAATGCTAATCTTTTGCACCAATTTTGACTTTTTTTAATTAATTTATCTTTTACTCAAGGGAAGTTTCCTAATGCTTTAAAGTTATCATTGGTCATTCCTATTTATAAATCTGGTAATATTTCTGATTTTACGAATTATAGACCTATTTCCTTATTAATACATTTCTCTAAACTATTTGAAAAATCTATGAAGATTAGAATTTTATCATTTCTTGATAGACATTCAGTTTTGTCTCCTTCTCAATTTGGCTTTCGGCCTGGGCTTGGAACGGAGGTTGCTGTTGCTAAACTTGTGGGAAGTATTACAGAAGCTTTAGATTCTGATCTTCATCCAATTGCTGTTTTCTTGACTTAGCCAAAGCTTTTGATTCTGTTAATCATAAAATATTGTTAAATAAATTATCTTATTATGGTTTTAGAGGCATTGTTTTTTGATTGGTTTTTTCTTACTTTCACAATAGAAAGCAATCAGTTTGTATCCATAATAATTATAGTGATTGGCTTACAATTAATGTTGGAGTACCACAAGGTTCTGTTCTGGGTCCTTTATTATTTCTCATTTATATAAATGATATTCTTTACCAACAGTTTTTTGGAGATATCCAAGCCTATGCCGATGATATTGCTGTTGTTTATAGTAAGCCAAATCTAATTAATGAAGCCATTATTTCTAGTGATCTTAATAAAATTAAAATTGGCTTTTCTGTAATGACTTATCCTTAAATATATCTAAATCTTTTCTTCTTCAGTTTAACCTTTATGGTGTCATTCCAGCTTTTCCTTCTATTTTTTATCATTCTAGTGATTGTCATACTTACCCTAATTGTAAGTGTCCCAAATTGACTCAAGTTTCCTCTGTTAAATATTTAGGAATTATTTTAGATCGAAAATTAAATTGGCAATTTCATATTAATTCTTTAGTTAATAAATTAAAATATAGTTCTATGCTAATTTTTGAACTTAGTCATTGTGCTCTTATCATATTTTGTTAAGTGTATATTATGCTCTCTTTCAATCTTTCTTACAATATTGTATTTCAATTTGGGGTGGCACATATAAGACTTTTTAATTCCTATTCACAAGTTGCAAAAGTGTTTTCTCTCTTATTTTTTACTCATAGGCTTGATACTGATTTCAGTAAATTTAACTCCCCTCTTTCATATGATAAACTTTATTTATATTTTTTAGCTTTATCTACATTGCATGTTTCTTTTAATAGGCCTTTTAAAGTCACTTCATATTTTACACGACTTCAATCTTTTTTTCCAATTAATGTACCCACACCACGTAAAACAGTTACACTTCATCAATATCTTTATTTGGCACCTCGTATTCATAATTTTATTCCTTATAGTATAAGATCTTCTATTAATCGTGTTAATCAAAAGAAATACTTAAAACAATGGATCTTAAATACTGATGATAATATTCTGGGAACTTTATATTGATTTTGTAAGTTTTGATTTTACATTATTATGTGTTTAACCATCACAGGACGAGTTAACTCTTTGTTGATGGTTTTATATTGATATTTGATTTTTTGTGTCTAATTTATTGCTTAATAAATTTATTATTTATTATTATTTATTATAATAATAACAATAACCAAAGTTTTCTTTATTGGCGAAATTCAGGTTTATTTTGCTGTTTGTAGACTAATAAACACTTTCTCTCTTGTTTTGCCTGGATGTGGCTGAGAAAGATAGTAATTTGGACGCTTTAATCTTTTCACATGATTTTCAGGTCAGTAGTGATTTTCCATCAGTGCAGCTTACCAAACCCAATATCCACGTACACACGTAAAGTATGTTATGTTGGAAATCTACGACAGAGGTGAAAAGGTCGTATTAAACAACATTTTAGATATATAGGGACAATACAACCTAACACCAAATACACACTAACGAAAAAAGTACAGCTACTGTCAGTAACATTATAAAACGAGTGCAGACATATAAATTATAGAAATGTGTAGTTTATGGTCAAAACGTATAACATCTGTCAGTGCCAGGGTTTATGGTCAAAACGTATAACATCTTTCATTATCAAAAGCAAGCGTCATAGCAAGTGTCATAGCAAGTGTTATACACATCAAACAAGAATGCCATTTTTCTGATTCTGCAAAAAACATAGGTAGTGATTAAGGGGTGGTACCAACCTTAGATTAAATGTGCCGTTTACCACCTTCTGCGTTTTATTAGGTCGTACTTATAAAACCTATGCATTTATCCTAGATACTGACTCCAGTGACAGTGGGATTAGAGTAGTTTTGTGTTAGAGAGAGACTGGTATGAAATATGTAGTAACACGTGCGAGTCATGTGCTATCACTGTCTAGAACCAATTCAGTTCAATAACAAAGAAACTTCCTGTACTGTCGTGCCTGCTAAACGTTAACACTAATACCTGAATGATAGGTGTGTTTGTGTGTTTTTCTCATAGCAAACCCACATCAGGCTACCTGCTGAGCCCACAGAGGGGAATCGAACCCATGATTTTAGCGTTGTAAATCCGTAGACTTACCGCTATACTAACAGGGGGCTGTATAGTAGAAAGTTCTCTATTTAAATACACCATATGTCCCTTAATTAATGGGCTGTTGGGTCTCAAGAATTTGGAATATACGATCAAGTCATTAAGACAGAAGCATCAATGATTTATGTCTCCAGTGGTTGAGAAAAAATTCATTCATTGGTACTTTTGTAATCGGTTATAGTGCTGTTTATAGCTTTATTAGGAAACACCGAGATATGGTAGCAGATACACGTCAGCTACCAGATCTCGGTGAATCCTGTAAGGTTCTGAGACAGGGGGCGCTTCGTGCTTTGTATAATACAAGGATAAAATCCGTGTTGATAAAGAAGTCAATTTCAAGTCCCAAAAGTTTGTAAATTGTTGTTTTTGTTGTTTTGAATTAAGCACAAAGCTACACAATGGGCAATCTGTGCTCTGCCCACCACGGGTATCGAAACCAGGTTTTTAGCGTTGTAAGTCCGCAGACATGCCGCTGAGCCACTGGGGGGCAAAGTTTGTAGAATTGTGTAAAGTATAAATAATATTTGCTAAATACTCCAAAAACAAATCATACAACTTTAACAACATTTAAAACAAATTTAGCGCTTACCAAAACACAATTAATAAACATGTGCCTGGCCAGAACTTTGAACTAATGTTATTCAACAATATATAATAAATATGATTAGTATTCAAAAAATTGAAATCAAGAAAAGGAACCAGAAAAAAAGAAAAATTCGATTCCAGTAAATCTACAGCAACGCAAAACACCTTTCAATATTAATATCAATATCGAGTGATAAACAGTAATAGCTTACTTATTTTAAACGTGGCATGGTCAGGTGGTTAAAACCCGAGAATTGCGGGTTCGAATCCCCTTCACACCAAACATACTCGCCATTTCAGCCGTGCGGGCATTACAATGTGACGATCAATCCCATTATTCGTTGATGAAAGAGTAGCCCAAGAGTTGGCGGTGGGTGGTGATGTCTAGTTACCTTTCCTCTAGTCTTACACTACTAAATTAGGGGCGGCTAGCGCAGATAGCCCTTGTGTAGTTTTGCACGAAATTCGAAACAGACTAAACACTTACTGTATCTTTTACTATTTTGTAAAATAAACAAACAAGAGGTCAATATTGTTTTGATTTTTGCAATTTATTTTTATAATGATACATACTTAATCTCTGTTGCCAATCCTTTGGCTAAAATAGACGTTAAGTCCTTTAAAGATTGGCTTGAAATAAACTTACTCTTTGCACTTAATTCTGTCTAAGAAAGTTACTATATGATAGAAAGTTGATATCCATGTAATTAACCCTTCTACAAAAAAATAAATAACCTTGCATACTATCAAATGTCATGCGGTTTGGTTGCTGGGCTTGCAATATGTAGATCGAAAATTCGAATTCCATCAGCGAACATACTCATTCTTTCAGCTGTGGGGGATTCATAACATGATCGTAAATCCAACTTTTTTTACTGGTTAAAATATCCACAATAGAGGTGTTGAATAAGTGCCTTTCCTATAGTCCATCACTCTGAAACTACGGACGAGCAGTGCAGATAGCTTTCTAGTAGCTTTATAGGAAACTTAAGGACAAACAAACAAAAAACTATCAAACACTGCATGGTGGGGTCTGTGATCTAATCAGGACATCTTTTGTTGATCATTAAATGTTCGGATTTTCAGTTAAGTTTGTGCAGCTGTCAAGATAGGAAAAATGATTAATATGAGAAGAGTTTTGAACGCATTTAAATATCTATCAAACGCAGTAGAATTAACAAAAGTTAATATTTGTGATAAAAAAAGTATGAAAAGTAAATGAAATATGCAAGAATTCCAGGAAATACTTTATCTCTAGAAGTCAATAAGCGTTCTTTGGTTTTCATGGACTTTGGATAGAATGACCCAAGAGAATTAGTGAGACATGACCACTCAAGTGGATATTCCCACTTTACAATAACACAAACGCCATTGTTATAATACACTGCACTATTGTCTAGCCTGTTAATTTAAAATGTTTGTCGTTAATTGTTTGTTTGTAATCATCCTATTTTGATTTCTAGCTGCACATGTTATCGACATGTTAGGTTAACAGGTATTACACCCTGTATCTAAGGGCGACGACATCGCACACTATATCTATGGGCGACGGCATTACATTCTATGTCTAAGGGCAACAGCATTACACTCTGTATCTGTATATAAGGGAGACGGCATTACATTCTGTATCTAAGGGCGATGGCATTAAACTCTGTATCTAAGGGCAACAGCATAACACTCTGTATCCAAGGACGACGGCATTGCACTCTATATGCAGTTTTGGGCAATGCACCCATTTATTAAATAGTAAACAAGAAATAAAAAGAAGTAAAACAAATCACTTCTGTAATGGTATATGAGGAAACTGTGTCTCTTTGCTCATGTAATAAGTGACCTTTGGCCGAGGTGGGCAGCTAATCACAGAATCTTATAAAAAGGTACTAAGTTATTCTTTACGGTTCCAAATAAAATTATATCACAGAAATTTAAAGCATTCCAGAAACATTGTTGTCTTTCTTTTTTAAGTCTCTAAATAAAACATAAACTCTACGAAACTAAACGTTCCTTTAACTATATATATATATAGTTTTGCTAAGAAAGTCGTTGTGAAAACACATTTATACTTTTGTTACTAAACAGTTTAGTAAAACTGGAAATTCTACAAAAACAAAACAATTCCCTCACTGTTTCTTATTTCAAAACAAAATTTCTTTGTCAGTTAATTTTTATTCTTTTCTTCTCGTTAAAAAAATATTGTCCTTGAGTAAAAAAAATGTTAAACAAATTTGTTACAGAAAGGTACAGTGATAAAATCATAATTATTTCCCGTTTGCTTAGCTGGTGTAAACCCAGAATTGGTTTCTAAGGTCACTGGCGTTTCACGCGCAGTACAGTCACAGTTATCGTGTATCTTGCTTTTCGTTCGTGTTTTTCGCAATGACGTACGCGTTTTTCAAGGTGCATGTATTTATAGTTCTTATCGCAAGAACTTGCGAAACTTTATATCGCAATGTTTGATTATGAAAAAGCAACCCTGTTTCACTAGTAGCGATTGTTTACGCTAAGATATTGCGTTGAATTTTTAAACGTGTGACTTATGGAAAGAGATACTCTAAAGTTATGATAAATATCTTCATCACATTGCAAACTAGTCAACAAAATATTAACTTATGCAAGTTATTTATTATGTATTAAGAGAAAGTGGTATCTGTTTATAACATCTGCATTTTGGTACAAATGAACTATTACGTGATAACATGCAGTGTTTTAACGGACAAGAACAAAGAAAATTCATTTTAATAAGAAATTTCGTGGTCCTATGATTATTTTTTATTTTGAATGTTAACATATAAAAGGAAATGGTAAATATCACAAGTAAAAGAGAAACTCGTTTATCTAAAAACTAACTGATCAAAATGCAATTATCTCAAATAATTTCAATATATGAATATATTCACCGAATAGTTCCACCACACGTGTAACAATACGATATGATCTGCGAATTAGGCTATAGAAGACACAGAAGGCACTAGGTTAACAGTTTCTAGCTGAAGTTTTAAAAGCAATCATCACACAGATGAACGGTTATTATTGATTATTTACTGACAACTTTTCACCATAAATTTCCTAAATTTTAAGTAACTGTTCTAATTTAAAAGTGTTTAGCATCATGTGGTATTAGCTTAAACTATTAGCATAGATAATGATGATTGTTACGGCTGTACCGAGTGCATTTAGGTGATGACAAGGAAGAGTTAATCTAGATTCCGTGGCGTTACTATAAAGATAGTTATTAACACTGTTTCACAGAGGGAAACTACCATTATATATATTTTTTTAAAAATTAGTTGATTCTGTAAAGTGAAGCTCTGTTCCAAATAATAGGATTGCAATTCTAAAGCTGGTGGGGGTTACTATCGAGTGTCAATTTCTTACTAGCTGTGGTTTGTTGGTGTTTACTGACAAAACGTCATGATATCTAATAAAAAACACCCTAGGTGCGAAAAAATAGGCCAGAAAAGGGTTAATTGTGCGACTTAAAGGAATGTAATTAAAATTGACGGTGAAATTGGTAGCTACACTTATAACGTTGTTAATAATTTGAAAGCAAATATCTACTGATTAATGTATGTCATTGTATAATATATTCATTGTTTTAGCTTTTTGTCCGGTCATGTTTCTTAATTTCACCGATTCAATTAGTAAGAGATTTAGTATTACTCATAATCAATACCTTAAATAAATTTCATTTTATCTAGCAGATCTATCTAATATGATTCTTGCTCTTGAATATAAAACAAACTGAATAAGAAGGGAAAATTTTAATGCTATGAGTGTATAATGTTGTTATTACGGAGTTCACTGTGTCTGATAAAGTATGTTCTGCTATTTAATAATACTCTTATGAGATAGAAATTTAGTTACATAAGAGACATTTTCCACAACTAGAAAGATTTACAAATACGAAGAAATATCAGTTGCTGAGGGATGGTTGTTATTCAAGAGAGTTGTTGGCCAAGAGAAATCCTCTTTTGGATATAGAAGAATACCAATGTTGAAAAGATCCATGACTTCAATCTAATTACAATTCACGACCCAGAACTGTCGATCTCTGATGCACCTAAATCAGCTATTTACGTTTTTCCTCTGGAGGTAATCTGGTGTGGGGAAAGCTCAAACTAAGGATTTTCATGTTGGTGTGGCATTTGGTGACATTAAGACCATGTTGATAATTTATAGAGGACACCTAGACTTATGCCATTCAGAGTAATCCAACTCAAGGTCTAGTTGATGACATTCATGAATATCAGAGAGAGGCTGAAGGCACCATTTGGCAGATGGCATCTGTCAACCAAGGGTATCATACTAGCAAGTGAAATGTTGAGAATGAATAGAGAAGTGAGTGGATCATGTAACAGTGGTAAGCCTTCCAAAGCTGGAGAGTATACTACTGATAAGAACATGGTTCATGAAAGAACTGGTAGATGAGGCGCCTAGAGCACCTAATTGTTCTGCAAGCCTGATCCACTAGTCTACCAACGGTCAATGCACTAGAAGTCATTAAGGGCCCTACCATGCTATTCCAATGATGCCAAAAACATCTTGGTTACGTGATGGCCAAGTAGGTGAAAAGGAAAGTGTCTGTTTACAATCACAGTTCTCCATGAGTGAGACAAAGTAAATTACTTTGCTGATTGTTAAAGGCATAATAAAGAAATATTTGGACCATTTCGTGAAGCATTTCATGCAGGTAACTGTCTAGAATTGCTTACTCTGTACCAGGTTGTACGGTGCAATGTTAAAAAAATCTGGCCCAGACTTCATCAAACCCCTGAATGAAAATTAACTCTAAAATTGGAGACAGTGAATACTGAGTTATGGCAGAACTATCACCTAAAAATTAGAACAATGCATGAAGCTGAATTAATGACTTGGAAAAGGAATACTACAGAAACTTTACTACTTAACACAGATGGTCTGTGCTGATTACCAAGTAAAGCATACCCAGCAATAACTTCAGAAAATTGAAAGGATATCGTTACTAATAAGTTCTTGAAAGGTATACTCAGTGAAAAGACAATTGTATATCAAATGAGTGTGAGAGATATTCTAGCTAAGAAATGTTTTGTTGCAATGTGAAACAAAATGGTAACTTGGAGCAGTTGTAAGAGAGGGAGAAGTGAGTAGCAGCAGATGCAGTGACTTTATCTTAGACAGGCATCTATATCAAACTAGGATCAAACCCAGCCAAGAGTTAATTAACCATTCATACATCATGCCATTGATGTGCAACAATATTAGTAGTCAGTGAATGAGCAGGACTACTGCATTTCTCTCATTGTTCACATGCTGCAGCTTATACTGCCAATGTTTCCACCTAGCCTGACAATAAATAGTAGACCCATGGCAACTATATAAACATTGTTAATGAACATATAGGAGATACATATATTACATCTTCAGCAAATGTACAAAAATAACAAATTAAACAATCTTTGGAATAATTACTAGCATACGAATACAATGAATAGAAGTAAAGAAATCAGTTGTACATATACATACCAGTATTGTCAACTTTAAGATACCTCTGCACATTCATGGCTGACGTGCTAATGGAGCATTAAACAGGCCAGATTGAAGCACCTGAAGAAATACCATTGGAACCAAATGCTAAGTTTAATACCTAGTTGTTCTTCAAATTGTGTAAAGTGTTGAGTGGCAAAAGACACAAACTTGACTTTATCATCCCCTCATATAACGGTTTAATGGAAAAGCTAATAATATGGACTGTCACGCACATTTTTGATAAATTTGTTCGCCAGATCAAACATACTGGAATGAAAATTTACACCTAAGTCATTATGACACAAAGGAGGAGAGATCCAAAAGTTCTTGATGGCGAGAAAACCACTTGAAATAAAAATGTATCTCAGAACGGCTGGTGTGGGTATTAACACTTTTATTGATGAGTTTGTTAACCTGATTATAACCTAGGAATCTCGAAACGCTGTTCTCTACTTATCTGAAATACAGATTCGAAGGTTGTTCATAAAATATGTCAACGTCCAATCAAGAAGACTTGCTCTCTGTAAAGATGATGTATAGCCCTCCACATCGAACAGATGTCCTATACAGTCCACATGAATATTTGAAATATTTATAGTTTAAATTAATAGATATGCATAAGTTTGTATATCAACAAATAGGAAAGGCTGCCATACATTAAAAGAAGTGCTACAATAAGATATTGATGAATGAACGTGCTAAAGTGGAGACTGGGTGTAGCAGCATGGAAACTTCTTAGTTCCAGCTGGACAGCTTTTTATCGTGTGCACCAGTGAGTCGTTCCATTAATTCACGAATTATAGCAGTTGAAGGAGCGAAAAGTGCATATGGTACGTGGATCAGCTGCATTCATATTTTATTAGTGAATGGACCTGATAGAGAGTTAGAGGACGATGACATTATTGTTTCATCCCACTCTGGCATTGCAAATAAGGAGGAAAGAATTTAGAGTACATGTCTGGCTGTTCAAGATGAGTCAGACGAAAAAGCTCCAGATCAAAAGGAGAGATTTATCTTCATTGGTACATGTAACCATTAACACTCCTACGAAAAGTGGAGTTTATTCATTCATTTCATTGCCAATGAAATGAAATCAAATGAAATGGCAATTTCATTTAAATACAAATTTATTAGCCTAATATTAATAACCTTTCAAGTTGCTCTGGGGCCTATTAGGCCCCACTTTTCGTACGAGTGTTAACGATGAACTCCTAATCAATATGGCTGTGATTAATTAAATTTTATCATTAAAGCTAGGACAATCATTTGGTCAAGAAACCACTATTCGAAATAAAGTGGTGATTTTTACTTTCCATACTTTTAAAATAGGTTCCTGATATAATGTACCTACTGTAATGTGTGATTTCCATTTGATTACTACAAAGCTAGGATGTCAGGTACCAGTGGAAGTAAAGTCTAGTGAGTTACCATTTTGTTGGGCTTGAGATGACATCTATGAACTCCAAAACTTAGCTGAAAGGAAGTTATAACTTTTGCTTTCTAATATATTGGGTAGTATTGTAATGAAATAGAAACCATATAGCCCGAGTGCTTTCGACAGGTGGACCTTTCCTTTTTGGGTTGTAGGGGTTTTATTTCATTTCTATTAAGAATTCTTGAACCTACCTCTTTTTTTCTAATGTCATGAAGGTAGCATTGTAAGATAAAGTTTATGATTGACTTTGCCTGACAGCCACTAGAACAAAAAGTTAAGGTAGGTTATTGATATGCAAATATAATGGGAAAAAAAAAGGATTTCAAGACTGTCAAGTAAAGTTTCACTATAAGTGATATCCATAAGATACCATATGATACCTGTTAAATTAATATAGTTTACGACAAGTAGTGCCAGTAAATGTAATATCTATTGAAGGTGATAACTAGGAATTTGAAAACAGTTAAAGTGCTTCGTGGCCTTGGCATTCTCAGCTATCTAGTGATATTTACATTGAAAAACGTCAAAGACATTTCGACATTTCACAAGAGTCATTCTCTCGATCTAACTGAGCTCCATGGAGAATCTTCATAAACAAATGTCAATATGTGTGTGCGTGTGTGTATTTGTTCTTTATTCATTTTCACATCTCTTGATCAGTCAGCACTAAAGTTGACACAGTGATACAGGACGACATGAGGAAGGTCATGAGGGGCGGATTTTCAGTATGTAATATACATGAAAAAAAAATCCTATCTTTTGTTACAAACGAATTTTATTCCACTAGTTCCATGGACATGGACTCCGTCTAGTGACACAATATTTACTAGATCTTTGTTGCTGGCACACCTAAAATATGTATCTTCTTCATATACAGTCAGGGAGTTGTATTTCATTTCAAATTATGTATGTATACAATGTTACAACAACAAGAATAGTTCATCCTGAACTATAGGAATATCAGCTGAAACACCTTAGCTCAACCGAACTCAGTCAATGATTATTTCTTTCATAATGTCTAAAAAGAAATATGAATGATGGCAGTATTTTACTAAATATTGGCTACTTACAATAGTTTTAGAAAGTCATTCAAGAAGGTTAGAAGGAATGGGTGCTAGAATCAGTCTATTAGAAGATATTGGAGTATGTGACGATGTGGAATTAAGATAAATGTATGTGGAAATATACGTACATAAAAAATATGCTTCTACTAAAGCCTTATCTATAAGTCTTTGGAAGATACATGTTTAATTCCAAAAGGCATCACTTTAATTTGATAAAGTTCATTATCAGTTATGCAAGCAACTTTATGTCGATTTTCCATCTTAACAGGTATCTGTTAATATCTACTTGATGAGTCTAAGATGGTGGTGCATCCCTTTTAGTCTTTTACTGCTAAAAACTAGGCATGGCTAGTGCAGGTAGCCATCTTGTAGCTTTGCGCGAACTTCAAGGCAAATTAACCTGACTTCCCAACGACAACTGTTAGATAGTGAGACCAGCTAATAACAGAAGATTCGCTTAAAAAATAAGTACCTGAACCTGATATCCTATGTCTTACTTATGTAAACTACATAAATATCTTATTAAAAAGCTTAAATTTAATAACTCTTCAGAAGTATTAGATAGTTAGATCCACTAATAACAGAAGATTAGCTCAGGAAATAATGATAGTACCTGAATCTGATAACTTGGCTATGTTTCCCTTGTGTAAACTACGTAAGTCCTTTTAAAAAAAATGCATTTTATAAATTTCTACAAGCAGTAAATAGCTTGATCTGCTAATAATAGTAGGGTCTGAGAGGAAATTGTGGATTGTAATTAGATCTACAAATTCCCTTTCATTGGGATAGGCTTCTTTAGGACTAAGCAGGAAAATATTTACTCGAAGAGCTCCAGATAGAATTAAACCAAAAAAAAAACAAAAAAAACCAACAATCCTGAATTCAACAGTTAAATTTGGTTCATTTGCCCACTCGACAGTATCACCACACGACCTTTGCTCCCTCAAAGAGTTGACGCTATAACATAAAGACAGCATCATATTGGCTAGCACAATATATTAAAGTAATCAATTCTTTCCACTCGTACGCTGTATGTTAATACAATATACTCTTGGGCAGAATGGGCATTATCTCTTACGGAGAACAAAGAAACAAAACAACTGGAATAAAACAATCTCAATATCTTTCTAGACCACATGTTTAAACTCCATACAATCTAAGTAAACGAATTATTTTAAAACTTCCCATATTACCAATGCAGATAGAAAACATATCACATCCATGTGTATAGCACCATCGGTTTCTAGTTTCACATCTTTCAAAATTGTTATAGTGTTTTTTGTAAAGCATAAAGCTACTCTATGGGTTACTTGTTCTCTTCTCGCCAGGGGTTTCGAAACCAGATTTTTAGCAATATAACCCTTAAGAGTTATCGCTGGTCCATCAAGGGAGTTTACAATGTAAAATATACACTCTGATATATATATATATATATATATATATATCATGCATATGTCCTAGAGATCGTTCGCATTTTTTACTCTTTTTCACGAGTGAACCTAATGTACATTGAGAACTGGGAGGAACTCGTAGTAAACTATAAGATAATGTCAAAAGGACATCGTTTAACATCAACAAATAGAATGTAAGAATACTACTGACCAGTAAAACCTCCTGAGAATTTTGTGGAGTTAGACATTAGTTTTCTGTCTTCCAGTGTCCATATTTGATATATATGAATAAATATTTGTGCAACTTAAACAGACATGAAATAAGCTCTGTTTATGTTTATGTTTAAAGGATAATCTCGGTTACAATTAAACCCCACGTATTTTTCCGATTGTAGATGGAAAAGGTACCTTAAATATATTCTCAACAGATTAACATGACTTTACAATACGGCAAAGTATGTCCTTTATAAGAATATCTGCTTAATTCTGGGAATGTGTGTAAAAAGTCACAACCAAAAGTGTGAATTTCTTGTTCTCTCTTCTGCTTCCATTTTATTACGTGATAACTGAAAAAACTAAAACAATGGTGTTAACCAGTTTCATTGAGGCTACACAGCTTTATACGAAGTATCCACTTTTATAAGTATTGTTAAGTAGCAGTAATCCAAAAAATCATAAAACTAGTGCAAACAATGTTATCATTACCTCTTAAAATCAGCTTTCTTACGGAAATGTGGTGTTCCTACAGAAAGCTTAAATACGGGGTGAGATGGGAATTACCAGCCAATAATAGATAAATAATAAATATTACATTTGAAGTATACTTTTACTACCTTCCTAATCACTCTTATATTGGAATTACAACAATGAATAAACAAGTGAAAACTTTTCAAGAAGGCAGTGTATGTAGGTATGGCTAATACGAATCCTTTAAAAATAGTGTAGACAAGATAGCAGCTTGATGTGACCACACGTACATTTATTTATTTTTATGAAAAGTTTATCTGTACTTGTTTTTCTAAAATACTAATCTTCATAATGTGGAAGTCTTTATTACTACAAACAAATATGTTTCAAATGCACGTTGAGGAAAAAAAACGTGATTTTATTTGAGAACAAAGTTTCAAGTGACTGACCTTTTTCACTTTTGATATACTATATACACATAATAGCAGTATAAATCAATCTTGAAGTTCAGTATTTACAGCCCATCGATTTTTTTCGAACTTTCGTTATGTTAATTCTAGGAATAAATGATATTATAACACCAAAGTTAGTTAGTTTTTAATTCAATTGCCTTTTGTGAACGTAATTGTCACTTGATGATGATTCCATTATGTGGGTCGAAACGCTGTTGTTTTTAAAATCAGAACTTGACACTGTAAAAAGGCTCTTATTATATTTTTTACCTAATGAAGCAGTTCAGTAGGTTATTCTCAAAACTTTATTTCATTATACTTCAATGTGCATTACTAAAAGCTAAACCTAACTTTTGTTATTGCTGTTAGTCAAGTTTTGTTTGTTTATTTTAGAGAAAAGCCACATTAGGCTATCTGCTGTGTCCATAGCAGGAATCTAACCTTGGATTTTAGCATTGTAAGTTTATAAACTTACTGTTCTCCCATCAAATGACGTCAATCAAAGTTCGTAATGGAACGATTAAGTGGAAAATGTGAAAGAGGAAAAAATTATATCACAGAAAAAGATAAACAGATACCTTAATATCCATAACGTTTCGGGTCAGGACGATTTTCCTCTTATGATTTAATTTTTTTTTACAAATATAAATAAGGTTACTAACACATCTATGTGGGGTGTAGCTGTATGATTACTACATCAGCTTTTAGTCACCTATTTACCCTTCCACATAAGTTTGTTTGTTTTTGGAATTTCGCACAAAGCACCCACCGCCAACTCTTGGGCTACTCTTTTACCAACGAATAGTGGGATTGACAGTCACATTATAACGCCCCCACGGCTGGGAGGGCGAGCATGTTTGGCACGACTCGGGCGCGAACCCGCGACCCTCAGATTACGAAGCGCACGCCTTAACGCGCTAGGCCATGCCAGGCCTCCACATAAGTATGTTAATAACGTTATTCTTGTCTTAGTTTTCAGCTTAGGTTTTAGGACAAGTAAACTATTAAGCTGCTGTCCTGTGTTTCCTCTTGGCGCTCCGTTCCCCCAATCCCAGTTAATCAATTCAACAGCATTTGGATTCATCGATCCCGCAAAGTCATTGTATTTATAGATCCCAGCCACTCTGTGATTCTGTACTGAGACCGTTTACTTTGCATAGTCGATGGTTATCGTCTTGTTTCTGAGCTTTCAAGACAAGATCGAAATTACCGCCTATCTTCAACATCTGCCTTTTACACAGATGTAACCGGATAATTCAAACTTTTAACGTTTATCATAACAACAACCTTAATAATCTTCACTGTTCACCCAGAAAAGTCAAATTAACCCACACGAGGAACGTTCCATTCCCATAAGAACTGAATCCTTGCCATGTTAAAAGAAGAAAGAAACTGACAAAAATGTATTCTAAAGAAGGCTTGTATGGGTGTTAAACCTTTGATTAAAATTTGATGATGACTTAAAAAGGTCTAAACGTTGTTCTGTAATTTATTTTAATTAAAGTTTTAATAGCCATACAAGCCGTCTTTAAAATACATTTTTATTTTGGGTTTATCGTCATCATGAAACTTACAGGAAAGTTCATTCTTAAAGCGTTGTGAACATTAAAACATACTTTTTTATTATAATTTGGTTTTGTTGTTTAATTAAACTCTTTGCCATTATATTTTGAAGCATTTAATCGTTAACTAATATCATAACATTAAACGTGTGTTTTTTATTTCATTGTATACATTTATTTTATATCGTTTATAAGTGCATGTTCTAGCATAATATGTAAACCAAAGTGACATGATTTGCATGTTGTGTTATTGCCTTCTACAACCTGAAATAATAATTTTCTAAAACAACGTTATCCTAATAATAAACTGGTTTGTAATTTGTTTGTTTGGATTTCGCACAAAGATAATCGAGTGCTATGTGTCCCTAATTTAGTAGGGTAAGGCAGCTCGTCATCACCACCCACCGCCATCCTCTTTTACTACTACTCTTTGACTAACCAATAGTGGAATTAAACGTTACATTATAACGCCCTCACGGATGAAAAGGCGAGCTTGTTTGGGGCGACTGGGACGCGAACCCGCGATCCTCATATTAGGCGTCTCACGCCTTAACACGCTTAGCCATGCCGGGCCTGGTTTGTAATATCAAATATTTTTCTTTAATTGGACATCAACGTTTCGCTTCACAGTGTTCTATTAAAGACAACAAGTTTTGTGTTAAAAGGTCATTCGTTACTAATATCAAAGTGTCTCTTAGACACGATTATGAACCGTAGAAATTAAATAACATTGTTATTATATTTTTTATACTCATCCCGTTAGTCAATTGTTGAGCGAGTGCTACTCCTCACGTAGTCGCTGCATCGTAACAGCAACATGTCTAACCTTGAAAATTTGAAAACTATCGATTTCCGCTACTTGAAAGAACTAGCCGCTATGTGGCGCTACATCTTGTCATCGTAATGTCAAATATAATTAAGTTGTTGCTCAAATCGTATGTTATAGAGCGGTAGCATTAGTAAACAGAATAATATGAGAGAGTGTTAGAATATTTTACTTTGAAATGCTATTTCAGTATTATGAAAATCTGAGTGTACATTAGGGATTTAAGTGCAGATTTTGTTAACAGTATTAAATTTCATTTTACTTTTACGGTTCAGTTTAGAAAAGATCACTGTAAACATCTTGTTCTTTGCAGTTGTAGTTATACAGCGCCTGTCTCAACTCAAATTTCAACTGAATAATTTCTAATCAATATGGAAAGATACAATTCTATGGAAAGCTTACCAGGTTTGTCTATTTTCAAAACTCATAATTTAAAACTAGTTAAATATTATATATTTATAAATTATATTACAATTAGTATTAGGTTATGTATGTAGTCTACTGTTTAAAACAATAAACTAATTATAACAATTTACTCATACAGTATGAGGAAGAGTGATATTGTGGTAATACTAATAGTACTGCTACTACTTATTATTTCATTAGTTACTAAGAAGTTTTAGTCTAAATAAAGCTTTGACATCATTTCATATTGACACAGTAAATTGCAACGAAACTGATTATTAACTTGAACAGTACTAGGCCTGTTAATGTCAATGAGTTAAAATATTGTACTATTAGAGGTTGCCATTGGCTATTAAAATTTTTTTAAAGAAAATAGTAAGTGTTGTACTGTCTTCTGTATTTATATCAGTCCCCACTGCTTCTGTATGTTACATTTCAAATGTAAGAAAAATGTATGTATGTGGTTCTTTTCTGTTTTCATTCATTGAGGGAGGTAAAAGATAAAGACAATTTTTGTGATAAATTGTGTGATGTTTTATAATTTATATATCAATATTGTACAGGTGTATAAAAAATACATAAAGAGAGATATGATTTTGAAAACATAATGGAGGCAATCCTGTTTGTGAATCAAAGTGTGAGGAAATTATCAGTATTTGTTATTGTTAGTTATAACGTGCGCATAAAGTTTTCTCACAACTCTGTAAGCTATCAGGAACAAGAATAGCAGGTAGAAATCAGAAAACATTAATTAAAAAAAAGTGTAATTAATAAGATTGATGTGTAAATTAGAGGAAACATAACTATACTGCTGTGTGTAATAATAAGTAAGGTTTATTATATTTTGTGTATTACTTCAAAAGATGCACATTGTATATAAGGTATTAAAAAGATAATTGATTTATATAATATCTTGCAGATCCAAGTATGTGTGTGTAACTATGAAAACATGTACATTATGAATCTTGTTTAGGGTGAGGGGTATAACCAAGTTTGAAACAATGATATTTGCACTCTCAGATGAACAATCTTGTATTAAAGATGATTGTACTTCAGGATGGTTCATCTTTTGAGTGTTCTAGAAATCTTTCATATATCTAGTATAAATCAGTATATGTACATAAAAATATACGTCGTACCTTAAATGCACTTATCCGTGTTTTGGAAGAAATTCAAAGGAAAGCATGCTTGTAATCCTTATCAAGTTATTTGTGAAATTTATTAGTTTTTTTTTTTTTTTTTTTTTTTTCCTGTTACAAGTAATTCATATTTTCATGTAGAATCTTGGGGAGAACTTAATATGGCAAGCAGAGAAAGTACTCGTACCTGCACCACTCCCGTGTTGCTTGGGGGATCAACAATCAATGGAAACATTGAAAAAATGCTATGGGAAGCTCAGCGTGAGAGTAATCAATCCTCGGCAATAGCAAGCAGAAAATCCTCTCATGGCAGCAGGTGCCCTTTTTTTTGTTCTTCTTATGTAATTATTATTTATGTCAGAGTTTTGTTTACTGATTATACGTTTTATAGACATCACCCAACCATACATTTCTTTATGATGGTGAAAATACTGTTACTATATTTAAAAGGTTCTTAAGGTGTGTTTTTGTTTTTAAACAATGACCCTGTATACAAGTGTACACTAATTTTTTGTTTTGAAAGGAAATTCCTTCTGTATTAAAGAAGTAAAATATAATTTGTGTACATTTGGAACTCATTCAAAGTTTCTTTGAGAACTCGCAGCATTAATATACATTGTATGGAGAGTATAAAAATTATTTTAAATATAAAAATATAGGCTAATAAATGAAAAATTATAATAATTAAACTTGTATTTAATTTAGAAAAGCATCTTTTTTATTAATTAAATCACTTGGTTTATTTTTTAAGGGGAAAATGTTTTTATAATAATATGCTTTCTATTTTGCTGTTTCATTTTTATATTGTTATTCGAAGTGAAAAAAATATTTTTCCATGTAAAAAAAAGAATTGACTTGCTTAGTGCTAGTCACAAGTGTTGTCTAGCATTGTAGCAAATGCCTGCAATTCTTGAAATAAAGAATTTGGCATGTAAGAGATGTATGACCTGTCATGTGACTTGTGATTCCTTGGTATAAAATCTTAGCATGATACTTTTGTTCATATAAAGTTAACTTGCACATTTGTTTTTCAAGATGAACAATATTTATTGATACTCAGAAGTGTCAATAAAAGATATTATTAACTTATTCTAAATGCAAGTAAAATGTGGTTGTAACTTAATGTGCAGTTCAGAACCCACTCTCTAAATGTGTTTTTGTTGTTTTTATCAAGGGAGTCATGTTATGCCATGATGAACAAAAATTGCATTGCCAATTGTTGTATGTACCCTTGTAAAGTTACTTTGCCATCTATATTGATATTTATGGAATTTTAGCATTTACAGTGTACAAATTTTTAATGAGGTATCTTCCAGTGACCTTTTTAAAATTTAATTATACATACTTTCAAAATATCGAGACTTAGGGTTTGTTTATGTTTGTGTGTTTGTGAGTGTGAAAGGTAGTAGAAGGTGAATCTTGTAAACATTTGGTTAGAAACTTTCACGATGTTTGTTTTAATCAATTTTAAAATATTCAGGTTAAAAAAAACAACCCAAGGATGGGACCTTCAAATAGTGGTCTTCTAGTTGCTAGTTGTAAAAAGAGCACAAGGAAAATAACAGTGCTATGACATTCGTCAATATTTTGAAATGCAAAGCATCAATACAGGTGTTGGAAGATATCTGGTCCATCAGTGACAAAGAGACTAAATTTGGTAACACAAAGACAAGGTTTAAAAAAACAGACAGAAAACTAAAGAAACAGCTTCAATGTAGAAAATGGAAGATAAGATTAAAATAGAAAATACATTTGAGAATAATTAAGTGAAATAGATGGAATATTAAAGTTAATATAGATTAGCTTTGATGTGAAAAATTAGATGTAAATATGTAATGTATTTAAAGCAGATTACTGATGATAAGAAAGTATGTTGTGCAACACATTGATAAAGATAGGAAGGAATAGATAAAAGCAACAAGTACATAAACAGGTTTACAGTTCAAATAACAAGATAACATTAGGACATAAGAAATTTATGTAAACAATTAAATGAAGTGGTTTGAATATTATTAAGGGTATTTCTAAGTTTTTACATGTTGAAAGGAAAATGTGTATATATTTAATGAATTAGGAACTCAAAGTTCAAGTAAGAAAAAACAACAAAAAAGCATGAATTTGTTCTAACAATAAATGCAAGATAACAGGAAACTTTTCAGCCTGTTAAAGTCACTTCACGAACACAAATATTTTCACATCAGTATATGTATACGTCATTAACTAATAAAGTCTGATATAATTTAGACTAACAGCATCATCAGTTAAAACCATTTTACAATGAATTTACAATGCTCAGTAAAGTTCTGTTTGTTCAAAGACAATACTGCATTAGATTTTCATAGCTTGAATTTACCCTCCACAGTATTCAAGTTTGATTTCCAGCTTTAATCACTAAAATGGAGTACCAGAATGTGCAACAGTTTTTAACATTTCAGTGAAATCATTGTTACAACCAGTTCTCTGTTCCAGAGACAATAAGTGAGCCATTCTTATTTGCCATCCCTGTACTTTTTCCAATATTTTAATTATTTTTGTGTAATAATTGGATTAAAAGAGTATGCAGCATTCCCAATTAGGTTTTATTAAAACCTTGTACAAGGCTTGGAAAAAAGTTTGTTCTTAATTCTATGCGTCTTCCAAAGAGATCTTGGTTATGTATTCAGTGTTTTTTAAATCATAGCTAAGGCTGTCTGAGGCTTTTACCAGCAGTGATGATAAAGTTGTTTTCATTCTCTGTAACGTCAGTTCTCTTTCACGTAATTTTCTGTATCACAAATGCATTGCTTCACAGTTCCCAGTATGATAACTCATTCTGTAGGCCCTAATCCAACTATTATGTCTGTCAAGTTTCTTTTGAATAAGAGAGACACAATGCTTTCCAGTATCCCGTTATCAGCAGATATAAAGACATGAATACTTAAGCTCTCAAAACAGATTATAAAGGATCATGGAATGTTATGAACCAACATAGTGCACACAAACACTTGTGATAAGATTTACAGTGTTGGTTAGCAATTAATAAGACATGTTTTTCTTGCTGATAAATATCTTCCGATAGGGTTACGTCACTTTATAAAATTTTGATGGGACATGCATGCTTGAAATTTGTCATTTCAAACACTGAGAAAAGACTGCTTATCTTTCTTCTATGTAGTGTATGATTTTAGGGTTCTGTACTTTTGCAATACAAAAGAATGTTATATTTGCTAAACTAGATATACATTTCTTTTTAATAAATAAATTACATGCAATAGTTGAAAGTAAAATAATTTAAAAGCTACCCTCGTGATTAGATTGGTTTTGAATTTTGAAACCTAATAAACCACAGTAAAAAAAATAGAAAGGAAAGATAAAAAAAATCACCCAAAAACATATTGGGTAGCTACGTATATATGTATTTTTTTACTCATTTTAAATTCTATTAATTTCTTCTCTTTTTTTTTTTTTAACACAAGAAAAGACATTAAATGCATGCAATCATGTGCATTGGTGCAGGACTACAGACCAGGTATCAGCTGTACCAGTGCTTTGTCACAGTAACTGTATGACTTTTTAATCATTAATGTGCACTTATAATTTGTTTCTAGGTAAATAGACTTGTAGTAGTGTGTATGAATCAGCATAACAATGTAGGATAAATTACAGGTGTAACCTGCAAGTGTGGGTTTTTGTGCTTATACCTGTGATGAGTGTTAATGCCAGTGAACACCAGTTTTTGTGAATCATGAAGTTCTTGCACATGATTCATACTTTCAATAAATTATGGTAAAATGTGAGCATAAAATTGAATCTCTGAGCATCTACTTTTCAAGTTTTTTTTTCTGCGGGGGAAGGGAAGAAAACAGACAACTATACATTTCACAAAAACTCCATTTATTAACAACTCTTGTTTTACTGATAAAGACTGCATCATGCTGATACCTTTACTGGAGAAATAGTGGTTTGGAATAAATCAGGTTTTTCTAAAAGGTACAATTGTTTTTTTTGTTTTTTTTGTGTTTTTTTTCAGTTCAAATTATTGTATTTATTAGATTGAGCACTCTACATCATTACTAATTAGGGACATGCCATTTTGTTTATGGGGATTAAAAAAAAAAGGAATGTAACATCTAATGCATTTTAGGCCCTCTGTCATTACTTAATATATTGTTCAGTTTACCTGAAACAATTTAAAACTTGGTAAATATCTAGAATAAAATTAGACACATCAGCAGAGTTACAATAGTTTCAACACTTCTGTAGAAAATAAAACTAAGTGTAATTTAACAGATAATAAAATGTTTCTTAATTCTTGTTGTTGGAAGACATTCCACTTTATCAGTTTTGTACCTCAGAACAAGATCAAACTGATTATAGCTTACATGTATCCTGTGCATAACAGGAGCCTGTTAGAGGTAAAATAGTTCTGATTATACCTAATTTACATGTACTTCATAGAACAGGAGATTGTTAGAGGTAAAAATAGTTCTGATTATACCTAATTTACATGCACTTCATAGAACAGGAGATTGTTAGAGGTAAGATAGTCTTGATTACATCTAATTTAGATGCACTTCATAGAACAGGAGATTGTTAGAGGTAAGATAGTCGACATTTTTAGAGGTTTTAAGTTTACGATTGAAATTTGAATAAGACTGAATTGGCTAAATTTAATAATTTAGAGATAAGTAAAGAATTATCTAAAAACAAAGGTTTCTATGAGGAATATGATAGAAAACTGTAGGGTAATGGGATTATGAAATTAATGATTCCTATAATGAAGATCGGTTCAAGTTCTTTATTTTATTGGTTTTTCAGTGTGCAGGTTTGATAGTGTATTCCACAATTTTTGTAATAATTGAAGTCTTTTCTGTTTCATGAGCTGCTTTCAAATAGAAAAAAAATTGAATGTAGCTCTTAATGCTGATTTGAGAAATATTTAAAATTTGGAGAAATTAAATTTTTTTTATTTTGCTAGATTAGGAAAGTTTATCTGAGATTAGATCAAGGTAGTCAAATTATTAAATAATTGCTTATTTATTTATAGTAAAAATAAACTTAATTTAAGAAATTGAAATGTGTTTACATTTTTCCTCTTTGAAAATTATTTCTACAAATTTTAGTTGACCACTCACTACTTATTGTTGTCCATATTTCTACTGTGCTATATGCATCATATTTCTGTATAAAAATGGTTATAAACCTGGTCAGATTCACTGAGAATGAGCATATATGTGTTACCTGACTGTAGGATGAAGCATAACTCATCTGCAAAAAAATCAGTGCTGTACATATACTTGGTTTACTAAATATGTTCTTGAAACCATTAGAGGTGAGCTGTTTTGTGCTTTGCTGTCAGTAGGATGATTTATAACCCATTTTAACTGCTTTACACCACTGTACAGTAGAGTTATCTTGTCACTCAGTCAGTAGACATTAAAATAACACCACATAAGGGATGCTTAACATTGCAATTTGTGCTGTCCTAACATCAGTAAAATATGTGCATGCCATGAATCAGATTAATTATGCACTCTGTTGGCTACAATACAGTATAACATATGCACTTCAAAAGCAAGAAATGGTTGTTACTCTTAGTTTTGGTTTTATTTATATTCTTGATACAGAACATTATTTGAGACCATTAAGAGTATATCTAGTGTGTAGTTTTGCTATGTAAAGTGTATTTTTAAATGTTTGTACACTGATGTGGACATCCAGTTTGTGGGTACAAATATTAGATTCAGTAGGAGAACAGGTACCTTATAATTACAGGAAATCAAATTTTGTAATTGGCATTAACTTCTAATCAGAGCAAGATGTATACTTGCATAATATTCTGTACTGGCTTCTTTGTAAGGTAAATATTTATTTACCTGTGTTTATCACTGCTGATCTGACCTTCCATCATCTGCTTGTATTGTGGATAATGTGCCATTAGCAATTTCACATTCTGTTAATGACACATGGAGAATATTGTTAACAGTTTGCTGTGATTGACTGGCATCCATTATTTACCTCATGACTTCACGTTTGTAAAAGATCCAGATGTACCCTTGGAAATGTTATGGTTCATGGGCCAAGTGGAGCACTTTAAAGTCTGTGATACATTTTTAGGTGACAAAAGAAAGAACATTGTGTGAGACTACTATACACATATTACAAAGTGTATGACTAGTCATTTCCATTTTATGCCATATGACTCATTGTGAGATTTCTGATGTGTGAGAATAAACAAGGGTAAGTGGATGATTGACATTATTTTATCAAGCAGTTCTATGATAGCTGTAATATTATTATTCATTAATTTATGTTGTGCAGTTTGTAGCCATAACACTAAAAGTTGGCATAAATTAAAAAAAAACAACTTGACACTGTTGTAAATTTGATATTTATTACAAAGCACATACGAAAATTATTTGTATAGATTAGGCAGTCAACCTGGTAACTTGCCATAGATTCATTGCAAAATAAGAATTAGAAGACTGTTTCTCATTTTTGAATTATTTTCCTTCAGTTTGAATTGTTTTCTTATATGTCAGGACTTATTTTTATTTTATTTGTAGTCCAAAGAGTCCCTGCAGTCCAGTGAGTGAGCCACCACACACTCCCAATGAACTCTTCTTCATTAATAAAGTAAGGTATCTTATGAATAATTTGTACTTTTGTGAGTGTATGTCTATACAGTTTTCTAATTAATATTAAAGAATTTGACTTGTAACTGATGATAGCACATTGTCTGTTCTGAAAAAAAAAAAAAGAATGGAGAAATGTATAATTGATGCCACAGCATCCAGCGTACAAGAAGCAGGAATAATTGGCTGTTTTTCATCTTATATTGTTAACAGCATCAGGCATTAACAAAGATTAAAACTATTTGTGAAAGACCTCACTCCATAACACCAGCAGTTTCTGAAGATCATTCTAAGTTGTATAAATAGAACTTTTTTGAAAAGGATTAACTGTAAACATATTAAAAGGACAATGATGTGTAAATTGAAGAATATAGGACCATTCTTGTTGTTTACTATTTCCTATGTAAGTACAATAGCCCTTGGAATCTATTATACAGAAGTTGAGTACATTATATTAAAATTACTTTGGTGCCACACCACATTGTTGCAGCTTTTGTTGCCATATCAGGTCAACCCCTATGTAATGACTGTGCATTATTACAATAGCCCTGTAGTGTAGTTTGCATTGTAAAAAGCTCAATTCTAAGTCTGTAATGAGCAACATCTTTCGATAATATAAGAAAGATAGTTTCAAAGAGCATGTTACAACTGTACAATCACACAGAAATAAATAAGCACTCCATTCAGTGACTTAGCCATTATGCCCTTGTATAAAATAGCATGAATATCCATTTCCAAGTCTCTAGCTACTTGAGGTATGTAATTGAACTGGTAAGTTGTGAAAGCAACTTCTGTACACACGACTTGTGTTAAATTTCCAGGTGGAGGTTCTTTATTATCTTGCATGCTATTGCTTGGGCATGTGGATGGCTTTTGCCACTGACCTTTGTTGTTGTTTTTTGCTGATAACAGAATGATGCATTTTGTATCATGATTTATTGTGGGTATCTTTCTAGATGGTTCTGGTACCCTAAGTTGATTCATTTTCCTTTGTGTTCCAGTGCTGTTAAATACAAGGGATATCTTTATCTTAAAGATACTAAATCCTGATCAAAACATATATCTTCATGATCTTATTGTATCAATATTTTGGTTCAAAATAGGGCCATCTAAAAAAAAGTAACTGGTTTTTGGTGGAATTACAGTGCCTATGACATGTCATCAATGTCAAATTGTAGTTCTGATACATGCTGTTCCCTCTGCAACCTTGTGTTGATTGTGGTTTTAATGTGACTCACTAATTGCTTCATCCAAAAGTCCCTCCACACCTATATATTGGATGGTTGTACTTCCTGTACCCTGTAAGCAATGATTTTATGATGCATCAGCTTATAGTTCTAATGATGAGAGGAAATAAAGGTAATGTTTCCATGTTTGGAAGCATCATAGATAAGCAGTTTTTGTATTACTCATCACATTAGTTGCACACTTAACAACTGTTTAAACCTGTGATGATCTTTTGTAGTCCTTTTGTTTAAAAATTTTAAACTCAAAATGTTTTTTCAAATTCATTATGGTTCAGATTTTCTTATTTTCAAATGTATTTAATAGTATAGCATTGTTTTTTCTTCAGTCTGCTAAAATTTCTAAAAAATCGTGAGAAATAATCACTATATTGCTAAAAAAAGTACTTTATTTAGAATTGAATAAATGCCCTGTATAGGCCCAGTGTTTAAACAAATAATTTTCAACACTATCTAAATAATTATTGTTGAACAAGTGATATATTCCTATCTGTTTAAACCTGTGATGATCTTTTGTAGTCCTTTTGTTTAAAAATTTTAAACTCAAAATGTTTTTTCAAATTCATTATGGTTCAGATTTTCTTATTTTCAAATGTATTTAATAGTATAGCATTGTTTTTTCTTCAGTCTGCTAAAATTTCTAAAAAATCGTGAGAAATAATCACTATATTGCTAAAAAAAGTACTTTATTTAGAATTGATTATGAAATATTGCATTTAAAATGTACACTATTCATGCTACATAGAAAATGTGGAAATGTTATTTTCTTCAGTAATTTTAAATATACTAATTTAATTCAAAATATCACATTTTTCAGCAAAACAGATAGGAATATATCACTTGTTCAACAATAATTATTTAGATAGTGTTGAAAATTATTTGTTTAAACACTGGGCCTATACAGGGCATATACTAAGTGAGTGCTGTTAATGATAGAACTTTAAGCAAGCTTTGTAATAAGTATATTTACTATATTAATCCACAAGTAATGAATATTACAAAAGTGATAATTGCATAAATTATGCATCAAAATTTAATTATCAGGCAAGCTAATCTAGAAAAATGTATTGTGGCCATATCTTAAATTTATAATTTGTTTTTATTTTCATTTGTTGACAGATTTATAATAACTTCTGTCTAGAAAGAATACATTTAAATTAATTTTTTTAAGAATAGTAGCTTTTTATTTAAATTGCATGGCTGAAATGGAAAAAGTAAAACATTATATTTTTTATTTAAATAATATGTTTGAGGAAATTTAGGTATTAAAAAATAATAAATGTATTGTAGAGGGAAAAAAAAGACCAATCTAAGAATGCATAATATGAGTTAAACAATGTGTTCCAACAAAAATTTAAATAAGAAATACAAGATAATCCTAAATATTGATAGGAAGATCTGTTTGGGAAGAAGCAAGTTGTGACAGATTGGATATGGGATTGGAGCAGCCGACCCGACCAGCT
This sequence comes from Tachypleus tridentatus, assembly GCF_004210375.1. Classification (NCBI taxonomy): domain Eukaryota; kingdom Metazoa; phylum Arthropoda; class Merostomata; order Xiphosura; family Limulidae; genus Tachypleus; species Tachypleus tridentatus. The sequence continues at coordinate 186,380,057 of NC_134831.1, forward strand.
TCCTCCAAAGTAACTTTTCTTTCTTATTTATAGCAGTGAATAAATTAATTTCAATGTCATAATTACGGTTATTATTGAAAAATATTGCTATGCTTTTCTAGGTAGAGTAGAGATCCTATTATAAGGTGGGGTAACATGAAACCTTTGTTCCATTAAGTTAAAGTTATTTGTGATGAAATTAGTAAATGTAGTATAGTTTAAACTCTTTTGTTACTCCAGTTTGGGAAATGAAACTTGTTATTTGTCAGAGAATCTAGATAAAATGAAAATTTGTCTATGAAACTAGTTAACTTCCAGATGAGATATAGTGTTTATTAAAATTAAATTCTGTAAAATTACAAATCATAATGAGTTTTAAAAGTAAGAGATATGTAGCATTAAGGTTTTTCATTATTTTAAAAACACTCCCACGATATATTTATCTAATTAAAGAGTGTAGGTGCATACTGCAAAATGGTTTCTGTATAATTATTTCAATCAGTTAGATACACTGAAAAAAATACTGAGTTTTGTAAAATAAGTGTGTTAAAAGAAAAGAAATAGACCACACATTATTGTATATCCAGTTTTGTTTAACAGTGTTTCAAGCACTGTAAAAACAGAATCACATTAGTGCAAAAAACAATTAACAGATGGTAGGATTTTCAATAACATAACTATCTAATTAGAAACCACCTGTAAAACAATGTCAATTATCTCAATTCATTGTTATACAAACCACTATATGTAGTATATGTACAGTAGCAGTGATAAACATACAATTCCAAAATAAGAACATACCACATACATAAAATTTGTTTCAGCAGCTACATAACAGTGAAGAAGAAATATCTTAAAGTGTAATTTATAAAAATATACAAGAACAGATTGTACTTTATAAAACTTGTAAAACCTTTTTAGTCATAAATGGTGTATAATTATACTAACATTGAAATAGTGTTTAAATAGTCCATCTCTTTGATTATATACTATTGAAGAGAAGCATCTGTTATGTAACAATGTGAATAAATTTTAAATTTCGGAGTACATGATTCAGGTGCTTGATCCTGTAATGTCCTGAACGAAACTGTTCATTCACTTTCTCCAACCAACGTAGGAAGGTGTTTGACCAATAATCAAATCAAATGAAGAAAGCATAACCAAACTATAGGTAAATCTATATAACTCAAAATTTGCAGAAAAATAATTTATAACATATAGAAAATAAAACTGAATGATAAATAAATGTCAGTGTTTGTGTTCCAAACCATATATTATCAAAAGTAATCCATCTTCCTACCCTTGAATGTGTAGTGAAAAGAGAAATGCCAAAGAAAGGGAACCAGGTAACTTATTATAGGAAGAATATTGATTAAAACACTATCGTCTGATAGATGTTTAGCAAGTATGGGGAGACTGAAGTGACCCACAGTCATCTAAATATTGGTCTCTTTCTTTCCATTTCTTCTTGCATTAAAATGTAAAATAAATAAGATAGACAAAGAATGAAATCATACATGTTCTTAAGAAAAGTTATAAAACTGGAAAAGAAACACAAGACTTTGAAATTGGACTACTTGTTAACGTCCTAACTGTCCTTCAATGTGACCAATGCCTGTTAAGGTAACAAGATCAGTTTTGAAAGAAGTAATAACTTTCTTTGGTATATGAAAATTGTATCTTTTGGAATAAAACTAATTTAATAGTTTCCCTTATCATGTCTAAAATAGAAGTTCTACTAATCCTTTAACTGTTTTGTGAAATTCAATAAAATATGTTGTTGCATTCTAGTTTCAAAGTAATTAATAACTATCATTACCAAATGCTTGCTTCATTACATTTGACCAAAGTTCATATGTGTTTTTCACAGGGTGTGTGTATTAAATTTTCAAGTCTAAGATATGATACAAGTGCTATTGGTGGCCTGTACATCGTATATAGTTTAAACAAGAGAGCTACATTTATTGTTACAACATTCTATTGATTTTGAAATAATCCTGAATCTAAGAAGTTTTGTTTTCTGTCTTTTATTTTCAACAATCAAGCTACTTAAGTGAATAAACTGCTTATCTTACATGGAGGCATATCATATTTTCTTCTTGATCAGATAAGAATTTTTAATATATTTGTTTATTTTCTTTCAACACAGTTTTGGCATAAACACTATGGTCAAGAAAGTGACAGAAATTTCCTCATTCTGATTGCTTTGTTTCTCTGTTCTCTGTAATAGGTAGTGTTTATTTTACCCAAAAGAATATTGCAGTTACACTCAGTGTATCTGTGTTGAAAATATTAGTGACTGTAGTGTCCTTTGCTAACTAAATTGACAGTATCTGTATGTTACAACTAACCAATGCTGTGAGAGAATAAGGATTAGCAGGTAATGTTATTGACTAGACAAAGAAACAGTTTACCTGTTGAATTAAGGTGCACTTTCTGATTTCAATTTCTGCCTGGAAGTTAACAAGTGTAGTCATACTTGGAGATCAGTGTGTTTAGTGCAACAGAAGTCTGTCCCAAGAGAAAGAAAGCTGAGGAGCTAATCACAATGCATAGGTTTATATGCTACCATTTTAAGTCTTATTATTACACCTACACACAGATTAATTATTTCCTGAACACATATGCTGTTATTATAGTGTTTATCTATCTGAAAATTGTCAGGAAATCAGCTTTTATCTTAAAATGCCATACTTGCATTAAATTTGTAATAATTCGTTTTAGGGTTGGACATATCAGTTTTATTTCCATGCATGTTTTATTATGCATCACTTAATATTAACTACCATCATAATATGTCCCAATCACTGTGGTGAAAAAGAACTCAAAATCATACACAACTGGTCAGATACACTTGCTTTTCATACTTTTTCCATATAATATGTTAATTGTTAATTCACATTTTTGGCTCATAATAAAAATTAGCACCAAACCCTAATAGAACATTTGGGAAAAAGCACCTTAAACAGTAAACATTCAGTTCAAAGAACGTTTAAGTTGTTTTACTTAAACTTAGTACTTGTATGTGTACTACTAACTCTGTACACACAATGCATGAAAACAACACTCATTTTAGTCTTAGAAGGAAAATAAAGTATGCTCAAAAATGGCCATTTGTAATTCTTATTTATTATTGTTATCTTTCTAACCTATGACATAAATGGCTTGGTAAATCACACCCAAGCCTTTTGTGTAATATCTTAAATAAGGTACTGCAGAGGTTTTAGAAGTATTGGAAAGTTGATTTGTTTCTTTGGTATTTTACATAGACTATACAAAAACACCATAATTCTAGTGTAAACAATGTTATTTCCCCATGAAGTTAGCTTTCTTATGCTCATCTGGTGTTCCTTTGGAAAACTTGTGTACAGGGTTAAACAGGAATTACCTGCCAGTAATGGATGAATATTAGATACTCAGTGCTTTGTACACTATACAGTTGGTGTCTTTAGGGAGGCAATTTCTATATTATGTATGATGTGAAGGAGTAAAAATAAAAGTCAATACACAATATTAATTTTGTTACACATATTTATAGAATAATTACTTTAAAAGACATGAGGGTTGTGTTTTTGTCTGTACATATATTTGCCCATTCATATGCATTATATGCGGGGAATTTGCTCCACAGAAACTAAATGCTCACAGAAACTAAAAGAAAAGGAAAACAAGGCTGATGATACTGTAGACATTATTTACTTAAACTACAAATTCCCTATTTTGATCTTCCATCAATTGTAATTTTAGGTAACAGGTTGGAGTTCAAAATAAGAGTTTTACCCAAATCATCATTTATGTTGTATGTTATTATATCTTAAATGTCCCATCTGATGTTCTAATAGTGACCAAAGGCTACTAATCTTGAAAACTATAAGTAGATGCCTTGTCTTTGTATATAAGAGGGATTAACTTTACTAGTTTAGACATAGTGCTGGACTTTTGTGTTTGGACTCCTTACCTTAGAGTTACATTGAATTATTGTACAGGGTTCAGATACTTGATGAAAAAGTTGTCAGAGGAGGACAGGCTAAGATTTTTGAATTTTTCTTTTTTGAAAAAAGAATTGTCAGAGGAGAATCTGATTGAAGTGATTAGTATTGTAAAGGGAGTTTATAGTATTAACTATTAGTTTATGGTTTTTACATTGAATAGTAATTATGGTAGGACTATGGAACACAAATACAGGCATATAAAATATTTAAATAATGAATGTTTCTGAGATTTTAAGAAATCTGTCTTCATGTGTTCAGTATCTAAAGGTAAGTGTACATTATATGAACTGTTGGTATGTGGCAGTCACTCTTTCCTTGAGGTATCAGGTTGAGCTTTTCTTGGTGTGTTTGAAGCTTTTTTGTTGTGTTTTATTGCATTATCAATTAACTGGTTATTTATTGCTTGCTTGTATACCATTTATGTTTTCTTCTGAATGAGAAACAAGTGATCAAAGTTTATGAGATATGTATATAATAAATTAGTGTAGATGTACATTACAGATAATAAGGTCATTAATTATTTTAATTTAAATTTATAAGGAGTAGTTGTACTCCTCTTGGACCTCTTACATCATAACATACATCACCTTGACGTCTACATCAGACATGCGTGTTCTTTTGACTACAGTATTAGTTATTCCTTCTTAAAGTTATCACTTTCCCTTCACTTCCCTCTCTTTCTTTTTTGTTGTTATGTTATTTAATTTTTTCCTTTAATTTTTACTGGTTAGAACCAAGAGTTAAAAAAAATGTTTTAAAGTGAATACTAAGATGAAAAAACAAAGAGAGGGGGAGTAGAAGTGTTAACTTAAGGGATAACTGATAAATATCAAGGAGATTGTAATTTGCTTCATTGCATTATCAGTTAATTGATTATTCCTTACTCATTTGTATAACTTTTGTATGTTTTCTTCTAAATGAGAAACAACTAATCAAAGTTTATGAAATATGCAAATTAGTGTAGGCATACATTACAGATAATAAGGTCATTACATTATTTTATTTTAAATTTCTTTCTCTAGGGTACAGTTTGAACTGATTAAACCATGAAATAATACATTTCTAGCATAAATTAAGTCTATTCTTTGTTAAACCTACATAAATTTCCTGATGCAGTGTCATGTTCCATTGGATTAATAACTTAATTTTTTTTTACATAAAAATTAGTAATTTTTTGCTCCTATCCTAGGGAGTGGAAATTCAAGCATCCTCAACGAGCTGGTTTGAGTTTGCGACATTCTAAGGTAGTAAAACATGGCCTCTTCTCTACAGAAGTATTGTCAATATTAGTGCTTACTAACCTTCTGTCTTTGATCTTGGGGGCAGGAATAGGGTATGTAAAGAATTTTCATTGTCTTAACTTGTAGTTATTTATTAATTCCTTGCTTTTCAAGAAAGTACTGTCCTTTACTAATGTAAAACAAATGTGTAACATAATTGTCAGATAATTATGTGCCAAACCCTCTATCTTTAAGATATGCCTTAGAAGTTTATTATCAAAACATTTAAAGATGAATTGTGGTTGGTTTCATCTTAACTTTGTAATGACAGGTTTGCTTCAAAAAGGTAGCACATGAAATGTAATGAAGTGTTATTACTAGTTTCTGTTGTGAATAATTATCTTTTTCTGTTTATAAGTCCTATAATGAGATAGCAGTAAGTCTATAGACTTAAAATGCTAAAACCAGGGGTTTGGTTCCTTGTGGTGGACATAGCAACTAACTTACTGTGATTTTACTCTAAGAAAAAAAACAACCAACCAACCCTGTTTTGAATCACCACTTGTTCCTGTGGTGAATAACTAACTCTCTTTGTTTATTGGTTTCTGAGTCTACTGGTTTTGTGAGAGATTCTTGAGGGAACAAAAAAGGTCAATGTATATAAAACAAATATTTATTCAAGATTGTGAATGTTTTTGTCTTTCAAGAAGTAAAGTCAGTTATTTCAGTAACCAATAATTTCTCAAAGTGCCACACTCATTTTGTTACTGAAGTTCAGCAAACAATATCATAAAATCTAGAAAGATGTATTGAAATAATGAATATGAGACATTCCCACAGCTGAGCTGAACAAATCTGGTGGAGTAAAAAATTCTATAATGATAGATAGACAGATATATTTGTTTAGAAATAAATTAAAAATGTTAAGTTACCATATGATAGCAATTAATGTGAAAATATATGTTGTATTTGTTTTAATCTTACGATTATAAAGCTTTACTGAATTCTAAAGAAAGACTTAATAAAGTTTAGAAGTCAAACTCAATTTGAAAACCTGTAACAACAGTAATAAAATTTTGTTCATCCTTGTATTGTGTTAATATGGACATGGCACAAATTCTCTCATGCATAAGTACTGCACTGTATTAAATGTGCTCATCTTATGGGCAAGTTGCTTGCTAGTTATTTTGAAATGTTTTTAAAGATAATGGACATATTTGACTTTGTTAGTATAGCTTTTTTGTTTAGTGAGAAACTATAGATATTAGTTGTGAAAACATTTAATGGATCCTAGTTATTCATCAAGGTTAATAAATCTCAAAGTCTGTTGTAAAGATCATACAAGTCAAATATTTTTTAGGCCTAGTATGCTAAAAGTTTTAAACTTATACAGTTCTTGCTCAAGAATGGTTCAAGGTTTTCATTGGTTCCTTGCATCACATTTGTCAGGTGTCCAGAAATATTTTACTTTCATATCTGGCTGTAATTAAGTTGGTTTTTGGTTTTTTTTCAACTGACATAACTAGCTATTGTCACTGTACATTATTACATCTGGCAATTGTCTCTCTCAGAAGTTGTCATTAATTAGGTTTTCTTTCTCAATAAAAATTAATATCAGCAAAATTACAATATATTTTTTTAATCTGGAATGTAAGCAACTAGTGTTTCTTCACAAGATGTTATTCCTTAGAAGTTTTTTGTTTACATTATTAGTTCTTTTTCTTCTCAGAACTTTAGCAGCTGTTATTTGTTTCTTTTTTGTCTGTAACAGTTAATTATTCTTAGAAAAGTTGGTACATGGGAACTCTAAGCCTGAAGGCAACTGACTAAGGAAAATAAACTGATTAGGTCTCTTAAGTATTAAGTTTATAGTTTTAAGATATTGTATATCTGTATTTCGTATTAATATAAATTGTTTTTCAAAGTGATAATTTCTTTAGTTATAAATGCAAAGATCTGAAAGACTTATCTGAACTATCTCTGGAATTATGTTTTTTGAAAGCTTCAAAAATTTTTTAGACTATATTAAAGCTCTACTATAATGGATGTTAGAAACCTATACAAATTAAAGTTCTGCTTTACTTCTTCCAGGCTCTTCTTTGGACGTCGGTTAGGAACTAGTATATCGGCAATAGGTAAAGATTGATTTGTCAAAATGAAATTAGAGATGTTTTCAGCATGAATTGACTGCTTGGTGGACACAGAAATTGTATTGAATACTGCACTACACTGAATGTTTATCACATCTGTGGCTGTTTTTACTCCTCTTTTTAGTAAGTCAGTGACTTGGTTATTACAGAAAAAACATGAAAATCTTTTAAACATAATGTTTCTAATATTGGCTTAGCAATGGGAAGACTACTTAAACTTTACTATCTTACAGCATGTTACACGTGTGTGTATAAAGAAACAACTTTAAACATTGTCAATACTAATTGTATTAGTTTCAATCTGGAAACTGGCCCAAGTGTCACAGGCTTTCCTTGACCACAGCAGGTAATAGTTCTGAAAATAAAATTTGTTACCTCACCACATCCATCTTATTTCTTGGCTGTTCTTATAACTATCTATGATCCATTCTCCGTCCAGTCACATTATACTAAAACTACAATGCACCTTAACTTGGTTTTGGAGAACAATAGGCTCAAACTTGCATCTAGACTGGTAGCTTTGTTATATATTTGTCAGATTCTTCTCAAGCTTTTGCTTTCAAAGCTAGTGTGGGTGTTTCCACATCATGAGCACTCTCAAACGTGAAGTCCGTGGGAAGTGTTATTTCTGAGAGTTGATCATCAGAAGAAATTTTAGTTACAGAATTCATTCTGTATCTCAAGTACATTCTGAAAAAGTCAAGACATCTTAGTTTTTAACAGAGTGAATCCTTGTTAATTGGAACATGCTTCTAATGATGTAGTTTTTCCAGGTTACTAAAACATTAGGATCATCAAATAGGTCACGTGTGAACATAATAAACACTTAACATATTATTGAACAATAAATGTAAAGATGTAAACAACTAAAGGTAAGCATGCAACCGGTTAAAAAAAAATGTATTAGTATGTTATTGATATGCATTGCATAATCAGTGGCATATTGCATCATTATCGTCATGTATAAAAAAACATTGCACTTGAATTATACTGAAATTTTTACATATTTAATTCTAAGTGGTATGACTTGATGTAACTGTAGCATAAATCTGATAACCTCTTGATACCTGTTATAGCTTATATATACATCCCTGTTGTGAATACTTTTCTCCAAGAAATTCTCACATACCACTATTCACTGATCTTAATAAGCTGTTACCCACTTGATGTGTGTTTTGTGATTTTTAAGTTTGTGTTCTAAATTATCCCTACTTGACATTAGAGTTAATTCAAATTATTAAATAATGTGTCCATAGAAAATGTCTATTATAAGAAATAGCATTGTAGATTCTGAATGCAGATTTAGAAATTATGGATTAAATTACCCATTACGAAGATTTGTTAGATGAAAAGTTATCTGAATTGTAGTTTGTTGACATTTACACAAACTAGGTTTCTCTTTATTTAACACTGCATTCCAAAAAAGGATAATTTTCCATTATGAAGTAAACAAGTTTTCTAGTGTTTCGTCATCAACAGAAATCTTGATTACCAATTTAGCATATGTTCATGTAATATCAGAGATAATATAATAATACAAATATTCTTGTTTTTAATCAAACTCTCAGTGGGCTTGCTTAAATGCTACAAAGAAATTTAAAGACGAAATACAAATGTGCATAGTTTGTATAAATTTTTTACTATTATTTATTGATGAATATCTGTAATTGTTTGTACAAACCAAATATAAAATCAGAATTGTTGCTCTAGCAGAGAGAGAAACTTGTTTGTTATTTAATTTTCAAAAACAACTAATCATAACATTGTAATCTTTATATATTGTGATTGATAATAGTGCAGTATATAATTTATCTTGACATCACAGCTTAATGACTTGTGATAGTAATGTAGTTATTTCCTATGTCTTTATATCTCCTATACATACTTTTATTTTTCAGTCATAATGCAGTCTGAATATTCTGCTATTACTATGCATCTCCTGATTATTGGTATAATAAAATTAATTAGGAGGTTCTATATTCATATTTATTTATTAATATTTAAAAATAGGGGAGTTAAAGGGTATATCATAGCTGTTTATTATCCTTAAGAATATTTAGTTATTCCACTTACACAGATTAAGGTACGACCAATACTAGTGTATTTATTTCGGTTAATATGTGAAATGGGTTAAAAGCATTGTAATTGGACTTTAGAAAAGCCATTTCTTTAATTTTAGCAGAAGTCTTAAATGTTGAGGGTTATGAGATTTTAAATGTCTTGTATAACAAAGTAACTTCTGTTTTGTCTGATATGAATGTAAATTGTCATTGCTTTTCTACTCTAAGCATTGTGTGGTTATAAATAATATATAACTGTATGGTATTTTATAGAATTTGCAAATAATAGAATAAATGGGCATTACTATGAATATAGCATGAGTTTGATCTTTTTACTCTGAAACAGTAATCTTTCATGTGAACTTACAGTATCACTGGAGATTCGCAAGTTAATACTGGCATCATTTACCAGAGAGGCTATGGATGTTAAAGTTTGTTACTGGAAGATGAAACTGTAGTATTCTACTAAAACACAACATTCATATATCAAATAAGCTAAATTTAGATAGTTGTACGCAGAATAAAGAATATGGAATGATAACTTTATAAAGTCCACTCTGACAAACTTCCACAGTGAAAGTCGTTAGCTTGCAGCTTTTGGTAAAATTTCCAGTGCTTCCTGCATCACATCTGATTGAACATTATACTAAAATGTACCAATTAAGTAACCCAGGCAAAAACCTAGAACATTGTATAATTAATCTTAACAAAAACTGAAGATTTAAGAGCCAAGCACGTGGGAGGACATGTCTGGTGATTTGTTAAAGATGGAATGAAAGAGGTATCAAGAGCAAGAACCAAGCACGTGGGAGGACATGTCTGGTGATTTGTTAAAGATGGAATGAAAGAGGTATCAAGAGCATGAAGTTGAAATATAATGAACATATTATTGGCTGAAGGTACGACTAGTCTAAATTGTAAGGAGAGGTAAAAAACAAAAAACTGTATTTAAACAAAAATAATGAATGAAAGAAAATTCTATCCAGTAGGAGGCAAATATGTTAGTTATATTAGGTTGAGGAATAATTCGTGAGCGTTTTTAAATAATTTCATTCAAGCATTACATGCAAGACTATACAATACTTCAATGCATGAACACATTACACCCAAAACAGTTATTATGATACTTTATTTCATGTAATACCTAGGTATATAGTATGCATTGTTTTAAACGAAATTGCAAGAAATTAAATGCGAAAAGCAGATGGTGTCGAAGATGCTCGATTTTGTCCACTTGACATTCCATTTAATGAGCTGAAAATGAAAGCAAAAATTAAAGACATATGAAAATCAAACACACCATCTATTAGAGCAAAAAATTATCTACCAAATGACATGAAATATTTTGCGAAAGCGTTTCATTTATGAATATATTTTTTTAACTTAAAAAAACGCTCACGAATTATTCCTCAACCCAATATATAAATATAAGAAATCTGTTGATCTAAATCTTCTGAACTGTGAAGATCCATGAGGAGGATTTAAAATGTCTGGAAGTAAGGATATGTTTATCTGTCAAAACCTGACCATAACCTGCTTCGAGGTTGATATTAGACTCGCTGTACTGATAGCATAGGCTGTTCTAAGACCAGGAAACTCCATGGTAGTGAGAGCCTGTACATCAGTAGTTAATTCTGTTATGAAAATGACTGGACTGGAAACAACGATAGAAGTAAAACAAGGGCCTTCCTGGCTGGTGGCTGGGATCTTCACATCACTGTCAATGTTTTATGAGTTTCGATTGTGTACAAGTACTGCTGTAACTATGTGTGTTAACTTAGTATTATAGAATTATGCATTAATCATAGTGACCTTTAACTGAATATATCACGAGTTTTGACTACACAAAAATGACTTTAATCATATAATGTCTTTCTGTCGTTAAAATACAAATAAAAATTAAACTTCTTATTAAAAAGGTTTTTTTTATAAGTACTTCATTGTTATTGTTAAGCAAATTTGTCACAGACTGCGAACGTGAGTCCACTAAAGGCTTAGATGCCCAATGAATATTTGGAAAAAAAAAAAAAATTTTCCTTGCTAATTTTGAGTGTCAAGAAAAAAAAAAGTTTTATCACAATAAAGATTATAGGGAAAATGTTTGAAGGAAGTTTGTGTAGGGAATGTTTGGCAGTTATGGAGGAAGCTTGTGTATGGAATGTTTGGCAGTCATGGAGGAAGCTTGTGTAGGGAATGTTTGGCAGTCTTCCAACCCAAATCCCGGCCTGAATTTCCTCGGACTTTCTTGTATCCCACTCACGCATCTGTTAATAAATAATAATAAAAAAAGTGGTATAAATTACACGACTTCCAGGTTCTAGAAGAAACGAAGATATAGTGAGTTAGCGTTCTGTCAAAATTCGTTTTCAGCCGTAGGGGGCGTTATAGTGTGATGGTTAATCCCACTATTCGTTGGTAAAAGAGTAGCCCAAGTGTTGGCGATGGGTGGTGATGGCTATATGTCTTCCTTCTAGTCTTATAATGCTAAAGTAGGGATGGCTAGCGCTCATAGCCCTCGTGTACATTTGCGTGAAATTCTGAACAAACAAACCACCAAATAGCCATTTTCCACCAAAAGTGGTGTTTTTACAACAATAAATCTCATGTCTCACTTCTACGAGTCGAGGGAAGCACACTAAAAATATTTTTACAAGGTACATGTGCTGAAGATGATTTAGAAAAACTAAAGTTGTCAAGGTTCAGGATATAAAAGAAAATCTCCGAATGTATTTGTTTTGATAATTGAGTTACAGCAAATTTTCAGATTTTTTTCATTATTACATTAGACACTATATTCTATTTCAATATCTTATTGCATGACACTCTCCTGTGTACATTAATAGCTGCTGTTGTATTATAATATATGTTACATTACCTAACATGTAGTATTAACTGTAAAATAGTTTATTTGATTATTACATAAATTTGTTAATATGACACTTTTTATAATGACACATATTTCCCACTCTCTTACGTAACGTAATAACTGGACTCGACAGTATTTGTATACCACACAATTAATTAATGATCCTTAATTTGGTATCAAATTGCAGATAGTAATTAATATTCTAGTATTATATATTAATTAATTTCTTAATTTAAAAGCAAATATTAAAAGAACACACCTAAATATCGATTTTTTGTGTCTTATGTTGAATGGAGCATTGCTTCAAATTATCTGTTTATGGTGTCCAAATACAACATCTATAGTTTCATATGAATGAGGAACTCAAAGTACCGATATTAACAAGCTATAATATAAAATAAGAACTTCCTATCTTTTCTACTAATTGAAACATGGCTTATGCTCTGAATCAAACATAGTGGCCTCGATCACTTCCTTCCATATTTGGAGACGGTCCCTCATTTATACTTTAAATATGACATGTCCTCCAAGTGGCTTTCACAGCCATTTTGAAACGCTAAGAAACCACCTTGCTCTTTCGAACAAATATTTCAAACAGTTATATCTCATTAGTTTGTTCGAAATTACCTATTCTAAACGAAATGCAGCTTAGTTACTAAACTTGATAAATTATATTGGAATTCTGTGGTATTGATATAATTATTTATGATTTTGTGGTTATTTTAAATGTGTGTATAAAATTGCAAAAAAATCGTTTCACCTCCTCCACGCACAAAATTTGAAAAAGTCTTAGCAACTTGCGACAAGCAATTGACAAATACGAAGGTCGTGGTAAATAGAAATATAATTGTTTGCTATACTTATTTACTGTTCTCTATTTTAAGAACAATAAGTTTCACAATGTATTAGTAAACAGTGATAGCCTGTATACATATACAAAGTATAATAATTCAAATGTAGCTATATTTTACAAAATACTAAATCACATGCAAGACAGGTCACTTTGTAAAAACTAAAGGTCATTTTTCCATGATGACAAGAAACCAATGTGAAACAAAAATACATTATAAAGGCGGCCGGTACTGGTATTAAAACTTTAATTAAAATAAAGTACAAAACAATGTTTCGATCTTCTTAGGTCATCTTCAGGTTAACAAAGAGAGTTTGCAACTGACCGTTGCTGGACACATCTTAGGGATTAGAGTGTGAACGGGTACGAGATTGTTAGGGCGTTGCAGTTAGATTTTAAATTATTAATTAATACAGGTATAAAAGTGTTGATTTATATTGGTTTAATTTTGGTTTGAGTTCTTGTATAAGTATGGCTTCTTTTATTTTGAGTTTGTTTGTATATATTTCCTTACCTAGTATGTTGATGTTTTCTATGGTTATGCTACACGAGGACTATTTGCGCTAGCTATCCTTACATTAGCAATGAAAGACTAGAGGGAAAGCAGATAGTCATCACCACCCATCGCCAACTCTTGTACTATTCTTTTACCAACGAATGATTGGACTGATCGTCACATTTTAGCGTCCCTACAGCTGAAAGGGCGAGCATGTTTTGTGGGACGGGGATTCGAACCTATGAACCTCAGATTTCGAATCGAGAGCCCTAATCTCCTGGCCATACTAGGCCACCACCTTAGCATTAGCATGTCTTGCATGCTGATTGAGCTTCGCACAATATGTGTTAGCTTTTGACCTCACAAATTAGAAACCTACTTAGAAACAATCTGCGTAGGGGTCTATTTTATGTATTTTTATATGTTAAACGCGAGTAAATATATTAAAATAAAATACATACCTAATCAACTTTTTTCATTAATTTTTCAAACAATGTTCTTTGGCAAACGTAGATGCTTATAAACGGAAGATAACAGTTATCACGACATTTTAGGTAAATATTCTCAAGTGACGTCGTAGCATGCACTATAGATTTTTGTGAATTATTCTTTCTGACAATTTTTAAACGATATTACGTAAGAATGACGTGTACACTAATGAAGGTTTCATTCTGTTTTAAGTAAAACATTCTCGTAATCTGAACACTTAAAAATAAATAAACTTTAATAAAGAATTAGAGATGAAGGGTAGTCTGAAAGGTCGATGTTACGTAATGGGCTGTCGGTACTGTGACCACCATAGGTATCGAAACCCAGTTATAAGCGTTATAAGCCTTCAGATTTACCACTGAGCCATTAGGAGACCCGTAAGATGGGATAACAGGTTATTGAATAATCTTGAGTTATTCTATTTTATATGCGACTTTGATTCTTAACTCAATTTTTATGTTGATTAATAATCTGGTATAACCATTAGACTTTGGAAATATTCGTATATAATAATGCCAAACAGTCATTAATGTGTTGGAGGAACTTCACATTAAATCGATTTTATTTTAACAAGGTTTCAAGCTTAGGTTCTTCATGAGATATTATCTAAATGTTGTAAAACAACATAGATTTTTAAAAATATGTATAAATTCATCATAAGTATTTAATATGTAAAGCTTTAAAAATTATCATTTAAATATGATTTTTGATATCCCGTGTTTAATGTACATTACTAGAAACAGAAAATGTGATTTATTTGTTACAAAATGAAGCAGTTAAAGTAAAAAATAATCTTCAATTCAAACCTTCGCAACTTCAAAATTTTCAAAAATCAACTCAGAATTTCTGAAGTATCAATGACTTAATCAAATATATTTTTATTAAACTACTTCTTTTTACAAGAGGAAATCACATTTTCTGTTTCAAGGAAGTTTTTCATGTGACATTACGAGAAATTCTTATAACAGAGAGCAGCACCGTTGCCTAGTAACCTCACCATCACTTGTTTATCCCTTGGTAACTGGATAGGCAAACAGAAAGTAAGAAAGACAAAATGGTGAGTGAAATTATATCTAAAAACACATAAAAATCGTTTGATTGCAGTAGCTGGGACTGTTTTGGACACAATGGTATTGGTATAATTGTAATTTAGTATTCAGCACTAACTGCTAGTAAAACTTGTGCCGTTTATAGTATTACTTATTACCATACTATAATATAATAATATTAATATCACTACTATTATTAGTAGTAGTATTGATATCAGTAACGTAATAATAACATAAGAACTCGTGAACTGAAGTAAAGAAGATTGTAATAATATGTCAACCTTACATTTTCTGCTACTTACTTTGTTTAATACCACTACTAGTGCTCATCAGACTGGTATGAAAAGCATGGTTAATAATATTGGCAGTTGCAACCCCGCCACTACTGGCACCAAGCAGAACGTCTTAAAATGTATAATTATATTAAAATGGAGTATCCATTAATTGTAACGTTAAAAAAAATATCGCCTAAATATCCAAAGGTAAAATTATCATTTGTGGAATTTGTTAATTGTAATATTATATTTCATTATAATATATAATATGTACATATATTCTGTAGTTTTTCAAAAATGTATGACAACCTTCTCATCAAATAGTGTTGTCAAATTATGTGTCTACTAATGTATTAAATTAATATTGTTTGAACAGTATATACAGTCAACCTGTAATTGTATCAAAGAAATTAAACAGTATATATTTGAACATGATAATTTAATATGGTAAACAGTGTTGAAATAAAAAATTTCTAGTTCAGGGTGTGTTAAATATTAAATATGTGATATTATTTTTACATACCTAGGGTTTGACATTAACTTTTAAACCTACTTATTTGTTTGGGTAAATTGATGATAAACTTCATGTGCTTGAAATTGACAATAATTATTCATTATTCAGGTAACTAAACTCTCTATTTGCATGACAAAAAGTCTCTTCCCTCTTTCTTTTTTTCATTCTCATTTTCAGCATTTTCGTATTTGCATTTCTAATTTAAATTTGCTTTAGGAATGTACTACTTGCCTGTGATTACCAAGTTTTGAGTTGAAACTGTCTTCATTTCCAGTGTATTAGCCTGGGGTTCGTGCAGTTCTGCTTGCATTTGAAGCCTGTATGTATGTGAAATCCAACTGTGTAAATAATGAATTATTAAGAATGCATGAAGATGCTACCTATTTTTATTTTACTTCCAAATTTTTAAATATGAACTGTCACAAAAATTTTTTTCAAAATAAACCTGCTTAATGAGGTGAAAGGAAAATAATGGAGTACTTCAACTCCATGTAAAATTTATGAGTGTCTTTCATTTATGTTATATGGATAATGTTGAAATATTTTGTTTTCTCTTCTGGAATGTGTTTCTTAGGCAGTGAAGAACAAATCATCCATCATTCAGTTGTCCATTTTGTGCTAAACACAAGTGAAATCACAAAATACCGATAAGCTTCATATTCTTACATGTCATGATTTTTGTATACTTTACTTACATGTATGATTAACCAGTGGTAAAAAAGACAAAGAAAATTACACAAATAAGTAAAAAAAAAAAGTCCTACATGTGTAATCTGTAATTCCTGAAATAAGCATGTTATTTTTTTTATTATAACATATGTGCATAAACCCTGTAAAACAAATAATATTACACATGTAGGTAAAAAGTATAAAAAAGTCCTATATTTTAGGAATGGCATAAAATGATAAATTCTGAAATATGCATGAAAACCCTGTAAAAGAAAAAAATATGCAGGTGAAAAAAAAAGTCCTATATTTTAGGAATGGTATAACATCTTTATAATAGGAAGCCATAGATTAGTAGACTGTATTAATAACACTTAATTATTAACTTAGTTGGTTTACATAATTTTAATATTTAGTTTAGACTTAGCTGTTATTGGCACAGTTTTCCAAAACACTTTTTAGATTTTGCTTTACCTGTAATTTTCTTTGTCTTTTTTTGTTCCTATTGACTTATTTCCATTGTGTTTTTTCTACCTTTGTCTTTATTACCTATATTCATGATTAATTAGGTAAATTAATGTTATGTAATGTTGAAGTAACAACTTATAGCATTTCTGTAGTAGTAAACAGTAAAAGTCAAAATATCAGTAAATGAAACTCAAAATATTAGAAACAATGTAAAAGTTAAAATATTAGAGGACTCTAATGTTTATCCAGTAACCATCAAGGAGTGATTGCATTTCTTTTCCAGTTGATAATCCTTGCATCATTATGTATGTTCAGACTAGTTGTAAACAATAGTCAAAGATGATAAGAAAAAAGGAAGAAATCTAGGTGAAACACAACATTTATCATGTACATAGATTAAAGAATCATATTACATATTGGTGAGTGAAACAGGCTAGGTTTGTGGGATTGAAGAATCATATTACATATTGGTGAGTGAAACAGGCTAGGTTTGTGGGATTAAAGAATCATATTACATATTGGTGAGTGAAACAGGCTAGGTTTGTGGGATTGAAGAATCATATTACATATTGGTGAGTGAAACAGGTTAGGTTTGTGGGATTGAAGAATCATATTACATATTGGTGAGTGAAACAGGCTAGGTTTGTGGGATTAAAGAATCATATTACATATTGGTGAGTGAAACAGGCTAGGTTTGTGGGATTGAAGAATCATATTACATATTGGTGAGTGAAACAGGCTAGGTTTGTGGGATTAAAGAATCATATTACATATTGGTGAGTGAAACAGGCTAGGTTTGTGGGATTGAAGAATCATATTACATATTGGTGAGTGAAACAGGCTAGGTTTGTGGGATTGAAGAATCATATTACATATTGGTGAGTGAAAAGGCTAGGTTTGTGGGATTGAAGAATCATATTACATATTGGTGAGTGAAACAGGCTAGGTTTGTGGGATTGAAGAATCATATTACATATTGGTGAGTGAAACAGGCTAGGTTTGTGGGATTGAAGAATCATATTACATATTGGTGAGTGAAACAGGCTAGGTTTGTGGGATTAAAGAATCATATTACATATTGGTGAGTGAAACAGGCCAGGTTTGTGGGATTGAAGAATCATATTACATATTGGTGAGTGAAACAGGCTAGGTTTGTGGGATTGAAGAATCATATTACATATTGGTGAGTGAAACAGGCTAGGTTTGTGGGATTGAAGAATCATATTACATATTGGTGAGTGAAACAGGCTAGGTTTGTGGGATTGAAGAATCATATTACATATTGGTGAGTGAAACAGGCTAGGTTTGTGGGATTAAAGAATCATATTACATATTGGTGAGTGAAACAGGCTAGGTTTGTGGGATTAAAGAATCATATTACATATTGGTGAGTGAAACAGGCTAGGTTTGTGGGATTGAAGAATCATATTACATATTGGTGAGTGAAACAGGCTAGGTTTATGGGATTAAAGAATCATATTACATATTGGTGAGTGAAACAGGCTAGGTTTGTGGGATTGAAGAATCATATTACATATTGGTGAGTGAAACAGGCTAGGTTTGTGGGATTAAAGAATCATATTACATATTGGTGAGTGAAACAGGCTAGGTTTGTGGGATTGAAGAATCATATTACATATTGGTGAGTGAAACAGGCTAGGTTTGTGGGATTAAAGAATCATATTACATATTGGTGAGTGAAACAGGCTAGGTTTATGGGATTAAAGAATCATATTACATATTGGTGAGTGAAACAGGCTAGGTTTGTGGGATTGAAGAATCATATTACATATTGGTGAGTGAAACAGGCTAGGTTTGTGGGATTGAAGAATCATATTACATACTGGTGAGTGAAACAGGCTAGGTTTGTGGGATTGAAGAATCATATTACATATTGGTGAGTGAAACAGGCTAGGTTTGTGGGATTAAAGAATCATATTACATATTGGTGAGTGAAACAGGCTAGGTTTGTGGGATTAAAGAATCATATTACATATTGGTGAGTGAAACAGGCTAGGTTTGTGGGATTGAAGAATCATATTACATATTGGTGAGTGAAACAGGCTAGGTTTATGGGATTAAAGAATCATATTACATATTGGTGAGTGAAACAGGCTAGGTTTGTGGGATTGAAGAATCATATTACATATTGGTGAGTGAAACAGGCTAGGTTTGTGGGATTAAAGAATCATATTACATATTGGTGAGTGAAACAGGCTAGGTTTGTGGGATTGAAGAATCATATTACATATTGGTGAGTGAAACAGGCTAGGTTTGTGGGATTAAAGAATCATATTACATACTGGTGAGTGAAACAGGCTAGGTTTATGGGATTAAAGAATCATATTACATACTGGTGAGTGAAACAGGCTAGGTTTGTGGGATTGAAGAATCATATTACATATTGGTGAGTGAAACAGGCTAGGTTTGTGGGATTGAAGAATCATATTACATATTGGTGAGTGAAACAGGCTAGGTTTGTGGGATTAAAGAATCATATTACATATTGGTGAGTGAAACAGGCTAGGTTTGTGGGATTAAAGAATCATATTACATATTGGTGAGTGAAACAGGCTAGGTTTATGGGATTAAAGAATCATATTACATATTGGTGAGTGAAACAGGCTAGGTTTGTGGGATTGAAGAATCATATTACATATTGGTGAGTGAAACAGGCTAGGTTTGTGGGATTAAAGAATCATATTACATATTGGTGAGTGAAACAGGCTAGGTTTGTGGGATTGAAGAATCATATTACATATTGGTGAGTGAAACAGGCTAGGTTTGTGGGATTGAAGAATCATATTACATATTGGTGAGTGAAAAGGCTAGGTTTGTGGGATTGAAGAATCATATTACATATTGGTGAGTGAAACAGGCTAGGTTTGTGGGATTGAAGAATCATATTACATATTGGTGAGTGAAACAGGCTAGGTTTGTGGGATTGAAGAATCATATTACATATTGGTGAGTGAAACAGGCTAGGTTTGTGGGATTAAACTATTCAGATGATAGAAATACTTTTTTTATTGAATGTGTTGTTAAATTTTGTATAGTTAAACAACATACACAAGTGAGAAAAAATCTTATTAATGAAAACAAATTATATCTATTAGGTGGAAACTAATTTCAGCCAAAAGTTTTGTAGCCAAAATATTATGCTTCAGTACAAATAGCAGATACCAGGGATGTCATTTTGAAAGTTTGACGTTAATGGCTATTATAAATTTCTGACAGCTTTCTCATGCTTATGTGTGGAAGTTATCTTCTTCAGTTGTTAAGTTTATGAACATATTTTAATGAATGTTACTGATTTCATATATGAAATGAAACTCTGTTGTATGAGGAAGAAATTAATAAAAGTCATAGATAAAGGTGTTTTCAAATCCTTTCTTTAAACAGTGTTTCACAACAAAATTTCAAAAGAGGTACAACCTACATCGAGTCTTGTGAGATTTTCTTCATGTGGGAACTAGAATTCATTTAACTAATTTGTATGAAGTTTTACACAAATAGGTTTAGTGTTTTTAACAACACACAACACCCTCCCCTCTTCCATGGTCCAGAAAAAGGAAAGAAATTGAAAATTCATTGTTTCCTAGAAAGAATAATTTATGTTGGCTAACTAGGTAAATGTGATAAAAGCTAGTTTTTGCAAGGCAACATTTATATGGTTTATGAGCTGCCTCAAGAAAGCTGATCTTTGTAGAAGCATGCTATTTGTGAATTGCCTCTTTTACTTGATTTGTTGGCAGAGACAGACTTGGTCTTCAAGAAAAGAAGAAAATAACAAATATGAAGTTATGTCTAAGGAATTTGGGTGTTCAGCTCTGACAAAGTATATTTATGTACCAATTTCGTTTTTTAATTGCAGGCTTACTTTATGACAGTTTAACATAGATTTAGCAAAGTACATTCTGAAATTTTTGTTTTTTTTATTGTGTTCTGTTTTGTATTTTGTTTCTGTAATAATTAGTTATTTATTTACTTTCAAAACTTTCCTACTTATATTTATTTATTCATTCTAGCTGAACCAACTGAAGTTAGTGCTTCAAATGTGCCATAAACATCTGATGAATTAACAGTGCTGTCAGTCACATTTTGAAAACTGTTGCAGGTCATAGAATACATGGCATCTTTCAAAGTTTCTGGAAGAATGGGTAGAAGTTTCCTGCTATGTGAAAGCTATCCACAAATGGGTTACAAACTCAAGAACTGATTGGTTGCAGTGTATCTCAAAGATGAACAAGCAAGATGCTGCTGAGACTGTTTTGTGCCAGATATTTTAACAGTACTTTACTGTTAAAACAGTACTGTGTGTTGTTGGTGCTAAGCATCCTGAGAAGGACCTAGTAAACCAACAAAAAGTTTGATGCTTACATAAATGCACTTACTGTTTGCTGATTATACAGCAAAAACTACAAAAAGAAATGACTGGAAAATATGGAAAAAGTCTGAAAAAATAAACTTTTCACGCTGTTATGACAATGGAAATGCTGTCAGTGAGAGGCCATTTACTGAGTTCCTGAAAGTAACAGGACCTCATATAGACAGTGGCATCTCAATTGAAAGAACTTACAACAATGGTGAAGCATATAGGACATTCATCACTGAAATCATTGGTACTCTGCATGATGAATTACAACAACAATTACCTTTCACTGGCTTTTTTGTTTCATGATTGATGGTAGCACAGACATAAGTGATACAAATAAGTAAATATATATGTATGGATAAAAATATAATAAGTTTTATCTTAATATTACATACCCCAAGCTTCAGGATGTGAAACATAAGTTTGAAGATCTTCTAGGAACATCACGGATGATCTTCCAGTATTTTAAGCTAATTAATTTAGATCCAAGATGATAGTTTTGGAACAGAGTATCTTTGGCTTGTTTAGATGTACTGCATAGCCTGTAGGTAAGAATTTATCATAAAGTATATCATAAAGAATCATACACAGTTACAGTAGTTTATGTCCTAACATCCATCTATCTGTTTTGCAGAAAATGTTCAGAGAGTTTTAGAGAAGAAAATGCAGTTGTAGAAATACAATACAGGCTACTTCTCTCATGAAACTTGGAATAAGATAAATACAGCATAACCATATTGTTCTTATTTTTAATTACTGGCTAGACATAGTAGAACCAAGGAAGACAAAGAGGAACCTGGTGAAGGTAATGCAGTAGTATGTGGACTTCATAGAAAATTCAAGAGAGTTTAGATTTGTTGTTATGTTTTTACTTTAGATATTTTTTGAGAAATCAGGAAACTCTTCATTCTTCCACTGAAATGAGATCACTATGTCCTCTCCTTGGTCAAACTGGAAAGTGCACAGACTGCTTCTTTTCATGCAGGATGAGGAATGCCTCCTGGAAAGTGCAAAAAGTGAAATCTGGTTTAAATGTCAGATTGGACACTTAAAGGGACACAAAATAAATGAAGAATGTCAAAACTGAAGTAAATATGACAGATTGTTGTTATCCATCAATGATTATTTACAAAATTGCTTTACAGGTGACCAAACTTACATACAAGCTATAGCAAAAAAGAAAAAAACTGTGACCAAAGTATCAACCTTCATGTTTTTAATACAGAACAAGTTCAACATTATACTTATGCAACATTTTACGTAGCTGGGGCTGGGGCATCAACACTGTTCTGGGTTAGAGGGCAGAGATGAAGACAAGGATTATGCAACCTGACCATCTGTTTGTTGGAAGAGCAGAAGTTAAGAACTTTTGAAAGTGGTACATCTCTGACATTTGAACAGAATAAAAAGATTGGAACTGCAGCCTAATCACAAACACCATACAGTTCTGTTGTTACAGTTTTCTTAATAACCGAAAATACCTTAGGTTTTTGAAGAATATGTGACTATCCTGCCATAATTACGTATTCATAACTATCCAACAAACTAACTAGTTAGTTGATTGTGAATGTTTCTTTTTTTCTATTAAAATGTGTAATGTCAGTGAAGAAAAGAATATATGAGCTATGTATAAGCCTAATATGTTCCATCACTATAAGATACCCACTGGAATTTAGTTTGTTTTCTGAAACAGTGCTGGTAATCTATGAATTTAGCAAAGCTAGTCTACTGCAGAGAAAGTAGAAAAATGAAAAATAGAATAGGCCTCTACACAAAATTATGAACTATTGTGAGGAGTGTAAGAATTCACAGTTATCTAGTATGATTTATGGGGAAGCTTCAAAAGTATTCATCGAAAATAGTTTGAAGTAAATTTGCATAGTTCAGAGTGAACTTAGAAAATTGAGAATAAGCATTTTTAGGATAGCCAGGGCAACAAAATTATTAATAAAATGAATCTCAGAGTATAAAGTTAAATAGAGGTTTTAAACAAAAGTTTATCAGATATAAAGATAAAACATAGCACATTCACAAATAAACATAATTGTTATTATTCTGTTGTTAAGAGTATTAGGAAACAAATGAATTGGTTTAAGGCCCAAGTTGAAGTGGAGGATTATGGTATAATGGGAATTATGGAAATGTGGTTAGATATCAGACTCTGAAGACATTACCACTAATATCCAAATGTGCCTTCAACCACATTTTCCACTGCTAAACAGTGATCTGTAGAAGGTTTTGTAAAACTTTTCTCTGAGTCTCTCTTGAAAATAGTAGCTTAAATTATCTAGACTACTATGACCAAGCACCATGCGAGTGACTGATGCCTACACTCTTCCTGTAGAAAGAAGACCAAAGTTACAAACACTACTTAAGTGTAACCAGTCCATTCTTGTGCAAGGGTACATTAACTTTTTTTATCTTAAATTCAGAGATATTTGTAAGTAGAAATAAAAACTCTAGCATTTTGTTTTCCCTGTAACTAACACAAAATAAAGAGATTTTGAATCTTACCAACAATCACACTTAAGCCCTTTGTTTGTTCAATAACACTATTGCCTTTCTGCCACAAAAAGTACACAAAGTTTCTACAGAATTTAATTTTTCCGAGTTCATACTTTCAGTGTTAAAACTAATTTTGTAGTGTTCATATATTGGTACATTATATGATTTTGGGGATTTGACATCTGTTGTTTGACAGCATATATGAATTTTAATGATTTTTTTCTCAGCTTAAGTCAAACTGTCAAGTTGATTGTATAGGAGCAAAATGATTAAAAAAGTTACAGTTTCTCTAACTTCTTTGTTACACATGGACAAATTTTTATTTCAGCATATGAGAATCCAAATGTATGTTCTAGTATCTTTAATTTAAACTCATCCTTCTGGCAATACTAAGAATCCCAAAACTCTTGGAAAATTAATTCACATTTTGATATGTAACAGTCAAATGGCTAGATTGTAAGCAACTACTTATGACCAGGTTCTGCACACTTGAGTATACCAAAAATATGTTTCATAAAAATAGAGTGGAAACAAACTTCATTATAACTAGTTCGGAATTCTCGGTGCAATTTCTGAGACCCATATTTGGTTAATCTATACATGTAATCCATTTTAACATTCACACTAGAAAATATTAGTATGCACCATATAATAAAAACAACATTAATCTACGTTATACTGGAACCTCTCTTGATGATGACTCTGTCTAATATAGTAGATTCTGTTCTTCTAATCACCAGATTTGATTTAATATTATATTTTGTTGATGGTTTGTTTTTGAATTTCACATAAAGCTATACATGGGCTATCCATCTCTAATTTAACAGTGTAAGACTAGAGGGAAGGCAGCTAGTCATCACCACCCATTGCCAAATAGTAGAATTGACCATCACATTATAATGTCCCCACAGCTGAAAGGGTGAGCATGTTTGGTGTGATGGGGATTCAAACCCATAATCCTCGGATTATGATTCGAGCACCCTAACCACTTGACCATGCTGGGCCTTATTGATGGTAATGAGACAAGTTTAGCTTTAACTTTGAAAATATTAACATTTATGAAAAAAAACAAAAAACAGTTGAGTGCTGGTACTGCACTTAAAGCATTAGTCTTAGTTTTTGCAGACACTAACAAATGGTTGTAAGTTATTTTGTGACTGCTGCTTAAAATAAAAAAACTATAATTCACTAAACTTCACTGAAACTGTATTTAATTTGTTATTTTATGTATTAGATGTTAAAAATAATTAAATATGTATAATTATTTGGGCAAATCATCTGTATCATGTTTTTTTTTAAAATGCTTTTAATATAATAACTAATTTTAATCTTATGTAAATGTATTTTTATTTTAACACTTAATAGAAATTAAAAGATGCTTGGTTTGAATGGAAACTGGTATATCTAGACCACAAATGCTTAGATTCACAAACTATACATTGTCTAACACTAACTGACAGCCTATAATATGTTGCTATTAAAAGGTTATGGTTTAATGCCATCCGACAGTGAAGCATTAAAAGCTAATAGGGTTAACATATTTCTTTTAAACAAGAACAAATTAAGGAAAATGTGAAAAAGTATCCTGCATTTACATCATTTCTATTCTGATATTACATCTAATGAACATCCATTAGGGCACAGAATGTCTCACCATGCTGCTGGTAAAATGGTACTACAGAGGTCAGTTATTGTGAGTCTAGCCAGCTGGGCTGTGCACTAATTAGCTTTGCAACCATTTCCTTTAATTTGACCAAGGAAAAGAAAATATGTTTTGTTTTTTTTTAATATGAGTAATAGTGAGTACAGTTTTCATATTACTGTAAACAAATAAGTCATATGGACAATACAACAAAGGATACCTTACATGAAACAATTCCTGATGGATATAGTCAGTGGTAACAATACTAGAAAATCATTAGCAATCTTTGAAGGAATAATTCTCTGTGTGTTCTGACCACTCTACTATTTCTTTTCATTTAGTAACTTCAGTTGACCTCTCATCATCAACGATATATAAACTGTCATTTTCACTGTAATCACTCTGCAATTGCCTTATCAAATATTTATGCATTTTCATACCTTATCATAAGCTTGTGCTTTAGGTCTGCCTTTACTCCCTATTTTTGATACTTATCCTAGGTATGCTTTGTAAATGAAATGGATCTTGCAAAACCAGCATGTTACTGGCAAGTGAAATGGACATGTTAATTACATTTATAGCAACCTTCTGTAGTCAGGGTTTTGCATACTAAATGATTGAAATGCATCTGTCACTGATGTATTAGTAGTTGATAGTAAAAATCGGAAATTCCTCCTTCTGAACTGGTTACTAGCAAATATTTCTAGTGCCTTCTTCATTTTACAAGAAAAACTGTAACATTAACCAATAATTTGCAAGTTTACTAGCATTAATCTTGAGCCCTGCACCTGATCAACCTGTAAGTCTAAATCTCAAGTCGATCATAGCATCAGTGGACACACTTTTTTTGTTATATGACAAGCCTTGAGAATAACAATCCTTATAATATTGTATTAAGTAATTCAGTACCATTGTTATCTAGAAAAAAGCGATAGAAATTGCTGACAGCATGTCATAACTGGGTATAACAAAAACAATAAATGTTTTTCTAGACCATTCATTTTCAATAAAAGTTGTAAAGAACTGGAAAATTTGTGTCTAATACCCTTAACTAGGAAATAACTTTAACACTAGAACTACCAAACAAACAAAATATACTAAAGTTTTAAAAGTGAAAACCTTCAAATTAATGGCCTTGGCAGCTCTTATGTTAAGAAACCTTATAATTTGTCCTATCTTGTCACACAGTATCACTTTTGTCAAGAAGTGCTTCCACTGATAGAATAGGAAAAAGAAAACTGAGAAATGCTTTGTGATTTGCTCAACTGAACAAATTTTACTACAGTGAGTTGTTGTGAGTGTAAAAATTCCTACATTAGAAAAAAATAGCATATACCAAGGTAAAGTTGCAAAGCAGCCTTTTTTGGTAAAAATATGCTAATAAAACATAAGTAAGGTTAAAAAGGGATGACATCACATCTACCAACCACTCTGACTGATACTGTTAATGAAAGTAACAATACTTACATAAATAGTAATGAAACATAGAAACATTAGGTGTTTCATTTAACTATTGTTGCAGAATTATATATTTTTTGAAAAATATAATCTTTGTATCACATGTCATTTTTTTCCAGTTCTCCCTGACATTTTTTAACAATAGTAAAATTTATTAAGCCTCTCCTGCTGGAGAACAGTGATATGTGTAACAGTTCTTGAAATACACGTTACTGTTAGGAGCAGTAATTTTCTTATAGTACATCCCAAAACTAATGTTTGTTAAGATACAAAATGGTAAAAGAATATCTGAAATATAATAATGTTGAATAAGATACAAAGAAAACAAAATGTTAAACATATTATGAAGTGTATATAATACTACTGCTCTCTCTCTAATTAAGCTCAGATGTTTAACTAGCACATAAAAATTGACTATAGAAAATAATAAATGGTGCTGTAATAGCCAAAAACGAAACATGATAAGTCTTTAGAAGGTTCAGTATTAATAAAACTATCTTATGGAACTATCATATAGCTAATACTGACTATATATGTGTGTGTATAATGGGATAAAATTAATGTTGTCAATACACTTCAACAATTCACTATTATCTTACAATTTTCAAAGGAATTAAAACATAAAAGTTGAAGATTTTAAAATGTCATAATTAGTAGCAAAAATATTAATTTTCCACAGAAATAAATAGATTTTGTTTTTAAAATGCATTCTGGGAACTACGTCTGTGAAAAAGTAGAGGGAGTGCATGGACTCTTTACATTAAATCATATAATACTGAACAATTGTATCAGAAAATTTAGGTAATGTGGACAAGGTATGTTTGAGAACTTTAATGGATTGCAACTGCCTATTGAATAAAAATGAGTCAACATTTTGGATTTTAAACAGAGGCCTTTTTTAGTTGCAATCCATTACATTTATCAAACATACCAATTGTATTGTATCTAATAAGCTGTAAGTAGTAAACATAGTAACATAACTTGTTTGGAATATGATTACATTCAAATGGAAAGTTTATAACTTTAAAGATGAAAGTGTTCACGTCACTGAGAACTTTAAACCTGAATGTAAGACTAATAATGCTGATATCCAATTCCAGATATTGTGTTCTGATTATAATCAAAGATCTTTTTCCAGGTGACTCTGTCAAGAAAATCTCAATAATTTGGTACAATAATATCATTTATAGTGGGGTATTTAAGTAGGAGCTAGAGGGGGCTCAGCCCCAGGGTCCATGATCTTAATGGAGTCCTACTGATAATTTATTTCTATGTAAAATTACATGGGATGTAGGACTTACAAAAATTATTAACAATTACACCCACACAACCTCAAGTGTGCCACTGATCATGTAATGTGAAAATATATACTGTAGTATATGTTTAGGAATTTATTAAATCTGTTCACATACTTTTGTAAAGTGCTTGCCTCTTCTGCTTCTGATGGTAATACATTCTGTATTACACTTTTCCTCTTTCAAGAAAAATAAAACTGCCTTAACTGAAGTGGATCCTTTTTGTATTTCCAGATATTAAATGTATGTCCTCTCATATTGTTGTTTCTAGAATACAGGAGAAAGAAATTTTACCCTCTTGATCTTGTGAACTTCAAAAAGATTAAATGTCCCCTGGTTGGACAGCAGTAAGTCTATGGATTTACAGTACTAAAATCAAGGGTTTTATTTCCCTCAGTGGATACAACAGGTAGTGCAATTTGGTTTTGCTATAAGAAAGCACACACACACACACAATAAAATCACCTCTTACCTTTTTTTTGATAAAGATAAAATATGTTAAAGAGATCTTAAACTATCCCTGTAAAATAAACTTTCCACCACTGGAATCATCGTGTTGACTCATTACTTGTTTGGTGAGGTAGTGATTTTTTTTTTTTACTTGTAATCTGCATGTCTATAAATTTTGTAAACTATAGAAATAGAATTCTGTAAGCAATATAGTATTTCCTCAGTAACTTGGTTGACTTACTTACCACTGTATGAGATATTATTGTGCTGTGAATTCTTTAGGCTGGAATATGTTATTTACTTGTGAGACTAAGTTGCTTGAGATAGACACATAATTTAAGCAGACAAGGTTGTACAATGTAAGTGTGGCTATTAGCATTCTAAATATACTCTTCAAAAAAAGAAACGCAAAAGGGATATTTTTTGTTATTTTAAAGAGAAATATATGAAATAACGTTACAAGCTCAGAGCATGTGATGTTAAACGTGTTAAGGCACTGATCGTCAGACCAAAATGACAATAAAAGTTGTGCACTTTGAAAACGTAGGAAAACTTCGGATTTTTCGCCAAAACGCATTCGTGTCCAATAAATTTGTTTGAGAGATCTGCATGTTCTGCAAGTGCAACATCCCTATAAAAGTGATGGGTTCTTGGTTTCCATAGCTCAGTGTTAAGCCACCGACATGCAATACAGTTACACCAAGACTGACTGAAGCACAACGCAACAATGCCATTGGTTGCTTGGAAGCAGGCGAATCTCGATCAGATGTTGCCAGAGCTGTAAATGTCCACCCAAGCACCATCACAAGGCTATGGAATCGTCACCAACAACATGGATCAACTTATGACCGTCCACGATCTGGCAGACCTCGTGTGACCACGCCCCGCACAAGATCGCTACATCCGGTTACCTCACCTTTGGGATAGGACCACCACTGCGACGTCTACTGCCTCAACCATACCAGGGCTGTGTAGGATTTCCGATCAGACCGTACGCAACCGTCGACGAGATTCTTAGGCCCCATGTGCAACCCATCATGGTGAATGTCAACGACGTTTTTCAACATGACAATACCCGTTCTCACACAGCCCGACTCACCACTGTCTTCTTGAGACACCACAACATCAACGTTCTTCCCTGGCCCTCCAGATCATCAGATTTAAACCCCATCGTACATCTTTGGGACGAGTTGGACCAACGTCTGCGACGGCAACAACCTCAACCGCAGACTCTACCTCAGGTTGCAGCAGCTTTGCAGGCTGAGTGGACATCCATTCCACAGGATGTGATTCGTCATTTCATCTCTTTCATGGGCAGGAGATGCCAAGCAGTTATTGATGCTCACGGGGGGCATACTCGTTATTGACGTTGAGTGACGTTAAACGTCAACTAGTGAACGTGGACTTCGCCTTTGCAGACTTTGGATGTTCAGCAGTGAATGTGCAAAGTTTCACACGTCATACAGAACTACCCAGAATAAACTTATTAACAATATGTTTCAGATTTTACCTTTTGCATTTCTTTTTTTGAAGAGTATATGTTTAACTGTGCTGTAGGATTGTGTTTATTTTAGTTTCTTTTTTTTTCTGGACAGATCTCTCATGTGGACAGATGAGGGTTGCATTGGGTCATTGGGTTGTGTGTGGGATCTTTGAATTTATTCATCATTTGTTTTTCGTCTTTCTTCTGATCAGGCTGGATGCAAATTCTGGATCAGGAAGGCTGAAATTGTCTCCTTCAGAAAGGGATAGAAAATTTTTTTATCTTATTTTCCAAGTTTTCATTGTTTTCTATCTGTGGTTTTGAAGATTTTAGAACATTGTTGATACAAATCTATGATATGTCTCAATTATTTTCTGAAGATACCTAATTTTAGCATGAAAGACATTAGGTTTTTATAAAAATTTCTTATTGTGACCATTGAATAATAATGGTGGATGTATAGGATGCTCATATTCATATCCCTATTCATCCTTCTTCCTGCCATTATTTCAGTATCCTTCTTTCCCTTCAGGTTGACCTCTGGTCAGTACATTTTTGTACATTAGTCTTCTATTTTTTCTGTTTTTTTTCCTTTTCCAATTCATTTTAACATTAATTTTTCATTTCTACTTGGACATTTGGCTTATTCTCACCTATTCATATATTCAGTCTCTTACACAAACACCTCTGCCCATACTTTTATTTTGCATTACTTGCATGATTTGGCACTATCTTAATCTGAAGATTTTGACTAACCCCCCTGTAGCTGTCTTTACCACTTCCACAAGATCATACAGAGGGGTAAATATTTTCATTGCTATGCTTATCTGTTCTTTATCTTTCACAGTCACTTACCTTATATTCATAGAATCCTCATGTTTGGCAAGTTTTGTCCAATTCCACACCAGCATCCACTAACTCAATATACTTTATTAGGTTGCAA
Source organism: Tachypleus tridentatus (assembly GCF_004210375.1). NCBI lineage: Eukaryota > Metazoa > Arthropoda > Merostomata > Xiphosura > Limulidae > Tachypleus > Tachypleus tridentatus. The sequence continues at coordinate 186,411,282 of NC_134831.1, forward strand.
CAGGATCTGTAGAAATGAGGTGTTCCATATAAACACCTAGAGGCTGACTGGGTGGTATTATTGTACTCTGCCAGACTGCCTCTCATGGGCTGTCACAAGTGTAAGGGGATTCTGTTCATCCCTGTCAATGATTGAATTGAAAAAAGTGGGACTGGTTTGCTTCTAAAAGTTTAGGAAATGTAGTTCATCTGTTTCACTGTTGTTTGGGACTCTTCAGTGTGCATTACCCCCCATACTCTGCTTGTGGACTACACCCAGTTTCCAGTTAGCAGGATGGACAGAGGCTTTTCCTCCAGATGTTTGAGTGAATTTTTTCTATTCTTGCAAGAGAGGGCAGAGTTGGGGACTCTTCTACCTAGGTGTTTGGATGATTTCCCCAGATGTCAGTAAGAGAGTCACCAGGATATGTAGGAGCCTACTCTTAATATTAGTTGAGGTTTGATGTTCAACTATCAGTTAGGATAACCATGGTTCCTCTCTTTGATCAGTATTGGTTCAGTACATTGTAAAAGGAAGAGGGCTCATCGTCTATTCATAATTCTGAACATTGAGTTGTCTCATCCTGGGTCTCTGTTTATTTCATTTCCTTCCAATAATTCTGGTGGCAAGTGCAGTTTACTTTTTCAACATTGTTGGGGAGTAAGGATAAGTGCTTGCAGTTCCAGACCAGATGAATTCTGTTTCCTCAGAGTGATCCTGTCATTCTGAGCCTGGAGTGTTGCCTTTCAGATTTCTTCAGGTTGAAGAGAAGGTTTGTTTACTTTGGTGTTGTCTACCTTCTCATTGTGATTCTAGTGGCTCAGAATGCATTATTTTATGACTACAGGTTGGGATCCACTCATAAGTATATATGTGTGTGTATATATATATATGTAAGTTGTAAGGACCATGGCTCTATAATTTCAACCTAGAGCAGTGGAACCTTAGTTATCTGGTTGTGGTCTGGCCAATGGTGATGATAAATTTTGTAAAATTCCACTCACAGGGTGAAGAGCATACCCATTCTGAATGTAGGGCATTTCTTCTACTAGGATGCCAATCTTTTGTTGACACATCCATGAACTGTACGAACACTTTCTATATGGATAATGTCCTCACCACCCCCTCTAACTTATCAGTGTGAGATTCTAGCTGAAGTGTGAGAGGAGGTATATATGTTTTGCAAATTAAACTTTTCTTAAATGGGAAACATAAATCCAATAATATTATCTTCCTCTCTCATCTTTTTACTCTTCCTCACCACTATTAGCTGGTGTTAGAGACTGCTGATTGAGTCATTCTTTAAAATGTGGAAAAATGATCTGAATAAATGAGGTGTTTAGGCACAGTACTAGGATAGAGGGTGTATTGATGTTGGTGGAGAGCATTACAAGACAAATATCATAAAGGGTAATTAACTGGTGTATAAAAGACTGGAGGAAGTGAGAAAAAAATAAGACCAATGGGTAGATGGGCAAAGGAAGAAACTCTGGCAGTTGAGTAATAGATGTAATGTGAGGGAAGGTAATTATTATTGGAAATACATTTCTGATTTAATAAAATGTTAACTTTCATAATACATGTCTGGGCTTCTCTCTGAGAGCCTTACACTAAATGGCACCATCTTTGTTCCATTGTTCGCTCCAAAGGTTCAACACATCATTATAGCTCTCACAGTCATCTTGAATCAAAGGATATCATGGGTGAAGTGGTTTCCTGCTGAGAAGATTAGCTACATCTACCATTCTGTTTGGGTCATTTTTCTGGTGTGGATTTGATGGGACTAGATTTATATTATGTATATTTGTTTCTAGTTGACCACATGGTGGAAGTTCTTTCCTACAATTATGAAAATAAGATATATCTAGCTGAGGTCTTACAATTCTCTCTACTGTATAATGAAATCTTCAACAGTAGTCTCACAGAAAACTGTGGTGCATGTAGATTTATGTATTATACATGTTACAGCATACATATATTGTAAACTGACATTGTTTAACTGTTTTCTGATGAGTGTTATTATTAGATTTGGAGTTCTTAGAATAAGAGTTCCAGGAGGAATTAACAGCAGGTTTAAGGACTTTATGTGGATGCTACATGTAGGCATATATAATTTTTCAACCATTTAAGACATTAAAATAAAAAATTTTTTTCTGTATTGTAAAAATAAATGTGATGTCAACTATTATTTTCTTATTTTTTCTCTTCTTTTAAATGAAAAATGTCAGATATACTCTATTTTTAACAAAAGTTTTTGTTTTCTGTTTTACACTTATATTTAAAATGAGTATTACATGTCTGTGTATGTTACCATAAAAGGTTCTAGTTTTAATTGTCAACTTTCTTATATTCAGTATCCTATTCATAAAATATCACAAGGATAGAAAAAAAAACCAACAAGTCAAGTATTATTAATGGATATGTTTTGTTCTTTTAGGGTTTACTTTCATTACTACGGAAACTTAAGTCTACACCTGACCAAGAACTCCGTATCTTGTTGCTTGGTTTAGACAATGCAGGAAAAACTACTATTTTAAAGTCTCTAGCATCTGAAGATGTCACACATATAACACCCACTCAGGTTTGAATACTTAAGTTCTAATTTTATTCTCTTGTTTATTGTGATCGTTATTATTGTATGTTGAAAAATCTGGTTTTTATTTTCTATAATTGTTAGAAGACACTTCACAGTATTTCATATTTCCTTCTGACTGGCAAAATCATGTTTCCGTATAGGTCATCAGTAATGTTCATTACACATTAATTTAGTACTTATGTAGAACCAAATTGTGTAACATTATGAAGAAATGGATCAAATTGTCAAAAAGAATAAGACGTGAAAATGCATTGAAATTTATTGAAAAATATCACACATGCACACTTCAGTAGCGTTAAGGACCTGTAATTGAACTGATTAAAAAAAACTGTTGAAATAGAATCAACATCTGAGTTTTGAAGAAGAAGGAGGAAGTTTGAAACATAATCAGATCATGTATTTTAGAAGAAACAAACAGGATGTGACCAAGCTAGAGTACAAATTTTATTACTAAGTTACATATATGTAAAACTAGTGTGAAATAAAAAGTAATTTATACATTTTTTTGTGAACTCATTTTAATGTTTGAGGGGATTCTTGCACGTACAGCTCATTTCAAGTCACCCCACAGCATCTCAATGGGATTAAGATCTGGGCTTTGACTCGGCCATTCCAGGACTCTCCATTTCTTAGTTTTCAGCCAGTCCTTGGTGGATTTACTGGTATGTTTTGGATCATTGTCGTGTTGCAGGGTTCAGTTCTGCTTCAGCTTTAATTTTCTTACGGAGGTCTCACATGATCATCAAGCACCCTCTGATACACAGTAGAATTCATGGTGGATTCTATGATTGTGAGCTGTCTAAGTCCTGCTGCAGCAAAGCAGCCCCAAACCATGACACTTCCACTTCCATGCTTCACAGTTGGTATGAGATTCTTTTCCTGGAGTGCTGTATTTGGTTTATGCCAAACATATCCTCTGTCCTGGTGTCCATACAATTCAGTTTTGGACTCATCTGTCCAAAGAACATTATTCCAAAAGTCCTGGTCTTTGTCTACATTCTCTCTGACAAACTTCAGTCTGGCCTTGATGTTTTTCTTAGAGAGCAAAGGTTTCCTCCTTGCACACCTCCCATGCAAGTTACACTTGTGCAGTCTCTTTCTGATTGTAGAGGCATGCACTTTCACATCAACAGTAGCCAGAGCCTGCTGTAGGTCCCGTGATGACATTTTAGGGTTTTTAGAGACCTCTTTTAGCATCTTGCTGTCTGCTCTTAGGGTGAACTTGCTTGGACGACCAGACCTGGGCATGTTGGCAGTTGTTTTGATTAAACCCTCCACTTATTGACTATTTTACGGGTGTGGAATGGCTGATTTCAAACTCTTTTGAGATCTTTTTAAATTCCTTACCAGACTCATAAGCTGCTACAATTTTCTTTCTGAAGGCCTCAGACAGCTCTTTTGCTCTCACCATGGTGCTCACTCTCACTTCAACAGTCAGGAGCATACCAAACTGAATGTCTGAGGTTTAAATAGGGCAAGCCTCATTCACAATGCTGAGTAATGATCTTCTAATCACGTGCACCTGGTGTGATACACCTGTGTGTAAGTTGAGCCATTTTATATGGGTATAAATGTGGGGGTGTCCTAACTATTTCTTCAATTAGAATATGCATTTTTGCCAAATTACATTTTACAGAAGATATTGAAAAGTCTTTTCTCTCAGTATTGTTACAATTGAGATTGCATATCCATTTATCCAAAATTGTTACATATATACACAGGCTTTCATAGGGTGTCTTAATTTTTTCACATGACTGTATATTACACTATTTCCATGATTTAGTAGTTTTCTCCTTGGATGGTTACAGCTACCTCCCTGTGGCTGTTTTACATACCCTGGCTTGATTGTATCAAGAGTGACTTCATTTCTTCTGTGATTTTCTATTTCCTTTTAGAGACCTTTTCATAAATATCATTTGAATCCCTCTCAAGAGCAAGTGTTGCCTGGTCAGATATGCTTTTTCCAAATCTGCACCAATTATCACTAGATTGATAAAGAAAATTCCTGGTAGTGACAAGCTATGTTGATATGGGGTGTTCCATAAGACAACCTTGGTGCTTTCTGGGTGGTACAAAATTATTCAGTACAATACATAACATGGAGTATTGAACTGCCACTCATGGACTATCATGAGTAAAGTGTAAAGGTATTTTGCCAATTTCTGGTGATCTCTGGATTAAATAAGCTGGAATTGGTTTGGTTTTCAAAACAGGGAACATAATTCACTCATTGCACCATCTCAGTGCATTCTCCCCCATTCCTCCATAGTGGAGCATTGGAGTCCTTACAACTCTCAGTTTCCAGTTGTTGGATTGGTAGACATAGGTGTGTTTCTCTTGAGCGACATTTGAACACTTTATTCCACTGAAGGAGAAGAGAGAAAAGCTGGATATTTTCCCACACATAACTCTGGATAGATTTTTCCAGATGTCTTTGGGGAGCAGGACTAGCCCATGTGAGAGCCTTCTTATAATTCTGGTTTAGATATGACACTTCACTATCTGGTTGTGTTGAGCATGGCCCTTGTTTTTGGTCATTATATTACTTTCCTTGATTGTGGAAGAGTATCATCAGCTTCTCATAATTCTGCACACAGAGCTCCAAGACTTTGAACTGTTGGTTGAACTTCGTTTATTCCATATAATTTTTTCAACTGCAGGGGTATTGCCTTGCCTCTCAGGTTGGGAAGTTAAGATTTAGGTTTAAAATCCCAGGCCAAATAATCTGTGGTTTCTTCAGATTAAGTGAAGGCTTGTCCACTTGTGTTGCTTTCCCTCTATTCATGGTTCTGATGATTCATAAGCAACATTATGTAACTTTAAGGTTGGATTTCTGGACCCATAATTCTGAGTTCAGTTTATTACATTATGTGATTCTTCAGGTTGGAGTGAAGGTTTGTCCACTTTTATATTATGTGCTTTCTCTTCATAATTCTGGTGGCTCAACGGGCAACATTCTGTAACTTTCATGTTTAGTTCCCTTTATATCATATTATTATAATACAGTTATATCACACTGAAGACCCAATGCCCTAGCCACTACATTTTGCCTTTGGTTCCATAGCTCTGTAATTGCATTGACAAGATGTTGGACCTCATCAACATGGTTAGAGCATGGACAATTCTTGTGAGCACATATAATATTTCTAGACCAAATTGTGTGGCATTGCAGAAGGAACCAGTTTTGGAATAGCTATTCTTTCTCTTTTGTTTATTCTTATGATGTTACAGTTTTTGGATAGTTTATGAACAGTGGAAAAAAGACATTCAACATGCTGAACTATACTGGAAGCTTCAAACCTACCTGGTAAAGGCTGTCTATGCATTAAGTAACTCTCTACCTAATTCAGAAAGTATTTATATATATATATATCAGAGCTCAGGATAGCTGGGTGTCATACATTTAAAATAATTTACATAACAGTACATCACATCACAAGCAAATAAACACTTTCTCCATCCCTTGGTTTTTTTGCATAGGCCTTGTTGAAATCTTGTTATAGTTCCATAATAAAAATGTTTGATTATTTACTAATGAAACACAGTTTTGAAAACAGTGATAAAGAAAGTTTTAATTTGTACGTTTTTAGTAGGAAGGTTTTTTTTAGAAAACAAAGTACATAAGGCATCGAGAGCATATATATTGGTTCTTGTCTAATGCAAGCAATAAAAGAAAATGTGCTAGATGATAGAGCAAGTAGCTAAGGACTCAGAACAGGAAGAGGCCAAGAAAAGTAAAACTAAATGAAAGTCGCATTTATGACAGTGTCTAGGAACTTTGAGCTGTTAAAGAAAAGTGTGGAAAAGGCTCTTTAGAAATGAGGACAAAGGAAATAGTTTCTGTAGCATCTAAAAGTGGTATATAAAACACTTCTCCAACCTGGTATGAATGGACTTGACACAAAGAAAGAGACAATTTTTTAGGAGTTGGAGATGGGCCAGAAGTATTATGCCTGATGCACAAACTCCTGAAAACAGCCCAATGGCATTGATAGACTACCAGGGCAAAACATGAGAAAGAGTGGGCTGACATAGAAACCACTTTATGAAAGAATTTTGCTTCTCAAATAAAGGACTTAAAAACAGTTTGTTATGAAGTTCTAGGTGTTCTATGATGTTCTGTGTGAACATTGTATGTTTGAGATTTTTGAAGATGTTCCCAGAGTGATAATGGGACTGGTTCCTTGAAAGAAAGTTGACGTAATAGTGGAAACTTTGTTTGAGCTGTTTATAATGGAGTGATAAGGAAAACCTGGTACCTCATATAACTGACCTTGATATATGCATTAAAAAGTGGAGAAGAGAGTAAGAACAGAGATTGATTCAGAGTGTTCACACTTAGGGAGTTTGGATCTGGAACTAGAGCTTAATAGAGTGAAAGAACATGGTTGTCTGATGTGACAAGGGTATAGGTTATTGGACAAATCAGATTTTTGCATAACAACTCCAAAACATAAGGTTTGAGAATCCTTTCCATAAAAAGAGGCTGGTGATCTTGAGAATAGAGTCTGTAAAACATTCATTGCACTGGGAATATTATAGCCACAAAGATAAACATGTTGAGAATGAAGCCAAAGAAGTAAAGAAACTTCAACAAAACAAAGGCAAGAAGTATTAACCCAATTGTTGATGTAAGTTCCACTGTAGAATTGTCTATGAGAAAACAAAACAAAATGGTGATGTAGAAAGAGCTCATTGAACATTGAATAACTCACAGTTATAAGATTTTAATATCACCTGTTGTGGTTGAAGAGTCTAGGAACTAAAGCAACACTAATTCCATTAAATTATGACCTGCAAGAGATGCATCTGTGAAGGCCTATAGGAAAAGAAAGTATGGGAGACTTAACTGTTATAAACTCTCATTCAACCGAACTGGAGAAGGTTGAGAACAGTAGAAGAAATGTTTATGCTATGTGATAATGGGTCTGAAGTCAGATGTCACTGAAAAGCAAGGTACCATTCAAGGTAACTAGGTGGTCAAACAACTGGCCAACAGATTTGGTTGATGTAGTTAATTTGAGAGAGTTTAAAGGAAAGCTTGAAAAATATTTGAATGATAAGGGCTGGCTTTGAATGTTTTATTGTTATTTTATTTTTAGGTATTGGATAGTCCCTTATTATCCTTAAGTTATAGATATATATGTGTTTGTGTATGTGTGTAATACTATTAACACAAATTTCCATCGTGAAAAAAAAAGTAATTCCATTAAAGATTTGGTGATAGAATTAAATAAGTTTTTTGTTACTACCTAAACATACTACACTGTTCCTACCAAATTAAAATAATAATAATAACAGCCACACATTTGTGGTTATATTTGCTAGATGTATTTTGTTTTTTATAACCTGTTGAATGTTGAAGTCATACATTTGGGTGCATATTAAGGTTATCTCTTCTTTAAACCAGGGTTTCAACATTAAGAGTGTTCAGTCAGAAGGACTCAAGCTAAATGTCTGGGACATTGGTGGACAAAGAAAAATTAGACCATATTGGAGAAATTACTTTGAAAATACAGATATTTTGGTATGTGACAGATGTCTGTAGTTACCCTGCTCTAACAACATATTGTATGTAGTTTAATTTTAGCTGTATAGTTCTGAAATACCTGTTTTTGAGCACCTTAAGAGACCTTCATTACATTGTATGGGATGAATAGAACAGCAAAGGTTACGATAATATTATTGCATGCATTAAGATTTATGGAACTTTCTCAATTTCTCGTAAGAGAACCAATAGGAAATCAACAATTTTTACAAGAAAATATGTTAATTTGAGTTATATGATTCTTAATAGTAAAATTTAAGAGAACTTGTTTACTTTTAATAGAATGAGTAGAAAATCAATAAATTATTATAAGAGTGTGAGGTTTAATCTGAGTTACATAAATTTGATTCTGAACAAAGGAATTTGTAGATGTTTATTCAAAGTTTTCGAATCCCTTGTACTTCCTGGATTTTATCTTCATATGAGATGTTTTCAAATTTAAGCATAAACAATGTATAAACCATTACTTAGAGAAAACTTTTGAATAACGCTTTGAGGTTTAGTTCAGCCTATGTTTTGGACTTTCACATTAAAAAAATTATCTCATAATTGAAAATGTTTCAGAGATGAAATATTGTATTATATAATGACTATTGTTAATATAATAGAATAATTTTATATTAATACCTTGTAATCTAAATTATGTGATCTTTAGTAATGACTTATGTTATGGAATCTTCTTGTTTACTAGGAATAGATATTGAAGTATCTAAGAAAGGGTTTTAAAATGTATTTGTTGTTATTGTATTTTGATAAAACACTTCACCGTTTCCTAGCTCATGTATAACTTGTAGTGCTTTAAAATAAAGTTTAAATTATGTTTTATTAGTATGGAATACTTCATTAAGCAGGGATCTAACTAAAGAAACCGTAGGAATAACACATACAATAAAGCAGGGGGTGTGCAACATTTTTCGTCGGTGGGCCATATAACCAACTTCATCAATCAAGCGGGGCCACTTAAAAAACAAGCTTATTCGTGTACATGCACAATAAATTAAAAAAAAATTCTCAAAATGCAAGCAATAATATTTTATATTTTTGCATGAGTGATCATTTTAGTGCGACACTTGAAATTTAGAGTCCTTGCAGAGCTTGTCAATATCAGCTTTGACAGAAGTGGTTGCCACTCTTAACTGACTGGTCAAATGTTCATCAGTCAGCTGACTTCTACATTTGGTTTTGATGAGCTTCATTTTGTAGAAAAATTGCTCACAGCAGTAGGTGCTACCAAAAAGGGAGGCAATTCTTTGTGCATGACGGGACAAATTGGGAAACTTTTCACGTACACAGAGTTTGTAAAAGTCTAGCAAACTGTTTTCAGAGAATTTCCTTTTAGTGTCCATGTCAGCCTGCAGTTCAATGAGTTCCATTTGGCAATCATCAGGACTGTCTTCCACTGCCAAATCAAAAGGTTGAGCGAACAATTTCAATCTAATTTCAGTTTGTCTGAAATCTGGAAATCTGTTTGCAAACTCATCACGCAGCTTTTGTACACTGGTTCCATATTTGGTGCAATCCAGATTAGGAAATTCCAGTTTCCTGGTTGCAAGACATGTAAAATGGGTCAATATGGCTCTTCTCAACTGAACCTGGAAAAGTTCCAATTTCTTCTCAAAAGCACAAATATGCTCAAACAACTTATTCACAAGTTGACTTTTCCCTTGTAGTTTTAAGTTTAAATCAGACAGATGCTGTGTAATGTCTGTGAGGAATGCTAAGTCATTCAGCCAGTCCTCATTGCTCAAGAAGTCCACATTCTGACGTTTGCTCTCCATGAAGAACTTAATCTCCTCTCGCAGATTCCAGAATCTCTTCAAAGTAGCAGCTCTACTAAGCCAACGTACAGCAGAGAAGTACAAAACATCTGAATACTTACTGTCCAGCTCATCTAAAAAAGTTTTAAATTGTCGATGATTTAATCCTCGTGTTTGAATATAATTTACGCATTGGACGACATTTTTCATGACTTCTGCAAAATCCAGAACTTTGGTGCACAAGCTCTCTTGGTGAATAATGCAATGGCTTACAACTACGTCTTGTGCTCCAATTGCAGTTAGAAATTTCTTGGTGAATCCATTTGTCCTACCTGTCATGGAAGGAGCACCATCTGTTGTAACACCACATAATTTATAAGGATTCAGTTCAAACTTTTCTACAACCTTAAGCACTTGTTCACAAATATCCTGTCCTGTGGTTGTGGAGGAAAGGCTTGCCATATCTAAAAACTCTTCGAAAACATCAAAGCCTGCAGTAACAGCTCTGATGAAAATGACAAGTTGGGATGTGTCATTGATATCAGTGCTTTCATCCAAAGCCAGACTGAAAGCTTCACACGAATTCAATCTCTCTTTCAAAGTTTCTTTGATGTCCTCTGAAAGATCTTTTGTCCTGCGTGAGACAGTAAAGCGGAAAGGCTAGTTTGCTCCACCAAATATTTTTCTCTGGACATGCATATTCTGTGAATATTGTTAAACAATTTTAATAAATTCTCCATCACTGAAAGGCTTTCCCTTTTCTGCCATACATTCACAAAGCTTAAAACTCAGTTTTGTCACCAGTTCTGAATTTTTCTTGAAAGTGGTAAAACACCTTGTTGCTTTTCAATGGATGTTTTAAATGTTCAATTTTGTCCTTTCGTGCCTGACCAACAATTTCATCAAACTGGGAGGAGTGCTTAGTTGCGTAATGTCGCTTAATATTGTACTCTTTCATGACTGCAATTGTAGTTTGACAGACGAGGCAGACAACACCTTGATTATGTGGGACAACAAGATATTTTGTGCACCATTCACTGTTGAATAACCTTCCCTCATCATCAATTTTCGTTTCTTAACTGCTGACATTTTACTAGCCCTGAAATCAAAACAAAAATTATTCTCACGAAAATAGCAAAGTAGAAAAAAACATAGAATTTATTTACACATGGAACCTCTTATGGACAGAAACACATGTTTCTAAATTGGCATCCCGATCATAGCCTTCCGGTACTTAAATTAATTGAGAATAGCAAAATACAGTGTGACCTCGCCTATTCGCGGTTCGCCATTCGCGGCCCACATATTCGCGGGTTATGCGCGAACTGCGTTTTTTGTAGGTCACAGAGACTGAAAGGGCTTTTCGAGGAGATTTCTGTTGTATTTACTCAATCAAGCCGTTTTTATCAATTGTTGTCTTCACCAAACAAGATTGGACTGCTATTGGCTGACTGCCTCAGCTTCCCCAACAACGCAAACGGCAAAGCACAGCCCGGTAACGCACGGTACAATTTAGTGAAATACATAACAGTATGCAATATTGCTACATTATTACTGCATCAATGAGTATAAGTATCATTAGTGTTTATTACTGCATCAATGAGTATAAGTATCATTAGTGTTTGGGAAGCATTTCATATAGTATATAATCGCATACATATACGTTTTAAAACTGCGTCCAATATTCGCGGTTTTTCGCTATTCGCGGGAGGGTAAAGAACGTAACCCCCCGCGAATAACGAGGTCACACTGTACATAGAATCAGATGCATCTGAAAGTAAAAATTTTAATAAATTCAGTAAAGTCACAACAATATGCTAAATAATAATCAATTTACCTTCAATCTCTTGTAGTAACTGTAAAAGGTAAAAAAATTTTCACCAATAATGAATGACGGACAGCAGAGGTTAGGGAAAATTGTCGCCAGCGGGCGAAGGCGAGGTTCAGGACATGACGTTGAGTCGTAGACAATAGTGCTAGTGCACGTCACCTATTCATGCCCTAAGGAGGCCGACCAATCGAATTCGGCCTGCTCCTCTCTAGCAAAGATAATTTTAGAAGTTTGTCGAGTCGAAGCCTGGGAATCCCGTAGGATCGATGCTTTTAAAAATATTCCATTTGCGTTGGATTACAGATCAGGCCACATGGTTAGATTACAACAACTAGGGCCACACTAAATGGCTTGGCGGGCCGGGTTGTGGCCCGCGGGCCGCCTGTTGCACACCCCTGCAATAAAGCATATATGTACTTGCATTGCAACAGATCATTTAAATGCTACTATGGCTATAGTTTGATCTTGTGGAAATGTTACTCAATTGTATTTTACAGTGAAATCTTTTGGTACATCAAACTGTGTGTGTGTTTTTTTGTAATAAAATAATAGTAAATTTTTTGGTTTCCAATGTGAAAAATTTCTGTTATTATTGTATTTACAGATTTACGTTATTGATAGTGCAGATAAAAAGAGGTTTGAAGAAACAGGTGTTGTAAGTAGTACAAGTTTCTGAATATTTCAGCTTGTGTTTAATCTTAACACTACATTTTAGTAGTTACTTCAAACTGCCTAGCAGCTGATGTTAGACAATATTTCTCCACCTTTTATATCCTGATTAAGCTACATAATAGTTTATGTATAGTGCTATATTGCTCACTCTTAAAATGGGATGTTTCTGTAAGACCACCAACTACTTACATGGTGGTGTGTGTGTATGCCTTTATATATTTATATATTTCTCTCTCTTTTTCTCACTGTTTCATATATCAAGGACCATCACTCATGGATCTCATGAGTAAAGCAGATGGAGATTTTTGCCTTTCCTTACTGATCTGTGATTCTTACAATCAGGCTGTTTCTGTTTTTCAAAATTGGGAATCACTGACATCCACTGCACTGCCTCTAGTGTGTTGCTCTTCTGTACTCCCTAATGCATATTCCCCCATTTTGTTATAGTGGAGTATGGGGGTTCTTGCCATATCTGTTTCCCAATTGCTGTGATGGTTGACCATGAAGGTTTCCTCCTGAGTGGAGTTTGTACAATAAATTAAATAAAACTTTATAACTCATATGTACCTATTCGGTGACAAGAGAGTTACTGTCATTATAGTTATTGTTTATGCAATAACATAGGATTCTGAAATAGAGGTGCTTTTCCTGAATGTTTTTACCTAGGTTGGACCTAGGTTTTTACATACATATTTCACCCGGATTGACCTTACTTGTTGATAAAAAAATAAATTTTTTATGTTAGGTACTTCCACTGGATGTTTTCTTCTCAGATGGCTTGGTCTTGGCATTATCTTATGCATCCTCAAGTGCTTCCCCTGGATGTTATTTCTCAGGTGGATCACACTTAGTCATAATATAATATATCCAAGGTGCTTTCTCTGGATGTTTTTACCAGACAGAAAACCCTTCACTAAAATATTATATATTCAAGGTACTTACCCTGGATTATTTTTGCCCAGGTAGGCCACACTTAGCCTATTCGTATATGGTCTTTTAACCCTAGCCAGATATTTTCATATCAGATTACAGGGATTTTTTTTTAATCTAACTCTCATGGTGTCACATCCTCATGCTTGTTACACATGTGGACATCTTACATACCATTTGTTCACAAGTGGAACTTGTCTTACAAGACGTGGTGCCTGTTCAGTAAGTTCTGCCATGTGTGTCATACTTTGTTCATTACTGGGTGAAGAGTATACCTGTTCCAGAAATAGTGTTATACTCCACTGGTGTACCTCCTTTAATAATTGTAGCATACCTGTTCTTTCACAATGGTTGTTCTCCACTTGTTTGATTACTTTTGTGCTTTCACCAGCCCCTTCAACTTTTGGAAGTTGACATTTTCTAACACTAAAAATGCATTTCCAATAGGCATTTACTTCTACTCACCCACTTCCCACCAATTTTCTGGTGTTTTATATTTGTATGTGCCAACTCTCTGAAGCCAGAATTATGCTGCAATAGTAGAGGGACTTTCCTAGCTATATGTGCTAGTGTAGATGGCCCATTATGATTGGTGGAGAGTAGTTATATAGTCACCATGTTGCCACAATGGTGCAAAAATGAAGGGGTATAATAAACTGGTGTGCTGTAGAAAATTTTAGCAATGCTTAGAAGGCAAATTCAGAAGTGAAAGTCCTAAATTTTTTTATCACTTATAAACTCAGTTTATCAAACTGTATGGTATTTTCTTAAAAGCAAGGGTGAGTAATGGGGGCACAGTTTATACTTTGGGCCCATCATTGCTTGAATGTGACATTGACCAGAACTGAAGAAACAGTGTGGCAGGTTGTGTAGATAATGACTTCCCTAATTAAATGATTTACTTAAGCACTAGATGCTTGAGCTTAACCCTCTTAGTATATCATTGAATGTTATTATGAAGTGACCTCTTCTTTGGCAGTTAACTAGGTCATCTAATTATATTCTTGCTCCTTTGGGTAAGAAGTTGATACGTCCATGTTCTGTTTTGAAAGCTTTTATCAAGTGTATTATTGTTTTTTGAAGAGGTACAAAAATAGTGTTTAATAATAGATTTACTATGAAAAAAAAAATTGTTTTCTTGGTTAGAACAAATGTTAATGGTTTCATTCATATTGTGCAAACGTTAAGACACTGTAATATTTTTCTCACATTTTTTTTTTAGTCTTTTACCCTCTGTTCTGACTGATCTAATTGATGTGAGCTAATGTTAGAAGGGCATTTCATTTAACGTGGGTCGACGGCTCATATAGGTAGCCTGTAAGAATTATATTATAAATCATAATTTAGTAATAAGCATAGGTAAAGGCTAAATATCTTTGATGATTAACAGTCACACTACTACGTTAGTGTACAAGGCCTAGGGCACTCTGCTGTACCTACTAAAGCATTATACCTTATAAAATTATAGTTTTTTTAATTTTATGGATAATAACATGGTTTGGATTAGTTTTTAGCCAAAGAGACATAACTGTTATCAGATGCTGTTAATTTTTCTTGAGTAAATTGGGACTTTTGTCTGGATGCAGATAGTTTTGGCTCGGGTGTTAGAAGTTAAAGATGTGTAGATCTACTGCATCCATGAAATGATTTAGATTTAAAATTTATTATAAATAATAGTACATGATATTATGTACTGTATGAATTAAGTCTTAGCTATTAGTTATTAACAAATACATTAATGCATTGTTTTTAGTAATATTTTATGAGCAGCAGAAAGAGACAAATTTTATCAGTCAGATCTCAAAACTTTTAGCTTAAACAACTTTTCTTCATGAGTAAAGATGGTACAGAAACCTATTTAGAGTCCCAGTGAGATTAGCTAAGGAGGTTGAGTATGTTAGTACTGAATCATTGTTCCCATGAAGGAACATTATTGAAATTAGAATTATGACACTCATTGATTTTATACATTTCTAAGAAACTAGAAGGTGATTTAAATATTAATGAGAAAAACAAAACAGCACTATAAGAATGACTGTTCATACATTACAAAATTAATTAATTAAATTTTAGTTTCTTGACATTGACAGCATGTAAGGTAGAGAATTAATGCATTAATATATTTAATAATATTGTACATGTTTGTTGCATTGTTTGAATTTGTTTTCTTTATTGGATCTGATGTTAAATATTAAGATGGATAAATTGTCACATTAACAAGCTAGACGTTTTCAGCAATTAAGATGACCTTCCATTTAACTAGGTTTTGGTGTAAGGTTCTGGTATAATAGATGTACCTGGTCTGAATATAATAAATGATACCCACTATTGTAAGAAGTCACAAAGTTTTTTATTGTTCTACAAGAAAAATATCAAGTGTGTAAAACAAAGAGATCAGTTAACATCTTTGAAAACGTTTTTGTTCATTAAAGACCAGATTATCTGTCTTATTTGTGACGAACAGTTATTTACAGATCTCATAATACCGTATCTGTCATAGGTTGTGTGAATTGTGTAAACAGCATTTAAGATACACAGAGAAGTGAAGAAAACACATACACAATTTACTTTTATCTCTACCCATCAAAATTTTTCAGTGCAAAAATTCATTTAGATCAGGATATACTGAAGTTACAATAGTTACTCATGATAGATTAATTTGGTGAAAGAGATCCAGGTAAACGTAGTTGAAAAAAAAATCATACGTCATCATTCAGAATATCACTTGCTTTGTTTAAATTAGCCATATCCTTAGCATAAGATAAAAACTCTTTGGGTTTTTCTGTGTTGGCCTTTCTACTGTGTTGCCCTGAAAATGATTTAAAGATTCCATGTTTGACAAACATGTGCCAATTACTAAATAGTTTGTTTTTTTCAAATTAATCGGGCATTTGATGATGAATTAATATTCAACTGTTGTTAATGTTATTAAGATGGTTACTATTGAATTGCTTACTATTATTTGAAGGTTGTATTATTCCATGGAAAAATTTGCTTGATGGATTATTAATTCTTGCAGTGTTTAAGAAGGATGACATTTATCTGTTTAATAGAAAATTAACTATTTGGTAAATTTGTGAAAAATATGCTGTTGAGTGGTAATATTAGTTTTCAAATCAGAGTTATCCTGCTATCAAATATTGTGGTTATGTTCAGTGGTAATATTAGTTTTCAAATCAGAATTATCCTGCCATCAAATATTGTGATTGTGTTGAGTTGTTATATTAGTTTTTAAATAAGAGTTATCCTGCTATCAGATATTGTAGTGGTGTTCATATAACATGAAGCAAACTTATCTTCAGGTGATCTTGACCAACTCTGTTGTTTAGAAAGGTTAGGTATATTAGGTGTCTGAATTACCCTGAAGTTCGCAACCTTCATCACAAAAATTTGAACATTTGTTCAAGAGAATCGTAAGTTTAACCTTAGTTTGAGATATGTTAAAATGTGAAGGCACTTTTTGCACAGTGTTTAATATATGTTTCAAAGCTTTTATAATCCTAGCTTTTTCAGTGTAGTTATGTGAAATTAAGAATGTTCATGAAATATCAAATTGTATGCTGTCAAGAAACTCCTGGTTATAAATTTTTTTGAAAATGTTAATTTTTGTGTTGTAATCTCAAACATTCTCATGTTAGCTAGTCCTTTCATTAACATTAGTATGGTTGTTTTTTCAGTCAAACCCTATTTGTTTATTGGTATAATTAAGATGCTACTCTTGGGAAAAATGGAATTATCTTCCCTCTCTGTGTAGAATGTTATCTACCTCCAAAATTCATAAAATAACAACATTTCTTTTTTATTTTTTGTATTTATAATGCAGTATTTAAAGTTACTTCCAAGCTTTTGTTCAAAGATTTGGAAATTTGTTTCTGGAAAGATATTCTACAGGCTTCAAATAATTAATATTTTTTTACTTTGGTAGGAACTTGCAGAGTTACTGGCTGAAGAAAAACTTTGTGGTGTTCCTTTGTTAGTTTTTGCCAATAAACAAGATCTGTTGAATGCTGCACCAGCTAGTGAATTAGCAGAAGGTCTGAATCTTCCTGCCATTCTGGACCGAGCATGGCAGATTCAGGCTTGCTCAGCTCTGTCAGGAGAAGGATTGAAGGTAAGTTTTTTTTAGTTAGAAATTTGTTTTAATTTTAGTTTTTACCCCTGCCTTCAAATGGTCACTGTAACAGTGAGAATAAACTATGAGACCAGTTTCTGTTTCTTTATTCTGTATGATTTTCCACTTTCTACATGACTTACTGTGCATGCATCAGGAAATTTTACATAAACTCTTCTTTTTCAGCTTAATACCTATATTTTTATTTACATCCATGGTGTTTATTTTGCTCGCTTTCAATGCTATTGTTGATGTTAACTGTTGCATCACATGTTTCTGTCAGTATTGAAAATTCTATACCTTCTTCAGAGGCCTTACTCATGTAGTTGCTTCTAGCATGCAGGGAAATTCCATGAGATTTCTGTTACCATGTGACTTATTTTTCCACTGACATCTTCATCTTCAGTGCTGTGTTACAAAACATTCTCCCAGTTTATTTCGGATGAGTTTCTTCCCGCACCATTTGTCTTTGCAGGATTTGAAAACAAGACCAGAAAGTAATGTTTGGTAGGTCTTTCTAAACACATCTATTTATAGTTAAGGTCAACTACTTCTTCTCACTCCTTTCAATCAGTCAAATATAGATGTAGGCAAGATGAGTATTCTGGACTCATTCAATATGCCATCTTGTCTCTTTGAGATGGGGGTTGTGTCAGATCTGTAAGGACTTGATTATTATGAGTCATTCAGGCCAATCCTAATGTTTTTATTTTTCCTGATGATGCAATTGCTTACAAATTTTAGATCAGTAAGTCTCAAATTTCCTTTACTTGGGAGAAATCTAAATTCTTTAGGTTTTATGTCCATCACTGTTGTTGTCAAACAGGGTGTCTAGTCACAGGGAAAGATGTGAAAGTATCTTTCCTGCAGAGAAAATACAGGGAATTTGAAAATTTCCTGAAAAACAGGGAAATTACAGGGAGTTGCACTGGTTGAATTACATTTTTATTTTAAATTGGTTACTTCTGGAAGATAAAAATGGATGTGAAATATTTGACAGAAGTAATACAATATAGCTTTTAGCAGACTCAAGAAACATGACAGTTGTGTTTTAACTGACTTTGAAAATGTATTAACACACTAATCAATCTTTTTTATTGAGTAATTTAGTTGAAAGATCAAAGTTCTGATGTTCTGACTGTATGATTTTGTGCTTTGGTTTTTTTTTATAAAAAGTACATTCATATTAATCCTAAAAAATCAACACTCTGCACATCCTATAGAGAATGCTACTTCTACAGTTAGCATGATGGTTATGTTATTTTTTCTATTTCATGCTGTTATAATATCTCTAACAAGGTGAAGTTAACACAGTTAAAGTCTTATAAATAATGCTACAACAAAACAATAATATTCATTATTCATTCCAAAATATTAAATCAACATATAATTTTGATTTTAACCCATAATTTATCTCTACTTTTAAGCCAAGTATCATGACATTCAAAGATAAAGGCATTACAATCAAACATAATACTGTTTCACAGTTCCATCATGTCACAATTTAATATTTTATGGCAAATTGATCCAGAATTTAATGACTGGTTAGAACCATGCAGCTTCTTGTGAGCTATGTCACAAGAACATATCTATCACTGAGTAACATGGGAGAACGTTCAATTAGAAGCCACCCAAACAAAGTGTCACTGGAAAAACAACTAATGTGAATGTAATAGTTCTGTTCAGGAGTTTGTGAATGAAACTGACAATGGCAAATATAAAAGACCTCAGCTCTGTCTTCAGTCATCAGAAGATAGTGGCCACAGTGCAACAACACTGGATAAGTATGTGCAAACAAAAGAAAGAGAAAGTCTGAAATATTGTGGGCTCTTAAGTATCTTTTGATTTATTTCTCACAATGATCTAACAACCAAATAGGATTGCTGTTCAAATCAATTCTGCACAATACATTTAGTCAGAGACAAAGCCATAGATGAAAGAGCCACAGAAGTGTGGCAACATGTTACAAAGTACTAACAAAGAAGAAAGCTGACATTCCCACATTTCAAGCATTCACCATCGTTTGGGATATGATGTTGATGGACAAACTCGTGATCACTAACTTTGAATTCTTCACCTACATTGCCTTGATTCTCCAGACCATTCTGAAAAAGTACCAGCTGAATGAGTCAGCTTTTGTGTTTATGCCACATGATCTTGTAGTCTTATTGAATGACCTGTTGGCTTTCTTCAGCAAACCTGATGTCTTGTGAAAGAACAATACTACATACAAGATGGTAATCCTGGATGTTTCCAAAAGTAACAATCAATTCCCAGCAAAGAAAATTCGCATTGGTAATGGTGCCAAATTGGATTTCTGCAAAGACTGCTTGAGTGTGCATTGTATTCTAATGTCAAATATTCAAGAGAGATGACCCATCAAATATTATTTTTACATAAACTGACATTGCTAAGGCCCAAACATTATAACCAACGAATGAGACATTGCAACCGCAGTACTCATGAAGCTGACTTCCAAACTTGCATCATCCAGAATCTTCCCTGTTGAAGTTTGGGAGGTGACAAAGATACTGTTTGGATGATTGATTTGAGATAAGCATAATGTCTTTGCAAAGTGCAACATGGGCTTGGATGAATTCTACCATACTTCTGTATACAGACAATATGTATCAGTAACTATGGGAAGTTTTTGGTGTTGCTCTTGTCCTCTCATGTGGACAAGCATATATGGAGTGAGGGTTCTCTATGGATGAGGATATCATGGTACCAAACATGAGGAAAAACTCTTAATTATTCAACATATGATTTCACAAATTTTAGGTCAATGAAAGATTACTCAAGTCATGCAGTTAAGCATATGCCAGATATCAGCACATGCTCATGGATCAAAAGACAGCAGCCAAGAAGTACAAATCTAACAAGAGGCAGAGGAAATTGAGCAAAAGTCCATTTGTTAAAAGAAAAAAAATTTAAAATGCTAGAAGATGAAACACAATCTCATTTGATTGATTCAGATAAATTTGCACATCAGATGCCAAAAATTGGTGTCAACAAGGAAAATAGAAAAATGTTAGCAAAGTCAATAGCCATGAAAGACAAGGCTGATGATATGAAATTGCCAAGCAATAATGAAAGCTTTTGACATTATTAGCAAAATATGTTCAAAAATAAATTCAAAGAGCTTGCATACCAGTCACTGAATTCCTGCTAGCAAAACTGCTTCAAATCTTGTTGATTGTGCTGGTGTTTTTTGTTGTTTTTTTTACCTACCCTGCATTTTGTTTTGTATTATGAGTTAATACTCTGTCTGTTGCTTTGTAAGTGTATGTTCACTGATTATTCAACTAATTTCTTGTATTGGCTATGATAACTCATATTTAAAAAGCATATTAATTGAGTTTTTTGATGTTTTTACTTCTAATTTTGAGCATTCTAAGTATGTTTTAGAACTTCCTGTTATACAAATTTCTTGGATGAATAAGGTGTTTAGTAAAAATTTTGCTATTTTTGTTCTATAATACTGGAAGAGTGTATCATAAACTTAAACAATGTGGTACAATCAAATCGGTTAGCTTTTTCGTTAACCTTAAATCATGTTGTTTGTAATTTTTAATGCCTGGGCCTTGTGAATATCACAGTAAATTTTCAACATGTGATTGATTAGTACTAATATTAGATATATAGTAGCTGTAATGCATTTTGTTTTTGGGAACTTATTTTAGCCTGTTAAATAATAAAAAAAAATTTATATTATATTATATTATATTATTATCTTATATTATATTATATTATATTATATTTATTATATTATATTATATTATATATTATATTATATTTATTATATTATATAACTAGATGGAAGTTATATAACTTCACGGTTAATGAAAGGTTATTTTAGGACATGAAAAGTTGCTTCCATTACTTGTAATTGTAAAAATAGGCAAAAACTCTCTTAAAAACTGCAAAACACAAAACTTGAAGCTGCAATTTTGTTTGTATCTCCACATGGATCTAACAAACCTTCATGCCAAACTTGTTGAAGATCTATTTGAGGGATAAAAGTAATGGTAAAAAATGGAAAAATACACATAAAAACCACAAAATGCAAAGTGCAAAACTGAAAATGTGTATGTATTTCTCCAATGGCCCAAAGAACCATCACACCATATTTGGTGAAGATTGTTACAAAAGTTTCTTAGTCATGGCTATAGGATGATGATAGTGGATATACAGGATACTTGTATATTGATATTGATCTATCAATCTTTTTTTTTTCTTTTTGCCATAATAGGGTGATTTATCAGTTTTCTGCTCTTCCATCCATCTCCATATATTTTCAGTTGAGCAGTCTAGTTTTGATGTTTTTTTCTTACATTCAATCAGTGTTGACTTCTGGCTTTTTCCAGCTCTTTCATCCATTCAGTTTCTTGCACAAACTCAGTTGGTTTCCCAGATGGCTACATCTCATTTAGTTTACTCTATTTGGTACAACTGGAATTTTGGATAAACACAGTGAGAAAGTCATCTGGCTCCTATGGTATTGTGAGACTTGGAGGCTGTTCATGTTCTTCTGTCTTCCATAGATACAACAAAGACAATTTCTTTCATCTGGAGGTGATGATTTTCCTTCACAAATTCATCCCTTTTGGAACATGTGGTACATTCAGTGGGGCCTTGCTTCTCAGTGACTTTCTTCAGACCCATTATTTAAGAAAGTTGAGAGTCTACTACTTCAGGTTTTCCTTTTCTTACATTTCATACAGATCTGTACCTTATCACAGATGCCTCTCTTGAAGACTGAGGTTCTATTTTGGAGTGCACCATCTTTCGAGTTCCTGGTGTTGTTAGGTATGATAATCTCCTATCAATCTTTAAACCCATGGACAGTTTAACTATAGGTTGTCCAGTATAAAGAGGTGCCTTGCTGAAAAGAATGCCTTCTTTATGTTTGCTCTTATGCCCAGTATTTATATAATGCTCCTTAGATCCAGCTTTTCAAATAATTTTAGTTCTGGATTATGCTCCATCTCTGTTTGGTCACACCTTTAATGTGATCTAGTTTGTTACATTCCTGCCATGTAACAAACTCTCTATATTTTTTTGGTCTTAACTCACTGTACTTTCAACCTCACTTGCGATGTGGGTATTCTAGTGTTCAGTAATTTAGAGGTATGCCTACCCAATTTTAACTCTAAATATGAATTCCAAACAGATATTTATCTCTAAAAATATATTTCCATCCACCTCCCCAGAACTAGGTGATATGTGATTTTGTCTTCCATTGTGTCTGCAAATTTAAAATCTCACTCATGATGGAAATTATGCAAATTATCCATTTTCTTGATGAATCTGTGGTAAGTCGATGCATATTTTGCATTGCATCAAGGACATTCAGAACTTTGAGCCGCGTGACCATTGACAACATAGAAACAACTCAATAATGAAAGGCTTTGAGTTTTTCAGAGGCAAGAACCCATTTGAAATTAATTTAAACTTAGAAATGGAAATCTAGTACAAATTTAGACATTCTGCAAATCAAAGTAATATTAAGAATCTTTGAACATATATATAAACATTTTGTGTATTGTATTGTAAAAAATGTTTTTCTACTTCAATATTTCAAAAGTGAAAAAATGGGTGCAATAACAATTGCTATTAAAGTGCTCATGTGAAGTGAATGATATCTGAAAACCACGGAAAGGAAATGTCTCCATAATACTTGGATGTAAGGATGTTTCTTTTAATTTTAAATGTAGGAATATTATCTGGTCATAATTTACATATTTGTCACCTCCAGGGACTCAACTAGAAAATCCCTTATGTTTTAGTAGTTGTAGTGTGGAGTAACTTTTATAATTGCAGACAAAAAATATTCATAATTAGTTATTGAATTTAACCTAAAATTTGCACATTTTCTTGCATTATGTACAATTGTTATGGTAATGTTTATATTATTTTAGTATTTAAATAATAGTACCAGCTGAGGCATTTAAACATTAAGGCATTAAGGATCAGTTCGCTCTTCTATGTAAAGTGTTTTCTCAGCCCAAACGAGCCGTTTTTTGCATATAAATTATACAGGCTCTGATTTAATTGGGGTATGAAATAAATTTTACCAAGTATTGCTATGAAAAGAAAATGGTACAACTGTTTTATTTGACAAATAAATTATGATCCTATGATGTATAAAAGAAAATGATTGAAATATGAAAAGGAATTTGTATTGGTAGTTTTAAAAATTGTAAGCTTATATGTTTCACTGAGAAAATCATAGATCAGATGCCATAAAAAACACAGTATTACTTTGTTGTGAAGTAACACATTTGTAAGAATATCAAGCAAAAACATTCTTTCAACCAATAGAATAACTTGTACAATATTGTTATGTTTTAAAACAACACGCTCGTTTTAATAACAAACAATGCTTTAAACCAGTAGAAAGACTTGTATAGTATTTTTATATTGTGAGGTAACACATTTGTAAACATAGCAAATAAGTGGTATTTCATACAAAAGAATTAATTGCTCAAACATCTGAGATTTCTAACATAAAAACAGCCAACATTTATCAGAAACTTTCAATAAGTTCTGTTCAAAGAGTTATATAGCATCAAACCAATTACGATAGAAACAATTAGGATGAGCAAAGGGTAAAGCTATGATTTTAGAGATGATACACTCCACTTCCCACAGAAAGCTATCTTTCTCATGTTTCTACCTTAGAGATGTACATACCACTAGCCTTTAAGCAACCACCATCTAATCTCATGAGGTATCTTGTGAATTGAGTTAGTACATAATGACAGTATTGTACAGCAGAAGTCCTCCACCAACAGAAGGATGACACAACCTCCCTGTTTTTGCATTAATGAATTTTCATTCTTTTCTGTAGCATTGATCAAATCAAACATGATTTTTTGTCAAATTAAACTTAATTCCCTTCTATTTTCTTCAGACTATGAACACTTGTTCTTTTGATGCTTATTACTGCTCATGTCAGTGACTAATTTCCTCACATAGGATGATGTGGTGGTCATTGTGCAGAAAATTCTACAATGAAGCATGTGGACCATGCCCAATATATTCATTTTCCATTATTTACATCATATTGCAATTTCTGCTTTGGTGGGTTTTTTATTCCTTTTATTTTATTTTTTATTTCTCAGACTTTGGCATGACACTGATTAGTAAGTTTCTGTTCATATTTTTCTTTTCAGGGGCCTTTTGTAATACTCCTCCCAGGTAAACTTATTTCCTAAAATTCCATATCGAGCCAGAATTATGGGAAATGCTCATATCATTTACATCTGGCACCGTATATACCCATTGTTGAGATAGGATGTTCAGCAAGACCTCATGAGGTATCCTCATGATAAATTCTGAAATCTGACTATTGTTTGATCCAGACTGTACCTATTCCATGGACTGTCATTGAAAATGCCAGCTTCCCTGCTCTAGCTTGCTGGCTTTTCAAAATAGTGTTATTTGGTTACTCATTGCACTGTCTTCAGGTCCCCTAGTGGGACAGCAGTAAGTGTTTGGATTTACAATGCTAAAATAAGGGGTTTGATTACCCTCAGTGGACATAGCAAATAGCTTGATGTGGTTTTACTATAAGAAGACACATACAAACACATTGTCTTGAGTAAAAGACCTTTCCAGCTGAAACAGAACTGATGGGGATCCAGTTCATAGCTGTTGGACTGGTGGACCATAGGAAATCCTCACTGCCTAGCACCTAATCACTAAGGGGTACCAATCAGTGGGACAGAGATGATACCTCAGTGTCACTAAGGTCACTCCTCATATAATTATCCTTAATACCTACAACATGCCAGAACTGTATAATACTATGTTGTGTCCTTCTCAGCAGCTTGCAACTGTCCAGTTGAGTTGAAATGAGTATGTTTTAAGATGTGAATTTTCCTCCTGCAGGCTGCAACTGCTCAGTTGAATTAAAGTATGCACTACTACACTGTACCCTTATCCAATGGTCATATCTGTTCAGTAGATTTGAGGTGAGAACACATGTGTCCTCCTACAGCAGATAATTGTCCAGTTGAGTCAAGGCATGCACATTTAATATTGCGTGCCTTATGACAAATCCAGTGCTCTCCTTTAGCATGTGCTGTTGATTCAGGAGTTTGGTAGTAGAGTTGAGGTGAGCATGCACTAACATATCATGCTCTTCTCATCATCTGTTGTCTGTTCAGTCGAGTGTGCACGACATTATATGCTATTTCACATAATGTCTGTGCCCTACTCCTGCATTTGTTGTTGTTGCACTAATGTCTGATGGTAGAGTTCAGGTGTGTGCTAAGTATTTCTGAATGTGCTCCAACCGTGCCATACTTATTAACTGTCTGATTTCTTGAATGCACGTACTCAGACAACCATGTTCTTATTCTGTCCATACCTGCGACTTGATTGTTTCTTCATCGCTTCTATTCTAGGTGAAGACTGTACCCTGGAAGAGATGAGATGCAGACTCCTACAGGAGTGCCTGTATGGAGTCTCTGCCATTGGATGTCACACTCTTTGGGTTTTCATTGGGAACTTTCTTAAGGGAACTCATCATACAATTTGAATTAGCTTCTCTACCTTATCGATGTGATATTCCAGCTCTTGTGTGAAGAGATGTGTATTATCTTGAAAGTTAAAATTTTCTTTACCTGAAAAAGTATTTCCAATAAATATTCACTTCTCACACACTTTCCATCCTTCTCCCTACTTCCAGTGCACCTCAGACATACTTGCCTCATCAAGAATGAAAATTCATATCTGCAAAATCATAAAGGGCATTAGTATGCAGGGAAGTTCCATCACCTCCTTCCCCTTCTATTAGTGGAGGACTTTTGTTGCATAATACTGTCATTATGCAGCACTGCAATTCATGAGAAAACTTCGGAGATTAGGTGTGAGTTGCCAAAAGGCCAATGGCTTTTAGATCTCTAAGGCAGATGCATGAGGCAAATAGCTTTTTGTCTGCAGAGATGAGTATCTATAAGAGTTACATTTTCAGGTAAGGAGGTGGTCAATGTTTATAAT
Source organism: Tachypleus tridentatus (assembly GCF_004210375.1). Taxonomy (NCBI): domain Eukaryota; kingdom Metazoa; phylum Arthropoda; class Merostomata; order Xiphosura; family Limulidae; genus Tachypleus; species Tachypleus tridentatus. The sequence continues at coordinate 186,437,715 of NC_134831.1, forward strand.
TTAGAATCATTTTCTAAATTTACCTTTAATCATTTTTTTGTTTCTAAGTTTTAAAAAAAGAGGAGAATATGCAATACTTCAAATTTCCTTTAAATGAAAACCTAATATTTTATTTTTAAAAGTTAATTTCATACACTGAACCAGTTAAACCTTACATGTATTTTGTTACCAACAGGTGATATTTCTGCCATATAAAAATGTTACATAATACATACTAGAGAATTTTTTAAAGATGCAACCCACACATCATTCTTGATGTATGAATGTTGGATTTTTCTTTTTTACTAAAATGTGTTAATATATCATGGGAAGAAACCTATCATAGTACTATGGTTGAACTATATAAAAATTATTGGTTATAATTGAACTCCTAATGAAATTCCTAGGAAAACTTGATATTTTTTCATAGAGCCATAATTAAGGTTTATCAAAGAAGAGAAAATGTAATAAGACTGCATTGTTTCCATTTTCAGGATGGTCTTGACTGGGTGTGTAAAAACATCGAAAGAAAATAGTCTTAACAGAAAGAAAAGCTGATCATAAGCAGTATCTAGTCTCTTGTTGTGCAACACAATGCACATATCTATTTATGCCATTCCACAATGTATTCCGTCCAATAAGGTTACTGCAATTTCCCTCCTTCTGTCACATTGACCTGCATAGAATGTGTAACAGGAGCTAATTCACTTGATGAGAAATATGTTTTTAATTTAATATCGCAGTAGTAAATTACAATAAATAATAATGCAGTTTAACCTTGTAGAAAAGCTTTATTTCCATTATCTTAGCTTTCCTGTGTATGATAATATGCTTTATCTGATATCAGAGATCTGTCATTCTTTTTTATTCCATTAGGTATGAAATGTTCAGTTACTGAAGAATTATATTTTTCATGTATTTGTTCTTTTATGTTTTAAGTGTGGAAATGAAATAATGAATTTAAGACAAAAAATAAACATAATGAAAGGTTCTATGCTTTAAAGTACTTTTAATTTTAAAAATGCTCAACTTATCATCATATCCTGAAATTGAGAATTACTTAACAATGTTTTAGTTTATTATAAAGCACTATACCTGGTGATCACTGGTCTTGAGAAAAACCTCATGAGATATAGATTTTGTACATAGTTGAGATGGAGGTTTTGATGTGTGTCTTTTAGTATAGAGATAGGGAACTTCTGATTGTTAATTTAGTTTTTATGGTGTATTTCAAAGTAATGTAGTAAGTGTATATTGTAAATTTTCAATTCTAATGTCCTAATGATTTCTTTAGTTCGTTGATGATTTTAAGTAGACCTTTCCATATTCATTTAGTGTGTTTAAAGTTCAGCATTCTACTTGTTTCTTTTCCTCATTTATACATTTGTAGTATGTTATTTATTTATTTATTGGTAGAGTTAAGATGGATCATTGATACCTTACCCTTTAAAGTTTATGTTGAAGTTATAGTTAAAGAGTATGTTAGCTCTGTATCAAAATTAAATTAGATGTTACAGTGTGGGATGTAATTAACTTAATAGTATGCTCATGAAACCTTTTGTTTTTTAATTAATATTTCTATTTTTTTAGGGTGGGTGAATGATAGCACTTAAGGATTTATGTTACTTAATATTACTAAAAATGTATCTTTTGTGTGGATTTTAATAATCCTTGAGGGGAACACAAAAGTTATTTTTGTGTAAATGAAAAAATTTCTGCATAATATGTACTTCATCAATTAGAATTTATTAATCAAAGTTTTACAGAAAATAAGTAATGTGTTCATAAAGAATGACATTAATTAAAATTATAATTTATGGAAAATTGCATACTAAATAATTGATTTGTTTTAATATTTTCTTTCTTAGACTTTACATATTTGAGAGACTTTGACTGATGTTAGGACACACTAAAATCTAATTTAAATTAGAAAAATCACCTTGTTAGATCCTATACACGAATTCTTAAAATTAATGAACTAAGTTGTCCTGTCAAACTCATAGTGCTTATAGTTTTTTTGGTTTTATAAAATAAACTTTTTGAGAAAATTGACTGGAGATTAAATACAGTTTTGAGTGTTTCTGTTCTGTAAGTAAGTTATATAAAATGATGTGAACAGCAAGTTTTGATGATGTTACATTGTACAATTTTAATAATATTCTTTTGATAGGAACTGTTGGTTTATGTACAGTGTTTTTTCTGAGATTTGTATTACCTATAAAAACATATTTAGTGATTTCATTTTTTTTGTGTGTGTGAAAGAATCTCCCATACATTTTACAGAAATATTCATGATCAAGTTGTGATAATTAGTATGGGATCTGAACTATGCTGTAAGTAATTTATAATTCAAGATTTGAAAAATAGTAACAGAAGAATACACTTGTTAGCTCTATTATTGATGATAGTTTTATTATTTTAAGTTACGACAGCCTTTGAATGATTTTCTGTTGTATTTATAAAATAAATATCCAACTGCTAAGTTTATTGTAGGATATTATTATAATTCTAAGTATATACTGATGGATATGTTGATACATAGTCAGTAATGTAACCAAATTTTTCCAACATTTTTTGGGTATTTTCTGAAACTTTTTTTATGGAATTGAAATTAACATAATCTCCAAAGGTTCGTACATATCATGAACACAACGTATCATTAGTTTTCTTTCAGCTTTTCCAAATGTATTTATATTTCAGCATTCATTCTTTTCTCATTACTATTATGATTTTAAACCATTAAATAAATACTTTCTTGAAACCTTTAAACTCTAGAATTCAGTGTGTGCCTTCCTTACTTTATAAGTGAAAATAAAGTTATTTCAATCCAGATTTCTACAGATATGTTATTTTCAAAGGTGTAACAGGTAATGTCAAGAAAATTGTGTTACTTAAAGTTCAGAGCGTAATTTTATTTTACTAATTGTTTTGTTATAAAACTGTTTCCTAGAACTTGTACATCTTACTTATAGAAACACTTTTTATACCTTACAGTTTAATTCCCCATACTATTATGTTTATAAAGCACCCAAGTAAACTTTATGTAGGGTTCATGTATTTGATGCTTAAAAGTATTCATAAAAAGAAATTGAATTTTGATTTATGTTTATACAATGTGTTGTCAATTTTTTTGCTTTTCCAACTAAACTTCAGGTTATTTCTTTCAATTCCTGTCATTGAAGCTAACTGTTAGAGAAACAGATTATAAGGTAAAATTTATGATAGGTATAATAAAACAATGAAGCAAAATGTACATTATATGTCAGACTTTCATCCTAAGTGTACAAGCATATTTATCAAATTTTTCATTCCTTGTATCTGAGAATGAAACCATTCATCTCTGTATAAATGTTAAGGTGAATTGTTTTCAGATTTGTGGGTTGTGAAAATCTGTCATTTCTCATGGTTTGCATATTTTAAAGCTCATATCCTGCCATATCTGATGATGTTCACTATGAGATACTACACCATCTATCTCTTACCTTTATTGATCATCTTCTGGTAGTCTTTAACCAGATCTAGCAGGAGAATGTTTTTCCTTATGCTTATCACAAGGCTCTTATCCTATCTTTTTCTAAGACTGGGAAGGATTCTATTAATTCCTTCTAATTAACATCCAACTGCTTTGACTAGCTGTCTCTGTAAGGTCTTGGAAAGGATGATTAGTGCTTGTTTTGTTTGGTTTCTTAGATCAAGTAACCTCAATTTGCTCACCTAGTGTGGGTTCCTTTGACTGTGCTTCATCATGGCTCATGTGATTCAACTTGAAACTTTGATCAGGAAAGCTTTCCTCAAGAGAGAACATCTTGTTTCTGTCTTCTTCTTTCTTGAAAAGGCTTATGAAACTACATGGAGGTATGATATTTTATGGGACCTCAATATATATATTGGTTGCATGGCCATTTACCCTTCTTTTTTTGTAACTTTGTAATTGATTAGCAATTCCAAATCCAAGTAGGTTCGACCCTTTCCGATTCTATCATACAGAAAATAGGATTCATTCAGGACTGTGTTTTGAGAGTCATGCTTATTAGTGTGAAAATCAATGCTATTACTTGATAACTTCCTCCTACTATTGCAAACAACCTCTATGCCAGTGACTTCCACATTTCACGTGCACCATTATACATGAGTTTTATTATGAGGCAACTTCAGACAGCTCTCAGTCACTTGGTTAAGTGGACCATAGCAAACAGTTTTACCTTTTCTTTCTCTAAAACAATTTTCATGCACTTTTGCTGCCAATGGGGTTTACATTCTGATCTCAAGCTCTTACTTGGTGACATTCTTCCCATGATTCCTGAGGCAAAGGTCTTGGAACTTGTCTTTGACTGTAGGTTTACTTTAATTTTTAACATCAAGCAGCTATGGGTCAAGTGTACAAGGGCACTGAACATCCTCCATGTTTTATATTCTACCCCTGGCCCAGCATGGCAAGGTGGTTAGGGCTTAAATTTCCATCACATCTCACTATTTATTGGTAAAAGAGTAGCCCAAGAATTGGCAGTGGGTAGTGATGACTATCTGCCTTCCCTCTAATCTTACATTGCTTTCAATTAGGGATGGCTATTGCATATAGCCTAACAAACAAACAACCTTCTACTTCAGGGGGAGAGGATCAATTTTCTGTGCTCAAGATCTATCATGCCCTGATTTGATCCAAACTGGACTATGAGTTGCTGGTCTATAGTTCTGCCAGGACCTTAGCCTTGAAGTTGCCGGACTCCATTCACCATCTGGAGCTTCAACTCTGTATGAGGCCTTTCCGTAATTCTCTATTCCAAAGTTTGTACACTGAGTCCCATAAATCTCCACTTAACCTCAACTATTTGCAACTTTCTTTGCAGTATGCCATTAAACATTGATCCTTACTACAGTATCCCAACGTGGGGTTGTGTTTCCCATCCTCAATGGGTTATGTTCTTTCAGAATAGACAGTCTGCCAGTCTTTCTTCCCTTTAGCCTTCATATCTAGGCATAGCTGGCTAAATTGGGTCTGTTATTGGATGACATTGCAATATCTACTGATCGTTCCATCCTGCCATGGTTTATTACCATCCCAGCCTGTGACTATTCTTTAGAGTTATCCGAGGAAGGTGGACACTCCTGATTGGAAATACCTTCTTCTCTTCACTGAACATCTTTTGAGCCATTTTTCTATTCCTGTTTATAGGGATGTCTATAATCAAAGGCAAAAATGAAACTCAAAATAACACAAACTAGTTTCACAAGTTAGTATTTAGTTGGTATTCTCTTGGATTTCAGTACTGATTCATATCAACGTGACATGCTTTCAATAAGTTTGTACAGATATTTTTGAGTGATCGATTGCCATCTTTCTTTGAGTACTTCAAAAAGTTCATCTTCCGTGTTTAGCTTGTCATCTTTCGTTAATAGGTTCGACTCAGCCAATAAGTTTTCAATTGGATTGATATCGGGTGATTGACCTGGTCATTCAAAACAGTGATTATCTTATTTGTAAGATATCTTTTAACGACTCCACAATTGCAGAGAAACTTGTTTGATCATTTATTAGGCTAGTTGGAATGAGAAGAACTAATAAACTACAACAGGTACACAACACTTTTAATGATAAAATGTAACCAAAATCATGAACATTTCAAATATTTATGAAAGCCAAGTGTTAAAATTGGGATTTAAGATCAGATTTGAACAGATCTTATCGAGTATGCTCTAAAAACGTAGTTTTACATATTTTTCTTTTATCTAATAAAAATATATAAATTTAACAATATTTTCAATGTCCATATTTTTTGTCCATACCCCTGTATATATATATTATTAAAGTTAATGTCTACGAACTGACGACACCAAATTGAGCTAACCTCCTAAGAATCCACCAGTGGAAGTAAAAAAGAATGTTTTATAATAAGTCAACCATATTACATCTGCAATAGAAAGTGCCAACATGGCATTTTGCTCAATACCAGTACTCATCTTGATGGCTGGGATAGGACAAACATTGTATGTAAGTATTTTATTAAAGCAAAGTCACGTCGGGCTATCTGCTGTGTCCACTGAGGGAATTCGTCACAGAGGGGGACAACAGACAGTTGTCTAGACGCAAGTTATGTAATCAGTTTTTTTGTTGGAATGTGAATTGGATTACACAAGTGAATTGTAATTATTATTAGGTTTTATTTAAGCCACTTACAATTCAGCTCTCTTCAGATAAGAATTAATAATATAATAGATTATTTTATTTAAATTAATTTCTACTATCATTTATGAGAACTAGCAAGCTGGATGTTTAAAGGCTCTTTATTTTTGATACAGATGTAGCCTATAATAAATGCACTCAATGGCTTCAAAACATATTCGGGGAAAGTTGAAACAAATGTTGTCGCCGTTAATAATCTTTACTATCAGCCATATCCAGTTGTTAAAAATTACTAATTATTTTGCTATAACAGATCTAATTTTTCCTGTACTTTTCGGATGCGTTATTAATTCAGAAAATTTCTGAGAAAGAATGGGTTCTATGGTATTTAGGAAAGTAGTTTGATACTTTTATTTTCTCGGTGATCTTTGGTTTTTCTACCCTTTCTATTGAAGTCTACCACATAAAAACTTCAATTAAAAAGTATTCAGAGATTCTATGCGAGATTAACTGAGTGTATTATCAGTTAGGTAGGTCTAGAGGTTTCTTTTTTCACGTGCTTTACATGTCCTAATCATCCAGTATTATTACATTTTGTCTTATGGTTTTGTCTGACATAATCCTATTGCAGATGGATTGGTATTAACGAATTTTTATTTGTATTACGCTCTCGAATTTTAACTTTTAATTTTAATTTCGCGTAAGAAGGCTGCCCAAAGGTTATCTGGACTAGCCGTCCCTAAGTTAGCAATGTAAGAGTGGAGGGAAGGCAGCTAGTCATCACTGCCAACTCTTGGGCTACTATTTAAACAACGAATGTTGGGATTGACTGCCACATATATCGTCCCAGTGGCTGAAAGGGCGAGCATGTTTGATGTGACGGGACTTTTGCTTGGTCTTGTTATTTCTCTGCTGTCTTGGAATCCACAGTCATCGGTAATGTGTAAATGTATTTTTACGTCTCCATTGGGTCGTTACCTGGTGACCGTGTTGTATCGTGACTTTATGTTGTTTAAATACTTTCCTATGTATCTGTAGACGTGACCCTGACAGGTGACTGTGTGCCTTTATTTTTCTTCTTTCTTGTGTTTACCTGTTTTATTTTCTTATTTGTCAAGAGTTCTTGGTATCCACTTTTAATAAGGATGTGTTTCCGTCAATCTTCTTTCGGTTTTACAAATCTTATCCATTTTAGAAGCTAGACAACCAATAACACTTGTCGTTACACTGTTGGAGTAATATGGTTCATAATCGAAGTATTTGTCCAAACGTTTATCCATATTATCTAGCTTACCCGATTTTTGAACCATTTCAACGATTGGTTTTCCAGTTTATATCATTTATGTTAGACATTTGTATCCATATTTCCTAGATTACCCGAGTTTGGCACCGTATCAACGATTGGTTTTCCTGTTTACATGACTGGTATTCAACCTTTCTTGGTTTCTAAAATATTTGAAAAAATTGTTGGCTGTACAAATCAAATAGGCCCGGCATGGCCAGATGATTAGAGCACTCGACTCGCAATCTGAGGGTCGCAGGTTCGAATTCCCGTCGCATCAAACATGCTCGTTCTTTCAGCCGTGGAGGTGTTATAATGTGACTATCAATCCCACTATTCGTTAGTAAAAAAGTAACCCAAAAGCTGGCGGTGGGTGGTGATGAGTAGCTGCCTTCCCTCTAGTTTTACACTACTAAATTTGGGACGGCTAGCGCAGATAGCCCTCGTGTAGCTCTGCGCGAAATTAAAAAAATATCAAATAATCAACTTTGATGTGAATCGTAAGATTAGTGATAACAACCTTGCAATACATAGAAACGAAGCAGATTGATTATTATCAAATAAATATATATTTTTTTCCAGAATTATACAATTACATATAGAATCGTTAAAACAGAATAAACCTGTGTGCTGAAGTTTCATTTATCTTTGAAGATTTACCAATCAGCAGAATCATTCACAGTATCCTAACCCTAACATAGTAGCTTTTCAATTATTAATCATTCTTTATAAGTTCCAGAGTAAGGCCTACTGAACTAATTTATTTAACTTGAGCTTCTGTTGTTTTTTTTAACCTTATAAAATATTTCGATTAGTCTACTGCTATTTGCACGTGAGTAAAATTCTCTTTTAATTAATGTTTACAGTAATGTAATCACCGTATAAAAATAACAACTGTTGATTAAACTTGTCAGATATAACTGATAATAATAATTTGGTAACGAAATATTAGCCCTCACTTCCTCAGTAGTATGAACTCGTACTTGAAGATTTTAATACAAATAGTTAAAAAAGGAAAACCATGTAAAGGAAATTAAAAGTGTGCGAGTGGATACATCAAAAAAGGAAGGAAACAAGGTAGGAACGGGCATGATGTAATAAATATTATTCCGTACAATATCACAAGGGGGCGTGTTCAACATCCGGCCCATACCTCCTTCATTTGTTTTTCGTATCCTGTTTACAATAAGCCAGATTGAACTTGTCAACGATAGTTATACTCAGTGTACAATGACCAGAAGTTCTGTGAATTGAATTACTGGAGACAATACTTGCACTGTAAGGTCTGTTTATACGACACCAGAAGAATCAGACATTCATGTGGACTCATAACGTGTACGTTTTTCTTTTTCCTTCTGTACAACTTGACCCTCCTTTTGCAATTGTAAGAGAAGACAAAAGGATTTTGTACAATATCTGTATAGGTGAATTAAAACGCAAAGGTTAAGCTACCTAAGAAGTTTCTGTGTACTGACGTCATGAACTCGTTACTGTCTATACAAAAATTGAAGGATCGTAGACAAACTTTCGTAAGTACACATAAGTTGTACGACACCCAAACAGAAAAATGAAGTATGGACCTGATGTTAAACATGCCCCCTGGTGGGGTTGTACAAAGGAAATCTTATTACACCATACCCATTCTTCCTTGTTGCTTCACTATTTGGTGCACCCATTCCTTCACTTTCAATTTTTTAAAATAATTTTTCCACTTGTTCATTCACTGTTTACATACCAGATGACAAGGTCTTATACATTATTCGTTCCTTGGTATTGATATCCTGCATATATGTCATCACTGTTTACATACCAGGTGACAAAGTCTTATACAGTATTCCTTCCTTGGTGTTGATATCCTGCATATATGTCATCACTGTTTACATACCAGGTGACAAAGTCTTATACAGTATTCGTTCTTTGGTGTTGATATCCTATATATATATCATCAGTTTACATACCAGGTGATAAGGTCTTATACATTATTCGTTCATTGGTATATATATCAGCGTGGGTGTACACTATTATTAATATTATGGTATATGCAAATAATGAGGTATGCGTGTGTGGTGCTCATTCTTTTTTGTTTATTGCGCGTGAGTGTGTCATACATGTGGCACACACATTATAGTGTGAATTTTGGTTGTGTGCATATCCTGAGGGCTGATAAATTATTTGTTATTTTTGGTGATGTTTGGTATTGTAAAACGCCAGCAGTAACGCGTGGTTCTCGTGATACTGTTCTATTTGATGCGCTTTATAATTATGATAAGTCTGTTTGTTATAGCGATAGAAGTATTTAATAATGCCAGTCATTCAGTGAGATTGAATAATTTGTGGTTTCGTGAATTTTTATATCTGCTCTGCTGACTTTCTCAAGTGACTTCACACTTTGTATGTGGTTTGTTTATCACATAAGGGTGTCTCTGAAATATTATTTGGTTATTAAGGTTGTAAATAGTTTGTATCGCATGTATTGTGTATTTGCCCCATTTCTTTTGTAACTACACCACCCTACTTATGATACACATACATTTATCTTCATTACTTCTAGGATTCTAAAACTTATATTTAATAAAAGTAGGGTAATAAATAGTGGATTATTTTAAACTTCACGCTGGGTCTAACTTTGAGAAATACAATTTATTCAAATTCGCATTTCTAACTTATCTTGAAAAGAGGAGCCACATCAGCTAACTTCCAATCCTCTAGTAACTGCTCACTGTTAAAGAACTGACAAAATATCCAGTATCCAATATCCAATCTTTAATCTTCTTAAAAACCCTTAAGGGAATATTATCTCGCCCAGAAGCCATATTGTTTTATTTAAACTTTCCAATTTTGGTCAGCCAATTCAGAATCAATGGTGTGATCTTGTTTCCATTTATCAACTGTTCAAGATGTAGAATACTGGTTAAATCTTCATAAGTAAAACCACAAAAATAACTAAGCCATCTCATAATCATCAGATACAGGCCTTCCTTTTGTCTTACTTTAAGGGTCCTACCTCCATTCAGGCGTTTTGTTTACCCTTAATATATTTAAAGAAATCCTTACTGTTAAGTTTTGTATTTTTAGCCAACCTTTTCTCATACATTCATAACTTCTTGTTTGCTATAATCTTATGAGTCTCGTGTCATACCAGTCAATTTACAATTTCGTACACTTATGGCACCTTTCTTTAATTTTATCTCTTAAATCCTTTGTCAGTCAATCTGTTTTTTTTTACTTGCATCTATTCTTTTGTTTCTATATATGGTTACGTTGAATATTTAAAAAAAATTCCAGATCTGATTAGTGTTTCCAAATAGCTCAGCTACCCAACTTACAATAGTTAATTCTTGTTACATTCGTTCATAATTGTTTATTTTAACATTTGTAACAAAATTTCCTTATTTCTTATCTCCATATGCAGTAAAACGTTGAACCTAATAATGTAATGATCAGTTGCACCCAGATATTTGAAGTTAACAATAAATCTAAAATATCATTGTTTCTAGTAGGTTTCTTGACCAACTGGTGAAGAAAGCCAACTTGAAACAGTTTCCCAAAACCTTCCTCCCTGATGGTCTGACACTAGCATTTCCCAGTTTGAATGCCTGAAATTAAAATCAACTATAATTATGACTTTACTAACAGCTGAAATCGTAATCTTATATAGAAATACATCTAAATGAAAAATATGTTGAGACATGCATGCTGTCGTATAGAAATCTAGAAACATTTGTAAAACACACAGTAGGTCTACACAGACACTATCCTTAAGTATAAGGTTTAATGTTTTAGTTACAAAATGAAACCGAAAAAACTCAACATTATGGTTAGTAAATACACCTGCCAATAGAACGGTAATAGCACTATCAATATAACAGCAGCATTCAACTATAGTAACACTATCCATCTACAGAAACACCATCCGCTTTTGTAAAACCTATCCATGTTAAAAATTCTAAAGTAAAATGGATACAATGTAATATTGTTTCAAGAACAATAACATTCATAGTTATATGGATAATATGGGGCCAAGCCGTTGAAATACCAAGTTTGTCGTTAAAATTATGTAATATAGTAAAATCTAGACATTCATCACAGGTTGTCACACTCCATTCTGAGACTATCATGGCAGCTAAGCGACACTCTACCATGACAACATCCACTTGTCGTGTCGTCGAACTATGACGTCACACCTAGCAATGCTCTCTCTGTCTTTCGCCTGTCATAACATTGCAGGCTTTGGGGAAAATTTTCGGAAATATGATATTGTTTCTAGTATCTATGACGTTTTTGTCTATTCCTCACCCCGAGGTCGGCATATTCGTGTTTCCCCTTAGCGGCACGTTGCGCGAGTGTCCCCATAAGTACTTACAGAAAATGGAACAATTGTGTTCTCTATGTCATATTGTTATATCTTACAGTAACGTCCAGTGACTTAGCGGAGTGTCTTGGGACTTTTAACGTTATAATTCGTGGTTTGATACTCGCAGTGGGCAATAAACAAAAAAGTCTTATAACTTGGTATATAATATAAAAAAGTTAAACCTTTCAAAAGCGTATTTAATTATTGAATAGCAGTGTAGAATACCTGAGGTGAAAATTTAGTGCCTAGAGGATTTTGAACATGATTTTGTATTTAAAGTGATTGAAGCTTTGCATTGACAGTTTGTGTTATAGTGGATTACTCGTTGAGAAGTCGTAATGCGAAACGTCTTGTATACTTTCATAGTAGAAAACCACAAGTCGATCTGTGTTCAAAGTGTTCATTTAATTTAATACTAAGCAAGTATAGCTTTACTAGTGACACCATATCGTAAAACGTATATATATTTTTACTGCCTGTTAAAATGAACTTCTAATTATTAAAATTATACCTCTAAATTAGGCTGAATGTTTTATTTTAAAAGCGGCACTGTATTTTGTTTATTTGTTATTAACAGGCTACTTGTGCTATGCTCACCATGGGTATCAAAACACGGTTTTCAGAATTATGAGTTTATAGACCTGCCGTTGTGCCATTATTTCTATGACTAATTAAATATTTATGAATAGATTAAAAGCTCTGCTTCTCATCTTGCGACACAGTAAGATGATTAAAAATGATTAACAATAGCTACCAAACTACTAAAGTTACAAATGTTATTATTAGGAAAAATATAAAAGGGAAGAAATTAAAACGATAATTGTCGATACAGTGAGTTGAGAAAAATCAGTCATTTTAACTAAAATATTCATCAATAGATGGCGAAAAGAATTCATCTTTTTAAATATCTTTAACAGGCTCTTTAAGCATTAAATACGTATATGTTTATATGTATATTAACCGTCATTCGTAAAGTGATATTATTTGGATACAGTGTGGGTTTAGGAATTCTTAATTTCTGGTAGTCCAAAATAAACTACGTGAGTCTTTTTTGACGAATTTATTGCGTAAAAAATACATATAAGTTAGTGGGTATTATTAGTTCAGCGAGCTAACAGTCCGTTAAAAATGAACAGGCATGTACTGCCATCACATAGTATACACTAACGTCACATTTCATAGTTTACTGAAATAAATAACTTTTGCAAAATCAAGCTTGACCAACGAAGAGACAGAAAAGTGCAATCAAACGTTCGTAAGTTTCTTTGTGAGTCAATCAAAATTAAGATAATTCATGCAATACATTCATGGGGTATTCATAGAATAATTATTGGTAAAAATGAGTTATATTAACAGATTCTAATATCTAGAGAAGTAGTTAGGCTAAAGCTATAGTAAGTAACTCCATAGTACAGTAATGGGACGGTAATTTGAATTAGTTAGGCTAAACTAAATTATTCAGTGTAAACTCTTTCACATAATTACTTATCTACAAGTACTTATTTATTTGGATTTACCACTTGCTTGTTAAGGCAGAAATTGTGAAAATATTAGATTACATAATTTCTGCAGTGTAACACACCGCATAATTTCATAGCTTCTGGCCCAGCATGGCCAGGTGGTTAGGGCGCTTGACTAGCAATCTGAGGGTCGTAGGTTCGAATCCCCATCACACCAAATATGCTCGCCCCTTCAGCCGTGGGGGAATTAAAATGTGATGGTCAATCCAACTATTCGTTGATAAAAGAGTAGCCCAAGAGTTGGCGGTGGGTGATGATGACTAGCTACCTTCCCCTTAAAGTGCTAAATTAGGGACGGCTAGCGTATAGTCCTCGTGTAGCTTTGCGCGAAATTCCAAAAACAAATCTACAGCTTCAAAAAAGTCTTAGAAAATGTCAATAAAATATTTTTGTAGTGCATACAAAAATACGTCAATTTTGAACTTAATAGAAGAAAGCCTGAAATTAATCTAGTAGAGTAGTAGTAGGTTCTAATATAAACACAAAAACAGAACAAGAAAATGCCACCGATCTATGTCTAGAGGTAAGCTTTCAAAATATTTCAAATTGATAAATAAATGTTGAAAGAGTGAACATATCACAATACATATATTTTCTAAAAAATAATCGGTAACCGCTTTTATCACTTGAACGAATACAGAGTATCTGTGTGTGTTTTATTGTAGCAAAGCCATAGCAAGCTATGTGCTGAGTCCACCGCGGGGAATCGAACGCCAGATTTTAGTGTTGGAAATTCATATATTTACTGCTGTATGAACGAATATAGTGGTGACCAGGAATATTTAAAATAATTCTCTAGTTTAGGTCTAACTCATTATCAAATAACTAGCTTGCTGCATTGAAACAGAATTAAAAGTTTATTTTTAACATTTCAATGAACTTAGAAAACAAATAAAATGTTCATTTCTTAATGAAAATTTTTCGAGTAAAAAGAAAACTTCTGATATGTTTTATTGTGGACATATTTACTCACCACTTCTAAGACATTCCGTATGTTAAGATAACTTATAATCAATCGAAAAGTAGACTAAGGCATATATTTAAATGTTTTTCTTAAAAATAAAAATGTTTTCAAGACATGAACTGTCTATGGCCCTGGTTAGCGTCAGCTACAGATATCAGATGTCTTTTTGTGTGTTCATAATGTTGCTTATAAACTCAGCAGATGGCGCTAATTCACTTTGACATTAACAAAGTTCGATTTTTCATGATTTCATAAGGGAATTAAAAGAAAACGTTGTTGTTCCAACGAAAAAATATTTATCCCTGAGCCAAGAAAAGCCAGAGAGAATTCTTAAGCCAACATTCCAAGTTATAAGCTTGTTTATAGACTGGTTGAAATAATCAGTACAAACATAATAAAAGCGCTATCTGGAGTTATGACAAATAGAGTCATACAAGCATAGTCCCAGTAGTGTTAGTCCAAACGCTCATACAAACATGTAGTTAATAGTGGTATTCTATATCATATACACGTAACAAAACTGTTTATATCTAAAGTTTACTTTTTTAAATAGTATTATAAAATGGTTGAAAATACTAATTATTCGTCTTTAAAGAAATACGTTCCAAACCACTTTAAGTAAACGAAATTCTTAACTCTTCCAAAATTAATGATTATTCATCTCTTAAAACCTCTTGTAAAACAGTTTTATTACTTCTCATTTTTTTCCATGTTTATCTGTTTTTGTCATTAACTTGCAATAAGTTTGTGTAGAGTTCTTGAAACTTACCATATCATTGTATCCATAAAGGTTTATTCCATGTTCTTTATAAATAAATAATAACTTAACTATTCGATAGATAAAGCCTTAATAAAAGTTTTAAACGCTTGCCTATGGATCGTGCATAATTCACACACACTGCATAGAGAGAAACAGAAGTTCTGTTGGCTAAGTAACATGAAAAGTTGCCGGTGTTTCTAAGGTATCGACACATGTAAATAAATCAGCCATAAGCACTGTTTCACTTTTAATATGCAGTTTGATATACAACCTTAGATCAAATTTGATAAAGAATTTGGTATCTGTGAAAAGTAAAAGAAATAAATTATCGAAATAAGACAAAACACACTTCTTCCTTTATCTGCTGAGTTTTGTAATATAAGTGTAGCGACATATAAAACGCTGTATCTAAGTTACACCACACTTAGAATTCCAGGGCATTTAACTTATTTGCTAAATACAAAATAACCCTGAGACTGACGTATGTAGAATTTACATTAAACTGTTTATTCACGTTTTAAAAAGGGGCATTTCTTCATACAATAGCACGGGAGGAACAATGTATTATGTGGCAGGATCGAATGCCTATTGTATATAACACAGTAATATTACTCTGAGGTTGCATAAAAACTTGTTTCTAAACAGGAACCACTTCGAAAAAAAGCCCAAATTCAGCGTCTTCCGAAAAAGCAGACAGAAGTAGCTACACGTGAAATACATTTCATCATTGTCCAGCTTACGATTCGACAGAAAACCATGACATGAAGGATGCATAGTGCAGGTAGCACTGCATGCTCTGTGGATGTGGAGAAAGAAATAATATTAGTAACTAAATCTGTCGTGAAAAACACACACACCAAGTTATAAAACGAACTTCCCAGTCATATAAAGTACAGATCTAGTAGTAACTTTATAATATTGACAATGTTTTTCTTATATAGTTTGTAGACACTTTTGATGGTTAAGTAATGCATGTTTCTATAACATATGCTTGGTTTCTGTATTGTAATAATATTGCTGTTGTTAAACATCGGTTAAGGTTAAGCTCTGTTGCCCACAGTAATAAAGAAACTAAAATAATATTTTTCAGAATGGAGCTGTAAATAACTTATTATTTTCGAATTCGTAAGGAAAGCTCATAAAAAATAGACGACTTCTCTTACACCCATTGTTTTCATTTTATCACAGATTGCCATGACATAAACTGTTTCTTATTTCAATGTTGTGCATATTACCACACTGGAAACTACCTTTCGTATCAATGTTGTCAGAGTACCACAATAGAAGATGCCACCCATTTCAATATTGTAATTTCTACCGGTTTCGTGATGACGAGAATGCCCTCAAAGAAACCATAGTTACACAAGAACTCAAACAAAAGTTGAATCAATACAAAGGAACACCTTTATACCTATATTGACTAATAACCTAATATCTAACTGCAACGCCCTCTACAGTTTAGTGCCCGTTTACACTCTTGACTTTAACACATATTCCCAGCAACGGTCAATTAAAAACTCTCTCTATTAATTTGAAGATGACCTAAGAAGATCGAAACATAATTATGTACTTCATTTTAATAGAAGTTTCAATAACCATACTAACCGTCTTTTGAATATATATTCCACCGGTTTCTCTTCTCCTACATGTGCATTTATTGCCCCCTGTACAACTGTTTTCTTTGCAGAACGTGACACATCCTTAGCTTGCAACCATTGAAGCACGGAACGCCTCAAATCATATCAGAATCCACGTAATAAATGTCTTCTAGTAATCTCTAACGGCTATTTTTCTTTATCATTTTTCTTTATAATTTATAAGAATATCTCAAGCATACAGAGTAAATGTTTGGTTGTAAACATATTTAAAACACCATCACATCGTAATTAGAGTAAGACAAGTGGTGTGGGAACGTTTAATATAGTGTTTATATTCCTCATTAAGAAATATCTAAAACGAATATATATTATTAGTGACAAGATAATTGTTAACTCTTAAGCACTAATAGTTCAAGTAGCCTTAAAAAAACGTACTCATAGATTATTAACTAAAGTGTTTTGTACAACTGTGAAGAAAAGAAAACATGGAAACTACTTCAGTAATATAAAGAAAACATGGTTAAATTTGGACAAAATAAAAACACCTCATTTTACAAGAAACAACCAGCGGTTTTCTCTTACTTTAAGTGTTATGTGTTTCACACCCTGACTTTATATTTCGCGCCATGTGGTATCATGTGGTGCGCAAGAATACACGAAATTAAAAATAAACTTTTCCCATTCGCTCGAAGCTACACGAAAGGTATCTGTACTATCCGTCTCTAATATAGCAATGAAAGACTAGAGGGAAGGCAACTAGTCATCACGTTCCACTGCCAACTCTTAGGTTACTCTTTTACCAACGGATAAACGGATTGACAGTACCTTATAACACCCCACGGCTTAAAGGACGAGCATGTTTGGTGTGACGGGGAATTGTAAGGTAGATGAGGAAACCATAAGCTACTTTGGTAAATAAACCTACTGAACTGAATACTTGATCTTACGAGGTTAGGATGTGGAAAAGGACGTAAAATTTCAAGATATATGTAAATAATATCTGTTACTATATATTCTACAGTTATTGTAGCCATTACATATCCCACAGCTATTGTGGAGTCACTACATATATCACAGTTATTGTAGAGTCACTACATATCCTACTGTTGTTGTAGAGTCACTATATTTCCAACAGTAATAGGAGAGCCACTACATATCCCACAGTTATTGAAGAGTCACTATATATCCTACTGTTAATATAGAATCGCTACATATCCTACAGTTATTGCAGGGTCACTACATAATTTACAGTTATTGCAGTCACTACATATTTCAGTTATTATACAGTCACTACATATCCTACAGTTATTGTAGATTCACTACACATTCCACAGATATTGTAGAGACACTACACATCTCACAGTTATTGTAGAGCTACTACATATCCTACAGTTATTGTAGAATCGCTACATATCCCACAGTTATTGTAGAGTCACAAAATATCCTACAGTTATTGCAGTCACTACATATTTTAGTTATTATACAGTCACTACATATCCTACAGTTATTGTAGATTCACTACACATTCCACAGATATTGTAGAGACACTACACATCTCACAGTTATTGTAGAGCTACTACATATCCTACAGTTATTGTATAATCGCTACATATCCTACAGTTACTGTAGAGTCACTACATACTCTACAGTTATTGTAGAGTCACTACATATCTTACAGTTATTTTAGAGTTACTATATATCCTAGAGTTATTGTAAAGCCACTACATATCCCACAGTTATTGTAGAGTCACAAAATATCCCACAGTTATTGTAGAGTCGCTACATATCATATAGTTATTTTAGAGTTACTATATATCCTAGAATTATTGTAGCGTCAAAACACATCTCACAGTTATTGTAGATTGATTAGATATATATACTACTGTTATTGTAGTCACTATATATCTCACAGTTATTGAAGAGTCACTATATATCTCACAGTTATCGAAGAGTCACTATATATCCCACAGTTATTGTAGAGCTACTACACATCCTACAGTTATTGTAGAGCCACTACATATTCTAATTTTACTGTAATCACTATATATCCTTAAGCTATTGTAGAGTCACTACATATCCTACAGTTATTGTAGAGTCACTACATATCCTACAGTCATTCCAGTAATTACATATTCTACAGCTATTGTACAGACACTAAATATCCTACAATAATTGCAGATTCACAACAGATTTTACAGTCATTGTAGAGCCACCACATATCGCACAGTTATTGTACAGTCACTGTATATCCTACTGTTACTGTAAAGTCACAAAACATCCAACAGTTATTGTACAGCAACTGCATATCCCACAGTAATTGCATAGTCAAGATATATCTCACAGTTATTGCAGTCACTACACATCCCACAGTTAATGTAGAGTCACTTTATATCCTACTGTTATTGTAAAGTCACTAAACATGCCATAGTTCCTGTAGAATCACTATATATTCTACAGTTCATGTAGAGCCGCTACATATCCTACAGTTATTGTAGAGTCACTATATATCCCATAGTTACTGTAGAGTTACTATATATCCCACATTTATTATAGAGTCACTACACATCCATTAGTTATTGTGCAGCAACTACACATCCCACAGTAATTGTATAGTCAATATATACCCCACAGTAATTGTATAGTCAATATATATCCCACAGTAATTGTATAGTCAATATATATCCCACAGTTCTTGCAGATTTATTATATATCCTACTGTTATTCTAAAGTCACTACACATCCCAAAGTTATTGTAGAGTTAGTTTATATCCTACTGTTATTGTAAAGTCACTACACATCCCACAGTTATTGTAGAGTTAGTTTATATCCCACTGTTATTGTAAAGTCACGAAACATCCCACAGTTATTATAGTCACTACACTTCCCATAGTTATTGTAGTCACTACATATCCTACAGTTATTGTAGAGTCGCTACATATCCTACATTTATTGTAGAGCCACTACATATCCTAGTGTTACTGTTGATTCCATGGATATCCTAAATTTACTTTAGATTCACTACATATTCTACTCTTATTGTAGAGTCACTACATATCCTTTAGTTATTGTAGAGTCAGTACACTTTCTACATTTATTATAAAGCCACTATTTATCCTACAGTTATTGTTGTAACTATATATTTTATAATTATTGTAGGGTTCCTACATATCACACAGTTATTGTTGAGTCATTACATATCCCACAGTAATTGTAGAGTCAGTATATTTCCCAGTTATTGTAGTCACTATATATATCCTACTGTTATTGTACGGTCACTAAACATCCCACATGTATTGTAGAGTCACTACATATCTTACAGTTATTGCAGATTCACTACATATCCTATAGATATTGTAGAGCCACTACAATATTAATGTAATCAATATTAATGTTAATGTAGTCACTGTATATCTTTCAACTATTCAAGTAACTACATATCCTAGTCAAGTAACTACATATCCTAGTAATTGTAGAGCCACTACATATCCTATAGTTATTGTAGTCAGTAGATAACCTACTCTCATTGAAGAGTCATTACATATCCTACACTTATTGTGGAGTCAGTAGATAACCTACTCTCATTGTAGAGCCACTACATATTTTACAGTTTTAGTAGAGCCACTATGTATCCTTCAGTTATTGTAGAGTCACTACGTATCCTAAAGTGATTGTACAGTCTCTACATATCCTATAGTTATTGTTGAGTCACTGCATATCCTAAAGTGATTGTACAGTCTCTACATATCCTATAGTTATTGTTGAGTCACTGCATATCCTACATTTATCTTAACGTCACTACATATCCCAATGTTATTGTAGATTAAATACATATCCTATAGTTTTTGTAGAGACCCCACATGTCATGCTGTTATTGCAGTCGCTATATATCTTACAGATAATGTACCTTCACTACATATCCTACATTGTAGAACTACTACCTATCCAACAGTTACTCTTGAGTCACTATATATCCTACAGTTATTGTAGGGTCACTATATATCCCACAGTTATTGTTTAGTGACTAGATATCATACATTTACTTTAGAGTTACTATTTATGCTACTGTTATTCTGGAGTCGCTATATGTCCTTCAACTATTGCAGTAACTAGATATACTAGTTATTGTACAGTCACTACATATCCTACACTTATTGTAGAGTCGGTAGATAACCTACTCTCATTGAAGAGTCACTACATATCCTACAGTTTTACTAGAGCCACTATGTATCCTACAGTTTTACTAGAACCACTATGTATCCTTCAGTTATTGTAGAGTCACTACATATCCTAAAGTGATTGTAGAGCCTCTACATATCCTACAGTTATTGTTGAGTCACTGCATATTCTACATTTACTTTAGAGTCACTAGATATTCCATTGTTATTGTAGATTAAATATATATCCCATAGTTATTGTAGAGGCAATACATATAATGATGTTATTGCAGTCGCTATATATCCTACAGTTATTGGAGATTAACTATATGTGCCACAATTATTGTAGAGCCACTACATATCACACAGTTATTGTAGAGTTATTATATATCCTAGTGTTGTTGGAAAGTCACTAAACATCTCACAGTTATTGTAGACTCACTAGACATTCCACAGTTATTGTGGAGTCACTACATATGCTATAGTTATTGTAGAGCCACTACATATCCCACAGTTATTGTAGTCACTACATATCCTACTGTTATTGTAAAGTGAATAAACATCTCACAGTTATTGTAGACTCACTGGACATTCCACAGTTATTGTGGAGTCACTACATATGCTATAGTTATTGTAGAGCCACTACATATCCCACAGTTATTGTAGTCACTACATATCCTACTGTTATTGTAAAGTGAATAAACATCCTACAGTTATTGTACAGTCACTACATATCCCAGTTATTGTAGAGCCACTACATATCCTATAGTTATCGTAGAGTCACTACATGTCCTACAGTTATTTTAGAGTCACTAAATTTGCTATAGTTATGGGGCTTAACTTTATATATACAGTTTAAAAACATTGTAAGAGTAAATGCAGTTTTTTTCAGACAGCTTAATGATGCTGAATTTTCTGCGAGTGGAATAAGATGAGAGCATGTGCAGCATGCTGAACTTAGCATATGTTCATGCTTATCTGAGTGTGTGTTGTTATTTTTTTTAATGTAGACGTAGGACCTTCAGTGAGAAAAAAATCCTATTTTTTGAGGGTTAGCTCTTTAGTAGTGTTTTAACATGTGGAATACTTGAGACGTTAATAATGTTTTAGAAGTTATCCAATGGAATACCCCAGTAATGAACATTAGAAGTTGAGATTAGCCTTACAGCCATAACTTAGTGTTCCTCGTACAATTTGATGTCTTACTTCATTTATTTAAAGTTCTTATAGAACTCTCAGTGGCAGAATTTTAACTGGAGCTCATTCATAAAAAATGAAAAGACGAGAAAAAGGAATCTGCTGTATTTGAGAAGAATATTCATCGATCAAGTTTTTACAGAAAGTTTACACATTACTTCCATCCCTAAAGTTACTGAACTTGACAAACATTCCAAGCATTTTTAAATTAGTATTGAATATCTGTTTAAAACAAGCAACAAGATACACTTTCATCAAATGATTGGAGTTATGTGAAATATACAATTCACAAAATGATTTTAGATTAATATCAAACACAATTCACATTAATAAATATATTTTCTTATCATGCACTTTATTTCTGTTATAAAATGAAGCTTTAGTTGAACACGTTTTTTACGAACCCAAGATTTATTGAATGTAATTAAATGAGGCTCTCTGTGCCATCAGATAACCGATAATGTCACTGTGTAAAGTTCGTTTTTATATTGAAATAGTCAATAACAATTCTGAGCGGATTTCTTTCATTTTGTTTGGCGTTAGTAGACCTTTGTGATGAGTGTACAAACAACATACATTTCTTAATATAGCTATTTTTGCAAAATCTAATTTGCTTTCTTCATTAGCCTAAGGAAATATTGGTTTACATAAACCTTATTATAATTCAGTAAAAAACATAATAAATTTTGTTACTTTTTCATCATAGATAAACCTTTGGTACATGTTAACCTTATCATACCCTAAACCTTGAGCTTGGTTGGATCTCATTACGAAGGATGTCTACCAAACAAAGGCATTTGTATAAGAAATATTGATGTTACGTTCTGTTGGCTGTAGCTAAAAGAAATAAACTCGTCCTTATATTCTATGCAAGGGAATAAAAATCCACTAATCTTTGATGGAAAGGCTCTTTTCCTTTCCTAATACACTACATGCTGGAGTGATGAAACCTATGGACTTTAAATGTGTTGTGCATTCTTTTTCAGTCTCTCTCTTTGACACCTCGGTAATTGGGTTGTCCAGCGCTGTTCGGAGAGGATGTCCCCAAACGGGACCACCAGGCGAACGGGGAATAGGGAAGAAATAATAACTTTTCGTATCGTGACTTGGCGCTTGCCAAGCAATTTACCAGCACTGGATCCAATTTTCGATTTGGAGCCGTGACAGTAATTTGCTCAGTGTTTTAATCTCGTTTAGAGAAACTCATAAATAATTATTAGCTTCTCGTCCTCGTTCGTGAAGCTGTAGACAGAGTAATGCAAGCCTTTTGACGCACCTCGCTCAAAACGACCTTTTGTAAAAGCTTTATACCATGTGTAAGTATACACATCTTTACGTGCGTATTAGCATTTTATAAAAAGATGAAAATATGAAGAAAAACAACAGCTTGTTATCAAGAAATAAATTAGATTCAAACATATTTAGAAATATTCCGACTTACTAAATAGTTCATTTCTTTTTCGCATGTTTTTCATTATTAACCGTAACATCAGAGCATTAAAAGATGATTATATAGCGTTAGCACTAATTAGTGAGTTGAGGAATTACTTGTTGATTTAATGGACTACACAGCTTAAGGAACAATTAAATGAAGAAAATCCGATTTAAAGTAAAATTAAACAAAACTAGCGGAACGTTTAACTTCGGAGTAGAATATGAAGTATACTGATTTGCTAAAAACAGAAAAACAATTCACTTACTGGAAACTTTGAAAATATATAGTGAAAGGAAATAAATGTTTCAATGGAGCAATAGGTGAATACGTATGGGAGTGGAACTGTGAGGTTAATATATTAAGCAGTAGAGTAGAACTATGTGACAATGTACTGGGACGTGAAACAATAGGTGAATACGTATGGGAGTGGAACTGTGAGGTTAATATATTAAGTAGTGGAACAACCAGTTAATATATCTGGCGGTAGAGTAGAACTATGTGACAATGTATTGGGAAGTGAAACAACAAATTAATATGTATGACAGTGGAACCATAAGGTGATATAATAAGCAGTAGAACAGTGAGTTGTTTTCCACAAAACTTCCCTAAGGCCGATTCAAACTGTTTAATATAAAATAAGTCACAGTTTCTAGTATGATACAAAAGAGTATGTACAAGTTTCGTTTCGATAGGTATAGAGAAACTGTATTTTTATTATTATCTCAGTTTACAGTAATGTCTAGTGATACTTATATGTTGATATGTATTACAGTACTACATTTTCTTAGAGAAATGACTCTTCAGTTATAATGTATTAACCAACAAAGTTAAAGGCTATTATATGAATTTCATTATATACAACCACTGCCAACTCTTAGGCTATTCTTGTCTAATTTGATAGTGGGATTTGACTGTCTGTCTTATAACAAATCCAAAACCACAAATGGTGAAGAGGGTTTGTGCGACAATAATCCGCTAACCGTAACGCATAGTCTTATAGCCTGAGTCCCATGACCACTTGGTTATTTCTGGCTCTTTCTTGGTTAATTATTCTTGATATGGTTTTTATTTTTAAATGCGACCAGTTTTTACGTATATCATGTTTGATTTAACAATTATATTCTACTATAAGTCAAAAGCATTGACTGACGTCGATTGATTATCCAGTTATTAAAAAAAGAAAATTTATTTGGCCAAAGAATCGTAGAATATTTGCATCAGTACTGAAGAATAATAAATTATACAAATGTCACATGGCCTACTTGAAATAATTAAATTTATTTGTTTGTTATTATTGTTTGTTTGTTTATTTAGAATTAAGCACAAAGCTACACAATGGGTTATCTGTACTCTGCCCACCACGGGTATCGAATGTCGGTTTTTAACGGGTGTGAGTCCTCAGACATTCCGTTGTGCTACTGGAGGGCTGTTTGTTGTTAATCACAAATATCTAAAATGGACTATTTGTGATCTGCTCGTCTCGGGTATCGAAGCCAGATTTTTAGCATCATAAATCGAGGGTCGCGGGTTCGAATCCTCATCACACCAAACATACTCGCCTTTTCAGCCGTGGGGGCATTATAATGTGGTGGTCAATCCTACTATTCGTTAGTAAAAGAGTAGACCAAGCGTTGGCGGTAGTCTCACACTGCTAAATTATGGACGGCTAGCGCAGATAGCCCTCGTGTAGCTTTGCGCGAAGTACAAAAAACATAAGGTAGAGCAGCCACAACATGCTTCTGTTTTCGTCCTATAATCAAAAAGTATATATTTATTATCCTGGTATATTAATACCAGGTAAACGAGTATGTTGCATACAAAAGGATTCGCGTAACAATTATCTCGGAAAGTATTACGGAAAATAACCATTAATAACAAGATTAATAGAACACAAAAAAGCGACATAAAAAATAAGGTAGCTGACAATATCTTTTCGGAAATTCATCGACCATTATCTCAAGGAGTTAAAATTATTAAAAGAAAATTACCACAAATATCGTATATTACTTGAAGAACTGCGAAGCGTTTTGAAACACCATATTAATCAAAATGGGGTTCAGAGCAACGTTATGTTTTTAATCGAGACTTATAGAAGGGTGCGACAACACCTAGTTGAGTTTCAGGAATACTTCTTACTTACTTTCTGATAGATTATATTAATAGACAGTGATGTGATTTCAATGTTGCAGTTAATACACTTTCAAATGTACTTTTATATGTGGAAGTTCTACGTATTGGTACCAGTATGTTCCTCAATGTATTTAGTGAACGATTTTCTTTAACCACTTGACGTACTCAAACCTCTTTTGATGACATTTAAAATACACGCACCTTTCACCTGATTTTTATAACACGTCATTTTAAATTACACGATTATTTCTGTTTACCATAACTATATTAATAATTTGTCCATGAGTGTGTATGTGTGTGCGTGTGTTTTACAGCAAAGCTACATCGGGCCACCTGCTGAGCCCACCGAAGGGAATCGAATCCCTGATTTTAATGTCGTAAATCCGTAGACTTATCGCCGTACTAGCAAGGGACATTTGTCCGTGAAGTAGAAATATCCATCTTTCAAAAGTGCTCGGGTTATATGGATTTTATCACTTCGTGTTAAGACATTTTTGAACCTTCATGTTTTTTTCTGATACCAAATTAATAAGATAATTCTATTATTACTTCGATATCATCAAATATACTGTAGAGAAAAACGGAATCTCACTGCTTATGGAAACTTCAATATTTGAGCCAATTTTGTAAGCTATCTTGATACGAGAAATAATTTATTTTATTTGACTTTTTTTTTTTTGTAAAGGCAGTTAACAGTTTGAGAGCTAATTTCGATATGGATTCTTCTCGGCTTGCTCGACACGATTTGTTTAGATCGTCTTTTAAACGTATTTTGTTAATAACTGAATGAAGAATTAAATGTTTCCACAACAAACTAAAATATGTTAAATTTCACTTTCTTCAGTGTGCTACATGATGTTTCTAGTGTTATAGTATTTGGTTGATT
This sequence comes from Tachypleus tridentatus, assembly GCF_004210375.1. Lineage (NCBI taxonomy): Eukaryota > Metazoa > Arthropoda > Merostomata > Xiphosura > Limulidae > Tachypleus > Tachypleus tridentatus. Next base: position 186,464,095 of record NC_134831.1, read on the forward strand.
ACACAGGTCTGTGACATTTTTACATGCTCTATACTAATTACTGTACACTGAATCTAAAAACGATGTCCATTTTTCTCCATCACGTACAGATTTTTCACAAAACATCATATTTACTTTTACATAAGGGAATAATTTTCAGTAAAATCTGGTTACATTTTTTTAGGCTTAAAATGTTGACAAATATTGACTATGGATTTCTCTAGACGAATAGCAACGTGAGAGTCTTATCTATCATTCTATAACCCATGAGAAATACACCGCTAATGCATAAACAGTTAACAGACTGCATGATATGTCACTTCTGGATAGTATCTGTTTGTGCGTGATATTATTTGTTTCTTTTCAATATTATTTATCCGTCACTATGGTAATAAGAGGCTGTGTAAATTACCCCAAAAATATTCTGTTATACTTGTGGTAAACTTAACATAGGTAAGAATTCCTTTTCCTCCCAATTTGTAAACAATCTACACGTGATACAATAAATGAATATTATATTCAAAATCTGCACAGCTGAATTACGGAAAATTCGTTATTAAAACCAAAACAACTTTCACGAAGTTCAAATTCGCAGGGTTGTGTTATTAACCAATACCACAAGTCTCGTGAAATGGGATTAATTATATGGACAAATATTATAGCACAACGTGTATAACACATTGAAAAATATTTAAGGTAAACCAGCCATAACAGGCTTTAATTACTTCCTTCAATCAAAGAGCACACATTTACTATCATGGTATATTAATATAAAAGACATAAGGTAGAGAAGCTAGGCGTGGCCAGGTGGTTAAGGCATTGGACTCGTAAGTTGAGGGTCGTAGGTTCGAATCCCTGTTACAACAAACATGCTCGCCATTTCAGCCATGGGGGTGTTATATGTGACGGTCTAATCCACTATTCGTTGGCAAAAGAGTAGCCCAAGAGTTGGCGGTAGGTAGTGATGACTAGCTTCCTTCCCTATAGCCTTACACTGCTAAATTAGGGACGGCTAGCGCAGATAGCCCTCGTGTAGCTTTGTGCGAAGTTCAATAACAAACAAACATAAGGTATAGCAGCCACAACATGCTTCTGTTTTCGTCCTATAATCAAAAGGTATATATTTATTATCCTGGTATATTAATATAAAGTACAACAGCTCCAATATATTTCAATTTTCTTCCTATAATAAAAAAACACAACTTTAATGTCATGATGTGTTAATGGTGGTAATTAACACATCTTTATGAATTATGTTTGAATTAGGAAACTTTCCACAAAACTCTTACAAAAGCTGATTTGATTCACAGCTCTGAATGGCAGCGAATCGATTGTTAAATCTGCTAAACTAACTAACTATTATAATTTGTAATACACAGTGGGGGAAGGGGACCCGCTTCTCGTACAAAACATGTGTTGTGGTATTTTGTTTTTGAATACACAAAATGTATAAAATACGCTGTGTATTTAAAGTAATTAGAACAACAGCGCGTCCTACTCTCGCGTGAGGTTACATACGTAGAATTAAGTTCGGTGGCCATGCAGGGAATCACAAAGACTGTGACGTTAAATCTGTTCCACAGCATGTGACTCCCACACAAACACCTCCAATGTAAAAAAATATACTTTGAGTCGAATGGCACAGTCAAAAATGGCAAACCGATCGACTTATTTAGTAAGAGACATCACATCTAGCGACGATTTCAAAACCTGAGTATTGTGACAAGTGTTAGAACTTAACAGGGTAACGGTACCAATATATTACCTGCTTATAAATAAATGAAGAATAAACCTTATTATGCGGGTATACACTACTGTCTAATGGAACAGAATGTAATACATGACACTACCTACGTAGATTCCTCTCTTCTTACGCATATCGTGACGTCGTCCATATTTCTTTACCTCTATTTTCATTTTTACATACTTTAATGAATTCAAAAATAATATTTTACAAACACACACACACGTTACTCTTTTAACAAAATATATGTAAGGTTATTCACGTAATGAGCAGTTTCCGTAAGGTAAGAGTTAATGGACATATACTACAAGTCAGATATTAGAACACATTCTTTTTGTTTCTACCATCTCTTGCTAGTGTGTCAATGAAGTAAACACGACTGTATGGCTGAAAACAAATTGTTAAACGTTTCTAGGTGTCACTCAATAGATATAGTACGTCACATAAGTCTGTAATTAGGACTCTCTGATGAAAGTCAAGACATATTTGGAACATTCAAGTCAATTACGATTTGTGGAGATATCAACCATTTTCTAGTTTTTTCGTTTTTATATACTTGCATAAGTACAAATTCTGAAACACTATTTATGACAAAGTCAAAATACGTAATTTTATTGTATAATAAATTGTACTTAACACTTGTGATGTTAACAAACACTCATATTAATTTGTTTTGTTTGTTTGTTTTTTGAATTTCGCGCTAGTCGTCCCTAATTTAGCAGTGTACAACTAGAGGGAAGACACTAGTCATCACCACCCACCCTCCAACTATCTTTTACCAACGAATAGTGTGATTGACCGTAACATTATAACGCTCCCACGGCTGAAAGGGCGAACATGTTTGGTGTGACGAGATTGGAATTCGCGACCCTCAGATTACGAGTCGAGCGCCCTAACCACCTGGCTATGCCGGGCAAATTAGTTTTCACGGTGATATTTGTGTCTGAACGTTTTAAAAAGTGAATAATATGTTTGATACATAATTAAATTTCCTGCTTTGACATATTTGGCTGAATTCTGAGCAAGTAGAAAGATGTTTCCATTTGTTGTCGGATTAATCCAAATATGTATACAGAATCTAAGTTTTTGACGAATGAGAGAAAATAAGTTATGTTTTCAAAATATAAGGTTGAATATTTTGCACCAATCTTATTGAAACTGTATATCACCGGACTATCACTCCGGTATCTTACATCAATGATTCTAACAAACCAATCAGAAATTAGTTGTTGTTTTTTTACTATCAATGTAGCGAAGTGAAGCTGACACTCTCAAATAAAATAACAAATAAATATCGTTAAAGTTTACAATTTTATGGTGATTAAACACCGTAATGATTGTCATACATACAAAGTGTAATTTACCCGAAAACCATTCGCACCACGGTACAGTAGTGTTTCTATCAAGCACTCAATTGGCACTAAAATGACGTCACACAACGGAACTTAATGATGCAATTTGTACTGTCGTGACGTCAGTAAAGCACGCTCATGTCCTGAATTATGTACTCTGTTGGTTACAGCAGAGCTGTAAACTATGTTCAAATCGAAGACATGATCCAATTATTTATCTTATGTGTAATTTGTTATGAGTAATAATGATTTTCTTTGTTCTAATTTTCCCCCTTCTAATCCTCTTCGTTACCGAAATTCTATTTTTTTTTCTGAATAGTAATATAATATAATATAATATATAATATAAATGTATTTATTTTTCTTGCGTTAGTATTACACAACTATACAATTTTTTCTAGGAACTTGTATAAAGTCACGAGTTTGTCATGTAATCAAATTCTTCTATCTTCATCAAAATATTCGACATTTTGTTTTAATGCTTCACCACGTCCTCGTGATCTATTCACGCGCATACGAGCGTCGTTTTGAAGCCTAAGGGCATGGCTACCAGCTGACTAAAGTCCACTGCACGTTCGGACAGCGGTCGAGCACACGTTTATCGTTTTTATTTTATGCCTTGCGTGGATTTCAAAGCGACTACATTGGCGAATATCCAATTATAGTAAAGCCGCTCGAGTCCAAGCAGATACGGCCCGAAGGCACGTCATCTCATTCGACCAATATTTCAGGTTTATTAGCCCTATTCACAGCAAGAATAAATGCTTAACCTCACAGTCACTAGAAAACAGAGGGGTCAAAATGTTTATCTTACTGCACGTGCAAGCGACAAGGGGATTTATTAAACTTGCTGAATTTCAACAAGGTTTTGTAAATATCTTAATTGTCTACCTGCCAGTAAAAGGGACCTTTTCAAGTTAACACTGACTCATCAAACAACGGTGTTTATCAAAATCAATTTGTTGGAATCTGACCAGCACGACAAAGCATGCGGATAAAAGGAAACAACTTAGGTAGCCAAATTAACAGTTCAGATATAAATCTTATAAGGAATGAATTATGTGAAATGCACTTTATAAAAGTAAAATAATATAGAAATAACATATAAGGTGAAACGTTTTTTTAAGAGTGCCCTTGTACGGAAAATAATGTGGTACATAAAACACTTCAAAAATATACAAAACTATAAAAGAAACATAAAATAAACAAATTTACAGCAAAACACTAAATAAAATATAGAGCGTTCTGTTGCAAAAAAGGAAATAATACGTTAAATAATAGATAAACTGAAATTATTTCTTATTAACCAGCAGCAGGCTTAACAATGAATAGAGGCCCAGCACGGCCAGAGTTAAAGCGTTCGACTCATAATCAGAGGGTCGCGGATTCGATTCCTTTATCACACCAAACATGCTCGTCTTTTCAGCAATGGGAGCGTTATTATGTTACGGTCAATCCTACTATTCGTTGGTAAAAGAGTAGCCCAAGAGTTGGCGGTGAGTGGTGATGACAAGCTGCTTTCCCTCTAGTCTTAGACTGCTAAATTAAGGACGATTAGTGTAGATAGTTCTCGTGTAGCGTTGCGCGAAATAAAAACAAACAAACAAGCAAACAAGAAATAGAACGAAACATAGTAAGACTAAATATAATAATTCCATCTGTTTTATGTCCACTAACTACTTTACAGGGTGTGGATGGATCCTCGTCAAAATTGGTATGGAGGTTTATCAGGTATCTTTGAGGGGGTGTATACAAATTTTCAGTTTTGCATTTTGCGGTTTTTATAGACTTTTTGCGTTTTTCTATCACTACTTCGCCCCTTATAAATAAATATTCACCAAATTTGGTGTGGAGGTTTATTGGATGCATGGGGTGATACATACATATTTTTAGTTCTGCAATTTGCGTTTCGCAGTTTCTATGGACGTTTTTACCACTACTTCGCCTCCTGTTGGCGATTTTCACCAAGTTTGGTATGAAGGTTAGTTAGGTCGGTGTAGAGATACATGCTAGCTTGTGGTTTCGTATTCTATGTTTTACTGTTTTTAGGGGCGCATTTAAGGGAAGCAAATTTTCATGCCCTAAAATAATCCTTCGTTAATCATGAATTTAAATAACTTTTGCTCATGGAACGCGTACTCCAGCTTGTAGGCAGTAGTGCAGTAAACGTCTCTTCCTGGTGTTCAGCGGGATAGCTTGAGGACGTTTAATGCTAAAAATCAGGATTCGATACTGCCGATGAACACAGCGCAGGTAGCTTCTGGAACAATAATACTATAGTATAAAGGAATTTGTTTTGATATACAATAATAAGTACTGAATGTTTATGGGATTATTAATACGTAAAAATCATAAATACAGCACATGAGGTAACACACTAACTTTAAAAAATAATGTGTACAATTTATAACGATTTTCATTCTTTATGAAGATGTTTAAAGCAATAAAATTGTAAAAAAGCTGTTTCAGTGTTTCACACAAGTGGAAATGTATTTAATATTCTATTAGCTAAGTAAGCTCATAAGTAAATATTGCGTGATCTTAACATCGTAGGCCCGACATGGCCAGGTGGTTATGGGCGCTCGAGTCGTAATCTGAAGATCGCAGGATCAAATTCACGTCACATCAGACATTCTCGCCCTTTTAGCCGTGGGGTGTTATAATGTGACAGTCAATCCCATTGTGTGTTGGTAAAAGAGTGGCCCAAGAGTTGGCGGTGGGTTTTGATGACTAGCTGCCTTCTTTATAGTCTTACAGTGCTAATTAGCTATGGCTAGGGCAGATGGCCCTCGTTCTTTTGAGTAGGTTAAAAATAATCGATAAAGAATGACATTCCCCGTTGCGCCCCGTGTTTTACAATAAGACTGAAGTACAGTTATTCCAGTATTTAACCTCCGTATTTTAGAATATTTTTTTGCGAAAAATATAATACCACAAATAAAGCAAAAATCATTTTCGTTTTTTATACGCACTTAATGTTTTTAGGACAATATACGCAATTCGTATGTTGGTTACATATTAAGTGTTATTGTGGATACTGGATACCCTTGTTGACAAAATGCTTCCAAAAGAGTGTATGTTGTTAAGCGCAATTGACCACAATGAGCTATCTCCGATCTGCCAACTACGGGTGTCGAACCTTGACTTTTAGAGTCATAAGCCTGTAGACTTACCGCTGAGCCACTAGATGGCTCCATTGAGAATGTGCCTGGTATGGTAGATAGTTAGTGTGCTCGAGTCGCAGGTTCAAATTATTGTTCTACCAAACATACTTGTCCTTTCAACCGTCGTGACGTTATAAAGTGACAGTGTATACCAACATTTGTTGGTAAAAAAGTAGCTCAAGAGTTAGCGATGGGTGATGGTGACAATCTTTCCTTCTCTCTAGTCTTTCTCTGCTAAATTGGGAACGGCTAGTAATAATAGTCCTCGTGTAACTATAGTCAAATTCAAAGGAAACCAATCCGATAAGAACAGAAAAAGAAAAAAACAAACAAACAACAAACGGAATGATATATTTGAAAGATATAAAAACGAACCATCTCTCTCAAATTCTAAATTAGTACATGATACGAAGTCCATTTCAACGCCAAACTTGTCGTTAATACGAAAGATGTTTACAGTTTAAATATTTATAAGAATTTTTGTAAATGTATAATAATATGTCATGCAGATTGAAATTGTAAAAACTGTCATTTTTTCTTGTCCTAGGAATCTATTATAACGGTGAAAGATATGTTGTAAGCAGTGCAAATAATAATTATATTTTTAAAATAAAGATACATCAATACCTGAAGAAACCAGACCAATGCTCCATTGAAACATCTAGTATCTTCCACCATGAATAAAACTTTCCCTTATGCTTATGAATTGTTACTTGCCTACCTGTTATTAAATTAGCACGATGTGCTTTATTGCTCATCAACACCATCATTTTAAAATTTAATGCTACATGTATAAACTAACCTTACGAACATGTATAATTTTATTCTAAGCGTGTAATTTATAATGATGCATATATATATAGATATACTATATAATTCTACTTCAATTTCAAAGGCCAAACGCAAACAAATGGTTAGCTTGTTGGTCTGAAAAGCCGAGGGTCTGTGTTTTGTGTCCCTTTATGGATAAAACAAAATCGTGTTCCGCACTTTTAGACCTTGGATGTGTTATAAGAGTGAGTGTCAAATCTTACTATTCGGTCTGAGAAGAGTGGCCCTAGAGTTAGAGGTCAGTGATGTTGGCTAGATCTAATCTATTGCTTCAAAATTAATTCCAGCTAGCGCTGAGTGAAATAAATAAACAGATAAACTCCAGTTTATGACAACTAGCGCCATCAAGTGGCACGACTTTAGGTATTCGGTAAAATTATATGTATACAGAGAATGAAGACGTGCGATATCCGAAAATTGACTTTTAGGGAAAAAAATGAGGTCAATGAATAAAGACAATTTGTGTTTTAATATAACAGATAAAAAAACAACTGTTTACTGTAACGGATTACTACTGTAACATATATATATTCTCAAAATCTCCTTCAATTTTTAAGCTTGGCATAGACTGGTGGTTAGAGAACTTGACTCGCACTTTGAGATATGCGAATTCAAATTCAACTTCCTGTCACAACAAATATGCTCGCCCTTTCAGTCGTGTGGGCGTTAGAACGTGACGGTAAATCTCACTATTCGTTGGTAAAAAAGTAGCCCAAGAGTTGGCGATGGGTGGTGATAACTACCTGTCTTCCCTTTAGTCTTACACTTCTAAATTAGGGACGGATAGTACAGATAACCCTTATGTAGCTTCGCGTTAAATTCAAAACAAACAAACAAACCTTTACTTTTTTTCGTGTTTACCATTTAACATACTGATTACTAAATTGTAAAAACAAATACTTTTCTTGTTTATGTTTATTATACTTCTTTCTTTCCTAATTATCTCCAACAGATATTTAATAAATCCTATGTATTTCAGGATGACAGCTTTTTCTGTTATTCCTTTTCAAAACAACATAGGGAATTCTGAAAGAACGAAGAAGCTTTTAGGGCTAAATTTTCTTCTAGAGTTGTTGTAACTAATACGTTTATTGAGTGGAATATTTGAATATATGCGAGTTTACACAAAAAAAGTGTTTATTTTAAATTATTTTTAACTGACCGATTTCGTGATTTTGCTTCAGCGACTGCTACCACAATCACGTTTCAAGTTTAATCATTATTTTATCAAATTTCTAAATTCTACTTAGATCATTGACTTTTGAAATGAATAGTATGTTTAAATAAGATATCACACCTTTAACTTACGGAGGGGGGTCAGCGGTACGTTTAGAAACTTACACGGTTGAAATCCGGAGTTCGAATCTCTATGGTAGATAGACAGCCGATAGCCCACCGTTCAGTTCTACACTAAAACAACAGGATATGAATGGTGATACCAAAAAGCAATAACTTAGAAGTTTCTCTGTTTCAAATATCTTCATCTGAAAATCAGCTTCATTTCGTGGTTAAATATTTTTACAACATAATGCATTTATTTCGGAATTACTAGTTACTATCTGCGCTAGCCGTCCCTAATTTAGCAGTGTTCGACTAGAGGGAAGGTAGCTAGTCATCACCACCCACTGTTAACTCTTGAGCTACTCTTTTACCAACGAATAGTGGAATTGATCCTAACTTTCTATCGCTCCCACGGCTGAAAGGGCAGCATGTTTGGTGTGACGGGGATTCGAATCCACAACCCTCAGATTGCAAGTCGAGCACCCTAACCACATAGTCATGCCGGGCCTTTTTTACAATGGATGTCGTCTTCTGAAACATCATACCCACTAAGTGTAATTTCCAAACAAAAAATATAGAATTATATTCAGAGATTCTGAAAAAACAGTTATAAAGGTTTCAGCTGTTATTTTCTCAGTTCTAAGAATATATGAAATATTATATATTAATGACCCTCGGAGAAAGATTCAGGTTATTTCAAAAGTTAATAAAAAACATTTTCTTCAAATGGTATCTTTAGCGCTTCCAACATTTTCAGAACTCACTGGAGGCTCTGACTACTCACAATATAGTTTTGGATTTAATTTCTCTTAAAAATCTGTGGAGACATTTGTTTTCTCATGTATTTCGAGGGATAAGTATTTTCAAAATTCACTGGAAGCTTTGCGTTGTTACGATATTTTTTTAGGGTTCGACTTTTTCTCGAAAGACAATGGGTACATTGTCTTGTCAGGATATTTTCTGAAAGTTCAGTAATTCGTGATAACGAGAAACTTACTTGAAGTAAAAATATATCTCCGGACAGCTAAGAGAGTTAGCATAGAACTAGAACCAAAATTAAACAATATAGAGGAAAACCTTTATACCTACACTAATTAATAACCTAACATTTAACTACAACGCCCCCTACAATCCCGTACCCATTTATGCTCTCGTCCGAAAGACATGTGTCCGGCAACGGTCAGTTGCAAACTCTCTCTTTGTTAACCTGAAACTGACTCATAAAAGTCGAAACGTTGTTCTCTGCTTTATTAGTAAAAGTGTTAATACCCATACCAGCCATCCTGAGAGACAATGGATATTTTATTTACTTAAAATATCTTTCTATGTTAACTCTCTTACAAGAGACATTGAAGGTCATATGCTCTAATGGTATCCAATTGTGGATCTCATTTGTTTCATATTATAAAGGACCAACAAATAGAAGCTTTGTTTGATCACTTCTTCTCTACCACGTTTTTTTTTCATTTAAAAAAACAGTTAATGTGGTGTATTTTGTTCACATAGTACCTGAAGTTTCCCCATAACCTATTAGTTAACGGACGTTAAAACCAGTGAATGTTGTGTATTTTGTTCATATAATACCTGAAGTTTCCATATTTCTCACCAGTTAACGGAAGTTAAAACCAGTGGATGTTGTGCATATTGTTCATTTAGTACCTGAAGTTTCCACACCTCTCACAAGTTAACGAAAGTTAAAACCAGTGGATGTTATGTGTTTTGTTCATATAGTACGTGATGTTTCCACATATCTCACCAGTTAACGGAAGCTAAAATCAGTGGATTTTGTGTATTTTCTTCATATAGCACCTGAAATTTTCGATAATCCATTAAGTAATGGAAGTGAAAATCAGTGGATGTTGTGTATTGTTCACATAGCACCTGAGGTTTCCTTATCAGTTAACGGAAGTTTTAACTACAAACGTTTTCGAGAGACGTACGTGGAATTATGTCAGTACTTCCTGATTTATTATAAGTTATGTGTGTTCACGACCATTCATTCAGTTGTCTTTTTTATCATTAATCAGTAAAAGCTTTACTGTTGTTTTTATATTTTTAGTGTTCACTTTGATGCAAACATTACCACATACTGTGCTTGCTTACGATATTTCTAAAGGTTCTGTCATTTCCAACAGCTATTATAGTCTATTTCTTTTCATGGCATGACTAGCGGTTCACAACAGAACTTCATTTCCAACAGGTAGAGTAGTCTATTTCTTTTCATGGTACCAGTGTTTTTAAATAGTGCCTCCATGTACAATCTTTCTGTGTGATAATAATATCTTTACAACCAGTCTTCAATTGTGCTAACACTGTCTGCAACTACAGTTTGTCTCTGTGTAAATAATGCTTGTAAATCAATGTTTGTTTGATTCAACAGCTAGAGCAAGTACATCCAATGTGTGTGCACGAACAATGTCTCTACATTCAATATTAGAGTGTGTCAACAATGTCAGCAGGTACATTCTATGTGTGTGTATGAACAATGTCTCTACATCCAATATTAGAGAGTGTCAACAGTGTCAGCAAGTACATTCTATGTGTGTGTATGAACAATGTTACTACATCCAATATTAGAGTGTGTTAACAGTGTTAGCAGGTACATTCTATGTGTGTGTATGAACAATGTTACTACATCCAATATTAGAGTGTGTTAACAGAGTTAGCAGGTACATTCTATGTGTGTGTATGAACAATGTCTCTACATCCAATATTAGAATGTGTTAACAGTGTCAGCAGGTACATTCTACGTGTGTGTATGAACAATGTCGCTACATCCAATATTCGAGTGTGTTAACAGTGTTAGTTGGTACATTCTATGTGTGTGTATGAACAATGTTACTACACTTAATATTAGAGTGTGTTAACAGTGTTAGCAGGTACATTCTATGTGTGTGTATGAACAATGTCTCTACATTCAATATTAGAGTGTGTCAACAGTGTAAGCAGGTACATTCTATGTGTGTGTATGAACAATGTCTCTACATCCAATATTAGAATGTGTTAACAATGTCAGCAAGTACATTCTATGTGTGTGTATGAACAATGTCGCTACATCCAATATTAGAGTGTGTCAACAATGTCAGCAGGTACATTCTATGTGTGTGTATGAACAATGTCTCTACATCCAATATTAGAGAGTGTCAACAGTGTCAGCAAGTACATTCTATGTGTGTGTATGAACAATGTTACTACATCCAATATTAGAGTGTGTTAACAGTGTTAGCAGGTACATTCTATGTGTGTGTATGAACAATGTTACTACATCCAATATTAGAGTGTGTTAACAGAGTTAGCAGGTACATTCTATGTGTGTGTATGAACAATGTCTCTACATCCAATATTAGAATGTGTTAACAGTGTCAGCAGGTACATTCTACGTGTGTGTATGAACAATGTCGCTACATCCAATATTCGAGTGTGTTAACAGTGTTAGTTGGTACATTCTATGTGTGTGTATGAACAATGTTACTACACTTAATATTAGAGTGTGTTAACAGTGTTAGCAGGTACATTCTATGTGTGTGTATGAACAATGTCTCTACATTCAATATTAGAGTGTGTCAACAGTGTAAGCAGGTACATTCTATGTGTGTGTATGAACAATGTCTCTACATCCAATATTAGAATGTGTTAACAATGTCAGCAAGTACATTCTATGTGTGTGTATGAACAATGTCGCTACATCCAATATTCGAGTGAGTTAACAGTGTCAGTAGGTACATTCTATGTGTGTGTATGAACAATGTCTCTACATTCAATATTAGAGTGTGTTAACAGTGTCAGCAGGTACATTCTATGTGTGTGTATGAACAATGTCTCTACATCCAATATTAGAGTGTGTTAACAGTGTCAGCAGGTACATTCTATGTGTTTGTATGAACAATGTCCCTACATCCAATATTCGAGTGTGTAAACAGTGTCAGCAGGTACATTCTATGTGTGTGTATGAACAATGTTACTACATCCAATATTAGAGTGTGTTAACTGTGTTAGCAGGTACATTCTATGTGTGTGTATGAACAATGTCTCTACATTCAATATTAGAGTGTGTTAACAGTGTTAGCAGGTACATTCTATGTGTGTGTATGAACAATGTCTCTACATCCAATATTAGAGTGTGTTAACAGTGTCAGCAGGTACATTCTATGTGTTTGTATGAACAATGTCCCTACATCCAATATTCGAGTGTGTTAACAGTGTCAGCAGGTACATTCTATATGTGTGTATGAACAATGTCTCTACATCCAATATTCGAGTGTGTTAACAGTGTCAGCAGGTACATTCTATGTGTGTGTATGAACAATGTCTCTACATTCAATATTAGAGTGTGTTAACAGTGTTAGCAGGTACATTCTATGTGTGTGTATGAACAATGTCTCTACATCCAATATTCGAGTGTGTTAACAGTGTCAGCAGGTACATTCTATGTGTGTGTATGAACAATGTCTCTACATCCAATATTAGAGTGTGTTAACAGTGTCAGCAGGTACATTCTATGTGTTTGTATGAACAATGTCCCTACATCCAATATTCGAGTGTGTTAACAGTGTCAGTAGGTACATTCTATGTGTGTGTATGAACAATGTTACTACATCCAATATTAGAGTGTGGTAACAGTGTTAGCAGGTACATTCTATGTGTGTGTATGAACAATGTCTCTACATTCAATATTAGAGTGTGTTAACAGTGTTAGCAGGTACATTCTATGTGTGTGTATGAACAATGTCTGTACATCCAATATTAAAGTGTGTTAACAGTGTCAGCAGGTACATTCTATGTGTTTGTATGAACAATGTCTCTACATCCAATATTCGAGTGTGTTAACAGTGTCAACAGGTACATTCTATGTGTGTGTATAAACAATGTCTCTACATCCAATATTCGAGTGTGTTAACAGTGTCAGCAGGTACATTCTATGTGTGTGTATGAACAATGTCTCTACATCCAATATTAGAGTGTGTTAACAGTGTCAGCAGGTACATTCTATGTGTTTGTATGAACAATGTCCCTACATCCAATATTCGAGTGTGTTAACAGTGTCAGCAGGTACATTCTATGTGTGTGTATGAACAATGTTACTACATCCAATATTAGAATGTGTTAACAGTGTCAGCAGGTACATTCTATGTGTAAGTATGAACAATGTCTGTACATCCAATATTAGTGTGTGTTAACAGTGTCAGTAGGTACATTCTATGTGTGTGTATGAACAATGTCTCTACATCCAATATTAGAGTGTGTTAACAGTGTTAGCAGGTACATTCTATGTGTGTGTATGAACAATGTCTGTACATCCAATATTAAAGTGTGTTAACAGTGTCAGCAGGTACATTCTATGTGTTTGTATGAACAATGTCTCTACATCCAATATTCGAGTGTGTTAACAGTGTCAACAGGTACATTCTATGTGTGTGTATAAACAATGTCTCTACATCCAATATTCGAGTGTGTTAACAGTGTCAGCAGGTACATTCTATGTGTGTGTATGAACAATGTCTCTACATCCAATATTAGAATGTGTTAACAATGTCAGCAAGTACATTCTATGTGTGTGTATGAACAATGTCGCTACATCCAATATTCGAGTGTGTTAACAGTGTCAGCAGGTACATTCTATGTGTGTGTATGAACAATGTCTCTACATCCAATATTAGAGTGTGTTAACAGTGTCAGCAGGTACATTCTATGTGTTTGTATGAACAATGTCCCTACATCCAATATTCGAGTGTGTTAACAGTGTCAGCAGGTACATTCTATGTGTGTGTATGAACAATGTTACTACATCCAATATTAGAATGTGTTAACAGTGTCAGCAGGTACATTCTATGTGTAAGTATGAACAATGTCTGTACATCCAATATTAGTGTGTGTTAACAGTGTCAGTAGGTACATTCTATGTGTGTGTATGAACAATGTCTCTACATCCAATATTAGAGTGTGTTAACAGTGTTAGCAGGTACATTCTATGTGTGTGTATGAACAATGTCTCTACATCCAATATTAGAATGTGTTAACAGTGTCAGCAGGTACATTCTATGTGTGTGTATGAACAATGTCGCTACATCCAATATTCGAGTGAGTTAACAGTGTCAGTAGGTACATTCTATGTGTGTGTATGAACAATGTCTCTACATCCAATATTAGTGTGTGTTAACAGTGTTAGCAGGTACATTCTATGTATGTGTATGAACAATGTCTCTACATTCAATATTAGAGTGTGTTAACAGTGTTAGCAGGTACATTCTATGTGTGTGTATGAACAATGTCTCTACATCCAATATTAGAGTGTGTTAACAGTGTCAGCAGGTACATTCTATGTGTTTGTATGAACAATGTCCCTACATCCAATATTCGAGTGTGTAAACAGTGTCAGCAGGTACATTCTATGTGTGTGTATGAACAATGTTGCTACATCCAATATTAGAGTGTGTTAACAGTGTTAGCAGGTACATTCTATGTGTGTGTATGAACAATGTCTCTACATTCAATATTAGAGTGTGTTAACAGTGTTAGCAGGTACATTCTATGTGTGTGTATGAACAATGTCTCTACATCCAATATTAGAGTGTGTTAACAGTGTCAGCAGGTACATTCTATGTGTTTGTATGAACAATGTCCCTACATCCAATATTCGAGTGTGTTAACAGTGTCAGCAGGTACATTCTATATGTGTGTATGAACAATGTCTCTACATCCTATATTCGAGTGTGTTAACAGTGTCAGCAGGTACATTCTATGTGTGTGTATGAACAATGTCTCTACATTCAATATTAGAGTGTGTTAACAGTGTTAGCAGGTACATTCTATGTGTGTGTATGAACAATGTCTCTACATCCAATATTCGAGTGTGTTAACAGTGTCAGCAGGTACATTCTATGTGTGTGTATGAACAATGTCTCTACATCCAATATTAGAGTGTGTTAACAGTGTCAGCAGGTACATTCTATGTGTTTGTATGAACAATGTCCCTACATCCAATATTCGAGTGTGTTAACAGTGTCAGTAGGTACATTCTATGTGTGTGTATGAACAATGTTACTACATCCAATATTAGAGTGTGGTAACAGTGTTAGCAGGTACATTCTATGTGTGTGTATGAACAATGTCTCTACATTCAATATTAGAGTGTGTTAACAGTGTTAGCAGGTACATTCTATGTGTGTGTATGAACAATGTCTCTACATCCAATATTAAAGTGTGTTAACAGTGTCAGCAGGTACATTCTATGTGTTTGTATGAACAATGTCTCTACATCCAATATTCGAGTGTGTTAACAGTGTCAGCAGGTACATTCTATGTGTGTGTATAAACAATGTCTCTACATCCAATATTCGAGTGTGTTAACAGTGTCAGCAGGTACATTCTATGTGTGTGTATGAACAATGTCTCTACATCCAATATTAGAGTGTGTTAACAGTGTCAGCAGGTACATTCTATGTGTTTGTATGAACAATGTCCCTACATCCAATATTCGAGTGTGTTAACAGTGTCAGCAGGTACATTCTATGTGTGTGTATGAACAATGTTACTACATCCAATATTAGAATGTGTTAACAGTGTCAGCAGGTACATTCTTAGTGTGTGTATGAACAATGTCTGTACATCCAATATTAGTGTGTGTTAACAGTGTCAGTAGGTACATTCTATGTGTGTGTATGAACAATGTCTCTACATCCAATATTAGAGTGTGTTAACAGTGTTAGCAGGTACATTCTATGTGTGTGTATGAACAATGTCTCTACATCCAATATTAGAATGTGTTAACAGTGTCAGCAGGTACATTCTATGTGTGTGTATGAACAATGTCGCTACATACAATATTCGAGTGTGTTAACAGTGTTAGTTGGTACATTCTATGTGTGTGTATGAACAATGTTACTACACTTAATATTAGAGTGTGTTAACAGTGTTAGCAGGTACATTCTATGTGTGTGTATGAACAATGTCTCTACATTCAATATTAGAGTGTGTTAACAGTGTCAGCAGGTACATTCTATGTGTGGGTATGAACAATGTCTCTACATCCAATATTCGAGTGTGTTAACAGTGTCAGCAGGTACATTCTATGTGTTTGTATGATCAATGTCCCTACATCCAATATTCGAGTGTGTTAACAGTGTCAGCAGGTACATTCTATGTGTGTGTATGAACAATGTTACTACATCCAATATTAGAGTGTGTTAACAGTGTTAGCAGGTACATTCTATGTGTGTGTATGAACAATGTCTCTACATTCAATATTAGAGTGTGTCAACAGTGTAAGCAGGTACATTCTATATGTGTGTATGAACAATGTCTCTACATCCAATATTAGTGTGTGTTAACAGTGTTAGCAGGTACATTCTATGTGTGTGTATGAACAATGTCTCTACATCCAATATTAGAGTGTGTTAACAGTGTCAGCAGGTACATTCTATGTGTTTGTATGAACAATGTCCCTACATCCAATATTCGAGTGTGTTAACAGTGTCAGCAGGTACATTCTATGTGTGTGTATGAACAATGTTACTACATCCAATATTAGAATGTGTTAACAGTGTTAGCAGGTACGTTCTTTGTGTGTGTATGAACAATGTCTGTACATTTAATATTAGAGTGTGTTAACTGTGTCAGTAGGTACATTCTATGTGTGTGTATAAACAATGTCTCTACATCCAATATTCGAGTGTGTAAACAGTGTCAGCAGGTACATTCTATGTGTTTGTATGAACAATGTCCCTACATCCAATATTCGAGTGTGTTAACAGTGTCAGCAGGTACATTCTATGTGTGTGTATGAACAATGTCTCTACATCCAATATTCGAGTGTGTTAACAGTGTCAGCAGGTACATTCTATGTGTTTGTATGAACAATGTCCCTACATCCAATATTCGAGTATGTTAACAGTGTCAGCAGGTACATTCTATGTGTGTGTATGAACAATGTCTGTACATCCAATATTAGTGTGTGTTAACAGTGTCAGTAGGTACATTCTATGTGTGTGTATGAACAATGTCTCTACATCCAATATTAGAGTATGTTAACAGTGTCAGCAGGTACATTCTATGTGTGTGCATGAACAATGTCTCTACATCCAATATTAGAATGTGTTAACAGTGTCAGCAGGTACATTCTATGTGTGTGTATGAACAATGTCGCTACATCCAATATTCGAGTGTGTTAACAGTGTTAGTTGGTACATTCTATGTGTGTGTATGAACAATGTTACTGCACTTAATATTAGAGTGTGTTAACAGTGTTAGCAGGTACATTCTATGTGTGTGTATGAACAATGTCTCTACATTCAATATTAGAGTGTGTTAACAGTGTCAGCAGGTACATTCTATGTGTGTGTATGAACAATGTCTCTACATCCAATATTCGAGTGTGTTAACAGTGTCAGCAGGTACATTCTATGTGTAAGTATGAACAATGTCTGTACATCCAATATTAGTGTGTGTTAACAGTGTCAGTAGGTACATTCTATGTGTGTGTATGAACAATGTCTCTACATCCAATATTAGAGTGTGTTAACAGTGTTAGCAGGTACATTCTATGTGTGTGTATGAACAATGTCTCTACATCCAATATTAGAATGTGTTAACAGTGTCAGCAGGTACATTCTATGTGTGTGTATGAACAATGTCGCTACATCCAATATTCGAGTGAGTTAACAGTGTCAGTAGGTACATTCTATGTGTGTGTATGAACAATGTCTCTACATCCAATATTAGTGTGTGTTAACAGTGTTAGCAGGTACATTCTATGTGTGTGTATGAACAATGTCTCTACATTCAATATTAGAGTGTGTTAACAGTGTTAGCAGGTACATTCTATGTGTGTGTATGAACAATGTCTCTACATCCAATATTAGAGTGTGTTAACAGTGTCAGCAGGTACATTCTATGTGTTTGTATGAACAATGTCCCTACATCCAATATTCGAGTGTGTAAACAGTGTCAGCAGGTACATTCTATGTGTGTGTATGAACAATGTTGCTACATCCAATATTAGAGTGTGTTAACAGTGTTAGCAGGTACATTCTATGTGTGTGTATGAACAATGTCTCTACATTCAATATTAGAGTGTGTTAACAGTGTTAGCAGGTACATTCTATGTGTGTGTATGAACAATGTCTCTACATCCAATATTAGAGTGTGTTAACAGTGTCAGCAGGTACATTCTATGTGTTTGTATGAACAATGTCCCTACATCCAATATTCGAGTGTGTTAACAGTGTCAGCAGGTACATTCTATATGTGTGTATGAACAATGTCTCTACATCCTATATTCGAGTGTGTTAACAGTGTCAGCAGGTACATTCTATGTGTGTGTATGAACAATGTCTCTACATTCAATATTAGAGTGTGTTAACAGTGTTAGCAGGTACATTCTATGTGTGTGTATGAACAATGTCTCTACATCCAATATTCGAGTGTGTTAACAGTGTCAGCAGGTACATTCTATGTGTGTGTATGAACAATGTCTCTACATCCAATATTAGAGTGTGTTAACAGTGTCAGCAGGTACATTCTATGTGTTTGTATGAACAATGTCCCTACATCCAATATTCGAGTGTGTTAACAGTGTCAGTAGGTACATTCTATGTGTGTGTATGAACAATGTTACTACATCCAATATTAGAGTGTGGTAACAGTGTTAGCAGGTACATTCTATGTGTGTGTATGAACAATGTCTCTACATTCAATATTAGAGTGTGTTAACAGTGTTAGCAGGTACATTCTATGTGTGTGTATGAACAATGTCTCTACATCCAATATTAAAGTGTGTTAACAGTGTCAGCAGGTACATTCTATGTGTTTGTATGAACAATGTCTCTACATCCAATATTCGAGTGTGTTAACAGTGTCAGCAGGTACATTCTATGTGTGTGTATAAACAATGTCTCTACATCCAATATTCGAGTGTGTTAACAGTGTCAGCAGGTACATTCTATGTGTGTGTATGAACAATGTCTCTACATCCAATATTAGAGTGTGTTAACAGTGTCAGCAGGTACATTCTATGTGTTTGTATGAACAATGTCCCTACATCCAATATTCGAGTGTGTTAACAGTGTCAGCAGGTACATTCTATGTGTGTGTATGAACAATGTTACTACATCCAATATTAGAATGTGTTAACAGTGTCAGCAGGTACATTCTTAGTGTGTGTATGAACAATGTCTGTACATCCAATATTAGTGTGTGTTAACAGTGTCAGTAGGTACATTCTATGTGTGTGTATGAACAATGTCTCTACATCCAATATTAGAGTGTGTTAACAGTGTTAGCAGGTACATTCTATGTGTGTGTATGAACAATGTCTCTACATCCAATATTCGAGTGTGTTAACAGTGTCAGCAGGTACATTCTATGTGTGTGTATGAACAATGTCTCTACATCCAATATTCGAGTGTGTTAACAGTGTCAGCAGGTACATTCTATGTGTGTGTATGAACAATGTCTCTACATTCAATATTAGAGTGTGTTAACAGTGTCAGCAGGTACATTCTATGTGTGTGTATGAACAATGTCTCTACATTCAATATTAGAGTGTGTTAACAGTGTCAGCAGGTACATTCTATGTGTGGGTATGAACAATGTCTCTACATCCAATATTCGAGTGTGTTAACAGTGTCAGCAGGTACATTCTATGTGTTTGTATGATCAATGTCCCTACATCCAATATTCGAGTGTGTTAACAGTGTCAGCAGGTACATTCTATGTGTGTGTATGAACAATGTTACTACATCCAATATTAGAGTGTGTTAACAGTGTTAGCAGGTACATTCTATGTGTGTGTATGAACAATGTCTCTACATTCAATATTAGAGTGTGTCAACAGTGTAAGCAGGTACATTCTATATGTGTGTATGAACAATGTCTCTATATCCAATATTAGTGTGTGTTAACAGTGTTAGCAGGTACATTCTATGTGTGTGTATGAACAATGTCTCTACATCCAATATTAGAGTGTGTTAACAGTGTCAGCAGGTACATTCTATGTGTTTGTATGAACAATGTCCCTACATCCAATATTCGAGTGTGTTAACAGTGTCAGCAGGTACATTCTATGTGTGTATGAACAATGTTACTACATCCAATATTAGAATGTGTTAACAGTGTTAGCAGGTACGTTCTTTGTGTGTGTATGAACAATGTCTGTACATTTAATATTAGAGTGTGTTAACTGTGTCAGTAGGTACATTCTATGTGTGTGTATAAACAATGTCTCTACATCCAATATTCGAGTGTGTAAACAGTGTCAGCAGGTACATTCTATGTGTTTGTATGAACAATGTCCCTACATCCAATATTCGAGTGTGTTAACAGTGTCAGCAGGTACATTCTATGTGTGTGTATGAACAATGTCTCTACATCCAATATTCGAGTGTGTTAACAGTGTCAGCAGGTACATTCTATGTGTTTGTATGAACAATGTCCCTACATCCAATATTCGAGTATGTTAACAGTGTCAGCAGGTACATTCTATGTGTGTGTATGAACAATGTCTGTACATCCAATATTAGTGTGTGTTAACAGTGTCAGTAGGTACATTCTATGTGTGTGTATGAACAATGTCTCTACATCCAATATTAGAGTATGTTAACAGTGTTAGCAGGTACATTCTATGTGTGTGCATGAACAATGTCTCTACATCCAATATTAGAATGTGTTAACAGTGTCAGCAGGTACATTCTATGTGTGTGTATGAACAATGTCGCTACATCCAATATTCGAGTGTGTTAACAGTGTTAGTTGGTACATTCTATGTGTGTGTATGAACAATGTTACTGCACTTAATATTAGAGTGTGTTAACAGTGTTAGCAGGTACATTCTATGTGTGTGTATGAACAATGTCTCTACATTCAATATTAGAGTGTGTTAACAGTGTCAGCAGGTACATTCTATGTGTGTGTATGAACAATGTCTCTACATCCAATATTCGAGTGTGTTAACAGTGTCAGCAGGTACATTCTATGTGTGTGTATGAACAATGTCTCTACATCCAATATTCGAGTGTGTTAACAGTGTCAGCAGGTACATTCTATGTGTGTGTATGAACAATGTCTCTACATCCAATATTCGAGTGTGTTAACAGTGTCAGCAGGTACATTCTATGTGTGTGTATGAACAATGTCTCTACATCCAATATTAGAGTGTGTTAACAGTGTCAGCAGGTACATTCTATGTGTTTGTATGAACAATGTCCCTACATCCAATATTCGAGTGTGTTAACAGTGTCAGCAGGTACATTCTATGTGTTTGTATGAACAATGTCCCTACATCCAATATTCGAGTGTGTTAACAGTGTCAGCAGGTACATTCTATGTGTGTATGAACAATGTTACTACATCCAATATTAGAATGTGTTAACAGTGTTAGCAGGTACGTTCTTTGTGTGTGTATGAACAATGTCTGTACATTTAATATTAGAGTGTGTTAACTGTGTCAGTAGGTACATTCTATGCGTGTGTATAAACAATGTCTCTACATACAATATTCGAGTGTGTTAACAGTGTCAGCAGGTACCTTCTATGTGTGTGTATGAACAATGTCTCTACATCCAATATTAGAGTGTGTTAACAGTGTCAGCAGGTACATTCTATGTGTTTGTATGAACAATGTCCCTACATCCAATATTCGAGTGCGTTAACAGTGTCAGCAGGTACATTCTATGTGTGTGTATGAACAATGTTACTACATCCAATATTAGAATGTGTTAACAGTGTTAGCAGGTACGTTCTTCGTGTGTGTATGAACAATATCTGTACATTTAATATTAAAGTGTGTTAACTGTGTCAGTAGGTACATTCTATGTGTGTGTATAAACAATGTCTCTACATCCAATATTCGAGTGTGTTAACAGTGTCAGCAGGTACATTCTATGTGTTTGTATGAACAATGTCCCTACATCCAATATTCGAGTGTGTTAACAGTGTCAGCAGGTACATTCTATGTGTGTGTATGAACAATGTCTCTACATCCAATATTCGAGTGTGTTAACAGTGTCAGCAGGTACATTCTATGTGTGTGTATGAACAATGTCTGTACATCCAATATTAGTGTGTGTTAACAGTGTCAGTAGGTACATTCTATGTGTGTGTATGAACAATGTCTCTACATCCAATATTAGAGTGTGTTAACAGTGTTAGCAGGTACATTCTATGTGTGTGTATGAACAATGTCTCTACATCCAATATTCGAGTGTGTTAACAGTGTCAGCAGGTACATTCTATGTGTAAGTATGAACAATGTCTGTACATCCAATATTAGTGTGTGTTAACAGTGTCAGTAGGTACATTCTATGTGTGTGTATGAACAATGTCTCTACATCCAATATTAGAGTGTGTTAACAGTGTTAGCAGGTACATTCTATGTGTGTGTATGAACAATGTCTCTACATTCAATATTAGAGTGTGTTAACAGTGTTAGCAGGTACATTCTATGTGTGTGTATGAACAATGTCTCTACATCCAATATTAGAGTGTGTTAACAGTGTCAGCAGGTACATTCTATGTGTTTGTATGAACAATGTCCCTACATCCAATATTCGAGTGTGTTAACAGTGTCAGCAGGTACATTCTATGTGTTTGTATGAACAATGTCCCTACATCCAATATTCGAGTGTGTTAACAGTGTCAGCAGGTACATTCTATGTGTGTGTATGAACAATGTTACTACATCCAATATTAGAGTGTGTTAACAGTGTTAGCAGGTACATTCTATGTGTGTGTATGAACAATGTCTCTACATTCAATATTAGAGTGTGTTAACAGTGTTAGCAGGTACATTCTATGTGTGTGTATGAACAATGTCTCTACATCCAATATTAGAGTGTGTTAACAGTGTCAGCAGGTACATTCTATGTGTTTGTATGAACAATGTCCCTACATCCAATATTCGAGTGTGTTAACAGTGTCAGCAGGTACATTCTATGTGTGTGTATGAACAATGTCTCTACATCCAATATTCGAGTGTGTTAACAGTGTCAGCAGGTACATTCTATGTGTTTGTATGAACAATGTCCCTACATGCAATATTCGAGTGTGTTAACAGTGTCAGCAGGTACATTCTATGTGTGTGTATGAACAATGTCTCTACATCCAATATTAGTGTGTGTTAACAGTGTCAGTAGGTACATTCTATGTTTGTGTATGAACAATGTCTCTACATCCAATATTAGAATGTGTTAACAGTGTGAGCAGGTACATTCTCTGTGTGTGTGTGTATGAACAATATCTCTACATTCAATATGAGCGTGTGTTCAATTTCAAAGTATGTACAACATTCGAAGCTGTTAAGTGTCTATAGGTACATATTATATCTATTAATTTTGTATACAAACCCTGTATACTCAGCTATACTATCATAAATGCAGAAGAGAGACGAATATTTAGTCGAAATATGTAGCAGGTTCTCTGTGCAAAATAATTTTGATTATGCTTATATATTCGACTTAGTTAATTTACTGTGACAAGAAATATTATGTGTTCATTTGCAGAAGTAAACAGTTTTAGTATTTGAATTTTATAAAGGTGGCTGAAATTACATTATTTCTATATGTAAACAGTTCGTACGGTCGTCACGTAACCGATTAAATCGTGTCTACAGGTAAATTCTTTCAGCGTGTGTTCAATTTCAGAGTATGTACAACATTTGAAGCTGTTAACAGTGTCTATAGGTACATTCTTTGTATGTGTTACAAGTGTAGTTACCTACAACATTCGAGGCCGTTAACAGTGTCTATCGGTACATTCTTTGTATATGTGAAACGTACAGTTACCTATAATATTCGAGACCGTATATATATATATGTACATTCCTTATATGTATAAATAGTGCATTTACCTATTACATTTGAGACCGTTAACAGTGTCTATAAGTCATTCTTTGTAACTGTAAACAGTGTCTTTAATTACAACTTTCGAGTCTGCTAACAGTATTTATAGGTACTGTACATTTATATGTGTGAATAGTGCATTTAACAACAACTTTCGAGAGTACGAGTACTAATAATCCTATGTATACGGACTCGGTCATTTTGGTGAGTATAATACTGTTTACTTCAGTGTACAAGATGTGTGTGGGTTTGATTAAATGGTTTATACACACACACACACACTTATATACATACAAAGTAACACAGAAAAGGGAAACAAAACAAGGCAGGGCTCAGATATTTAAAATTAAATCGTACGTCTCCTATTACAATTCACAGCCTGTGACGATTATAAATATTAATATCATAAAATGTTACAGTACCGTTTACCTCTTGCTAAATTTTCATAATATATGTGTTCTTAACGTGACCCCATCCAATACGAAATTTAAATGTCTACGCACGATTCTGTTCCTTACCATTTCATCCTTCAATTAAATGTATTTATTTTATGATTATGGATCTTCATTACACACATACCCGAACACTATTTTGCGTTTTATTAAACGTACCAAGCGATAATCGAATTTCTTCAATGATTTCAGTGGGCCGCCATAAATGCGAATAAATATTCGCCATTTAAATAGCTCGGCACTTGAGACAGTTTTTCGCCGCAGCATAGCTGCTCATAGAATGGCTCTGAATGTTTTTTGTTGCTTTCTCCTTGTAGGCTGTGCCTTGTGATATTGTAATTTGTTTGTTGTGGCAACATTGTGTATTGTGTTCTGTTATATTGCGTTTTCTCCTGTGATATTGTAGTTTGTGTCCTGTGATGTTGTACATTGAATCCTGTTATAAAGTATTTTGTCCTATGCTGTTGCACATTGATTACTGTAATAATGAAGCTTCTGTGTCGTGATATTGCGGTTTATATCCTGTGATAACGTAATTTTTATTGTGATATTGTAGGCTGTGTTTTAG
The DNA here is from genome assembly GCF_004210375.1 of Tachypleus tridentatus. Lineage (NCBI taxonomy): Eukaryota > Metazoa > Arthropoda > Merostomata > Xiphosura > Limulidae > Tachypleus > Tachypleus tridentatus. The sequence goes on from NC_134831.1 coordinate 186,489,296, forward strand.
GTTATTGTAGTTTATATCCTGTGATAATGTAATTTTTCTTGCGATACTGTAGGTTCTGTTTTAGGATATTACAGTTTGTCCTGCGACATTGTAAAGTTCCAACTTATGTTTATTTTTGTAATTTCGCGCAAAGCTACAAGAGGGCTATCTGCGCTAGCCGTCCATACTTTAGCAGTGTGAGACAAGAGGGAAGGCAGCTAGTCATCACCACCCACTGCCAAATTTGGGCTACTCTTTTACCAACGATTAGTGGATTGACCGTCACATTATAACGCCCCCACGGCTGAAAGGGCGAGCATGTTTGGTGTGACAGGGATTCGAAGTCGCGAATCTCGGAGTACAAGCCGAGCTACCTAACCACCTGGCCATGTGGGGCCTGCAACTTATGCTCTGTAATATTTCAGTTCGGTTTTTGAAGTTAAAATCATGTGATAGTAGCTTGTCTTTTGAAGCTGCAGTTTATGTCCTGTGATACAACAATTTGCCATTTGATATGGTAACATGTCCTGTGGTATTGTAGCTTGTCCTGTAACACTGTATGATACTTTGCACTGTGATATTGTAGTTTGTTTTGTGAAATTAATCTCCTATGATATTGCAGTATGTTCTGTGATTTTGTACATTTTGTGTCTTGTGATGTTTTAGTTTTTCTCTGTTGTCGTAGTGTACTTTGTGTCTTGTGACATCGTAGTTTTTCTCTGTTGTCGTAGTGTACTTTGTGTCTTGTGACATCGTAGTTTTTCTCTGTTGTCGTAGTGTACTTTGTGTCTTGTGATATTGTAGTTTTTCTCTGTTGTCGTAGTGTACTTTGTGTCTCGTGATATTGTAGTTTTTCTCTGTTGCCGTAGTGTACCTTGTGTCTTGTGATATTGTAGTTCGTCTTTTTCTAGTTTACATGAAACACATACGTTCATAGGAAGAATTATAACTAAAAAATGCATTACGTGGAATGGATCAGACCGAATTTGGTAGTTTCTCTCTATAAACTACTCGTTGCTACACTCGGTAATAATACGAGTATTGTTATATGACGGCCAATAACTACGATGTTCCTGTGCTCTAAGTTAGATAGTTGGATCACAGACTATATAGCAGAACAGGTCGGCTGGGTATCACCACGAAACAGCAGCTCCAACAGTTTTACATCGCTATTTTCTTCCTGCTACCCTATAATCAGTTTGACTTTAGGCCATTTGATGTCAGCCTCAACGGCGTAGCAAACTACATCTCGCAATCGTAAGACTGCTTTATTCGTCTCAGAAGTGTTGTAACGTGGAATAGAAGTGAATGTGCTGTCATCTGACTAACGATCAGTAATTCTTCCCAATTCGAAGTAATTCCGGCGAGCTACCATGATCCCCGGGCCTAGGACACCAGGGAAATAGGCTATGGGGAGCCATTACGGGCGATAATTCATTCCATGTTCCAGGCATGACACCTTGTTAATTGGAAATCATCCTACAAATGAGTTGTTGATACCTTTAGGATTCGTTTCAACGTTTACTGTACTAGTGTCGGCGTCAACTTTTAATCTTTATATCTCTCTCTATTCGTTCTACTTATACTAAGAAGATACTTAAACATCGTGAAATATTACCTGCAGGGTCGTTATCTTTTTATCAAAAACGATAAACATATGTTAGATACGTGTTTAAGTAAAAAAAACACAAGCACCTTCAACATTTATTGAATACTATCTTAACCGAGAAATTATGTTAACTGCTCAGAATAACAACAACTTTTGTTAAAATATGAATATTACTATCAGAAATGAAACATTTCTGTAAGACTTTATCTCTGTTTGGAACATAAACAAACATGTGTCAGACAGTAAAAACACTTGCAACAACAAGTTACTGGCGAGATAACATTTTCTTGTATTATCGTGTAAAAGTCATATCTGAATAATAGCTTTCGTTCAATACCAGAGTTTGTTTGTTTTGAATTTCGCGCAAAGCCACACGAGGGCTATTTGCGCTACCAGAGCTGGTCAGGACTTCTGGGTGACAGTAATGTTTTAGTGGAAACTATTATTTTAGTTGTTTTACGACTTACGTCTCTTGATGTATTAAAATACACGGCCGTAATATTATATTGTTTTACACGGCACATTCTGACGTATTGAGACACAAAAACATAGTATTCTTTTATTTGTTTCACACAAGTCTTGATGTATTAAAACATACGAATGATTGTTTTTTTGTTTGTTTTTTGAAATTCGCACAAAGCTACTCGAGGGCTATCTGTGCTAGCCGTCCCTAATTTAGCAGTGTAAGACTAGAGGGAAGGCAGCTAGTCATCACCACCCACCGCCACCTCTTGGGCTACTCTTTTACCAACGAATAGTGGGATTGACCGTCACATTATAACGCCCCCACGGCTGGGAGGACAAGCATGTTTGGCGCGACTCGGGCGCGAACCCGCGACATACGAATGAATACAATACTATTTTATTTGATTTTCATAACACGTCTTGATGAAATAACACATGAATATAGTATAATATTAGTTGTTTTATATAACAAGTCTTGATATATTAAAACATACGAACATTAAAATTAATTAGAAATTTTGTTTGACTACAAATTTCATGCTTTAAAAAAATTAAGGATTGTATTTATTATTAAAAATGTTTAGTTTGATTTCGACTGTACAATATGGTGCCGTTTCTCATAGGAGGAGATAATTGTATTTTTTTAAAATGTTTAGTTTGATTTCGATTGTACAATGTGGTGTCCTTTCTCATAGGAGGAGAGAACTGTATTTTTGAAAATGTTTAGTTTCTTTTTGACTGTACAATGTGGTGCCGTTTTCACAGAACGCTATGTTGAAATTTAAGAGATACAGCCTAATTTAAATTAATCCCACAAAAGCAAACCAACAAAAATTAGTTTATTGTAAACTGCGTATTAGGTTATTTAAGTTTCAACATAACACAATACGATGCTGTGAAAATGAAGTAACAACCTAATTAACTACATCCGATACTTGTCCTGATCATATTCTACGACTAAACATATATAATAGGTGTTTATTAAAAAGTAAAGTTAAGCCTAAAATTAATGACAAGTTTCACCGTAACCTAACATTACATTATTCAGAAGAATAAATTCCAAACAAGCAAGTGCTTCTCTATCCGTAAACTTGTCGAAAGTTAATCTTCTCTAGAGAATTCTACAAATACCAAGGCCTCTTGCGTAAAAGACAGTTCCAAATATAGTTACCATTGTCTAATTGCTTTCGAAACGTCTGTTGTGATGGAAGAACCAGCTCCGACTCTTTCACTATTGGAAACCAGAGTGTCCACACAAAATATTTTCCCAGGATGATAATTCACACTGAAGTGATATGAAAAAGAAATTTCATAACTAATATTTCAATAAAAAATAACATTATTTTATAGACACATTACTGTTCCGACTTGTTTTATACTTTAGCCTACTCTTCAAATTAAGACATCTGACTAATACACCACCTATTAATAATGTGAAATTGATAGGGACTAACTCAAAATACTTTGATAGCTTATTAGATACACATGTGAAATTTATATATTGTTGAGATTAACTACACAGTGTTTTTACGTGCCCATACAGAGACAAGTAGAAAACGTATTGTTTTGTTAAAATTGTGTAGCAGATGTGTTTCACTACACCAGTGGGCCTTTAACGACATTGAATTAAATTGTATTTTTTTCCACATTTTAGAGTTTGTGTAGTACAATACAATGTCCATACATAGTCAAATAATTAGTTGTAAGTTGTTTTTAAATTATTAAAAGATGTCTTTGATTGCATAATATGGTGCTCTTACATAGAATAACAACAAAATGTATTTATTGTTATAAACTGTTTAAAAGTTGCATTTCACTGCATAAAGTGGTGCTCTTGAAAAACAAGCTTTTAATTATATTTATTGTTAAGCAGATGTTATTGAAAGTACTAAGATGTTATTATCAGGATATATATGAATTTGTATTTTATTATTAAATATTTTAGAATTTTTATTTGATCGCATAACACGATGTCCTTGCATGAACAAAATTTGTGTTTGACTCTATAATGTGATATGTTTAACTAAAGGTGTGTGATACAACAATACGCTTCCCATATCGTGAAGCCGTAATAAGACTTTATGGATACAGTATGATTAATGTGTGTTCCCCGCTAGTACAGCGGTGAGTCTACGAATTTATAATGCTAAAGTTAGGGGTTCGATTCCCCTCGGTGGAGTCAGTATATAGCCTGATGTGGCTTTTCTATAATAAAAGCACCCACACACACGATTTATGTGTCTTCACGAAATTTGGTAAGCTTTAAGTAAACATTGTAAGACTATTTCTGCAGAAAAAAATCTGAATTTCTAGTAAAGAATTTTCGCTAAAAATTAATGATTTAAGAAAGAAAAATGAGTATTGAGTACTACATGTTTCCTAAGTTTATCAGCCCTCCAGGGGCACAGCCGTATGTCTGTGGATTTACAATGTTAGCGGGTTTCGATATAAGTGGTGGTCAGAGCACAGATAACCCAACGTGAGCCTTTGCTTTTAATTAACAACGTTTATTTTATCAAAAACAATACATGCGTAATAACATAACAAATTAATAATAACAAAATAAATAGACAGATATTATTGTTTTTTTTTCACTTCTCTTGGCAGCTACCATTTAATGGACCAAACTTGAGAATTTGAAAAAAACACTGTAAAGTGTTAAGTACTTAAATAAGACAGTGTCAGTAATATAGATAATAAATTACAGACAAGACTGTCAAACTTTGTAATAAACCTTTGGTGAAACTTCTGTATCTAGGTATGATATCGTATGGTGGCATCAATATCTAGATATGTAGTGTATCGACTATTATGATGAGGTACTTATCTCCAGTAATTACAAATACTATTGTATTTGTGTCCATTGTTTGTTTAAAAAAGTCGTGTTTTACTAAACAATGTGGTACCATTAGAGAGGCAAGCATTGATTAGCAATTAATGTTTAAAACGTTTAGTATGTGTTTTCTTATAGCAAAGTCACATAAGGCTACCTGCTAAGCCCACTGAGGGGAATCGAACCTCTAATTTTAGCATTGTAAATCCGCAGACTTACCGCTGTACTAGCTGGGTGCAAACACGTTTGGAAGTTGTGTTTTATTACAAATGGTGATGCCGCTACAGAAACAAAAGGAGAATTATATTTTCTGTTTAGGTATTTCTCAGAATTTCAGTTTCACAACACAATATTATGTCCGTTTAAAGGAAGGTAGTCAAACGTATCTATTGTTAAAATTGTTCGGAAGTTGATTTGACTTCACAATGTGGTGTCCTCGCAGAAACCACCGGAGAAGGTTGCTCATTGGTAGAATTTTTTAGAATGATTGTGTTTTTTGTTATTAGTGTTTAGAATATGTGATAATAATGCTCAATATACTGCACTTTGAGAAACAAACATTAAATTGTATTTATTGTTGAAATTGTTTAGAGTTTATGATGTTCGTTCTGGGCATGGCCCGGTGGTTAAGGTGCTCGACTCGTAACCAGAGGGTCGCGTTTTCGCATCCCGTCACACCAAATATGCTCGCCTTTTTAACCATGGGGGCGTTATAATGTGACTGTCAATCTGACTCTTTGTTGGTAAAAGAGTTGGCGGTGGGTGGTGATTACTAGCTACCTTCCCTTTAGTCGTAAACTGCTAAATTATGGACGGCTAGCGCAGACAGCTCTTGTGTAGCTTTGCGCGAAATTCCCAAAATAAACAATGTTCGTTCTCAGACAAGCAGACAATTGTTGTCAAAATTATTACCAGGGAATGCATTTATTGGTAATATTGTTTAGAAGCTGTGATTGACTGCACAATTGGTACTGTTTCTGAGGAAAGCATTGTATTTATTGTGAATAAGTGACTGAATAATGTGGCTCCCTCAAAAAAAAAAGCTGGGAATTGTTATTAAACGTTGTATATTACTGTTTTATGTGGTGCCATACAGAAACAACTGTGAGTTGTATTTGTTCTTAAAGTATTAATAATTAATTTTGTTTACATCACCCTATAAAACCCTCACAGAAACAAACAGTGGATGGTATTTAATGTAAATTGCATTCATTGATTGTTTAAGCGTTGAATTTGATTACACATGCTGTTGTTTTTAAAAACAAACCGTGAAGTGAACATATTTTATAAACAGTTCGGAAGCTATTTTGACTATTCTGTATGGTATATTTACGGAATAAATTAGAGAATGTATTTATTGTATTTCGCAGTGGAATGTGATGTTCTTCTAGATGTGAAAAGTGAATTGTGTTTATTGTTTATTTAAAATCTATACTTGACGGCAGAATGGGCGCACGGATTGAGTTTATTTTTAAAACTGTGTAGAAGTTGGCTTTGATTGATCAATATGATACGTGTTCAGAAACGAGCAGATCGTATTTCAAGTAATCATGGAGAAATCCCACTTGACTTAAAGCCACCATTATCTGTATAAATGCGTACCAAAACCACCAAGTAAACTTATAGAAAATTTGAAGATGCTTTTCTCATTTGACAGTTGCGACCAAAGATGAGTAAGAGACAAAAGGTGGCGTCTATAATCTGTACAAATGAAATAATGTACGTACATACAAATATTTAACTCCTATAAATGGATCTTTACCAAAATTTGTATCAAAGTTCATTGGACCCATGAGGATACACAAACAAAGTTTCAGTTTCACACAATGCGGAGAACACATGAAAATTTGCGATTTCGCATTTTGTTTTGCAGTCTTTATGTTTTTGTTTTTTACAGTTGTATGTAAGGGAAGTAACTTTTCATGTCTTAAGATAACCTATCACCAGCTCTTTATAGTTATTTTTCACCTTACATGTCGTTAATTCAGTCTGTAATTTATATAGAATTTTTGTTTATCAAAGGTAACAGTTATTCCAAACAATGAGCTTTAGTAACCAATATGCCAAACGCGCGCTTTAGGAACACGCTATTAATTCGATCAGAACATATTATTTAAACTGTTTGAAGTTTTCTACAGATGTTACGGCTTGTATTTTAGTGGAACGCTTCTGAAAAAAGCTAAGCGAAACGTTAAGTGTCCAATTAAAGAAAAGTGACAAATCTGATGTTATAAGATCGTATATTTCTAGTATTTAAATTGTGTTTATTATTAAAATCAAGTACTGGTTGTTTTGTTTTTAAGCACAGAGCTACAGTTGGGGCCAATAGTAAATAGTTGTTTTAGAGCCTGCAATGTGACGCCCATACATAGACCTAAATAACTTAAATTATTTTCACATTTGTTAGCCAAAACAGTACAGTTTTTATAGTAACAAAGTTTTTTTATTGTTAACATATTGTAGAAGTTCTCTCTGACTGTACAATGTAACGTTCGTATAATGATAAGCAATGATAGTTAAAGTTATTAAAAAATATATCTGACTGGAGAATATGGTTTAAATAAAAATGTATTATTTTATATTTATCTGGAGTGTAAAGGTCGTTTTTTCTTAACTTTTATCAAAATTTGTAAATCCTTCCAGTATGAACTACAAATATTAAAAGAAAAGAGTTATTTACATGCTTCAAAAAAAACTTGCCAAAAATATTAATCGACATGAGAGAAAAGTCCTACCTATAACTTGAACATGTCAAAGACTATTATTTTAGTTTCTACAAGCATATATCTCTTATTTGAATTACTAGTGCACAGTACAGTGATTTCTGCAGTAAGCTTTTCATTTTTTCGCATGAACACACCGTACGGTTTATAAGATTCTTTAGAAAGAAACAGTATAAGCTAGCTGTGGCACAAAACAGAAATGATAATACTTATTATATGAAGTTTTCAATTTATTAAACCAGAGGGACATACGGTAGACTGCATATCTTTGTTACTTAATGTTCATCATATTCGGCTTTCAAAAAATACGAAAATGTTCGTCTTTATCAACTAATACAGATCATTTTTGGCAGAACAATGAAGTACAATTTTCCACATATGTTCATCAAATTTCATCAAAATATGATTATTTTTGACTGAGTTATAGAGCAAAATATTTTTTAAAAATTCTATCTCGTTAAAAGATAGAGATTTTTTTCTTTCGATTTTCGTAAACTTTGATCTTGACTCTCCAAAACAGAACAACTTCTTGGTTTGATCATAGACCAAGTAAGTATATGCCAACTTTTGTTGAAGTCCATTCAGCCGTTTTTCAGAAATCTTGCTGACAAACGCACACATACACACAGGTATGAAAACATTGTCACTCTCGGTGGCAGAGGTAAAAATATCCGTGTGGTATATTTGGTAATATAATTAAACATATTTTACAACGTAAAATCTATGGATGGATACTTGACTGACTGGTGAAAAAATGTGATATTTCGTAATGATTGTTTAATTTATAACATGCATTTGAGTATTCACACAGTAATACCATAACTTAATTCGTCTCAAAGTTATTCAAAAGTCGTTATTAAATACTGATCCATAAAAATCGTAGAATCATTTTGCAGCTCTAAACAGTTTTTTTAAGAATGAAACTACAGAAATTTTCATATATTGTATGCAACATAAAGGATGTCCGAAAAGTCTGTAATATAAGTTATTCCACGTTTTTCTTAATTTCAGATACACGACTGATTATAGTGTTGTCAAAACATGAGAAGGTCGAGTTAATTCCTGCTGTTAATCCAAACATATCAAATTACAATGAAATAATATGAAATACATGCCTCTGGTTCCAGCACTTTCGGATACGTGTAATTCTATGTAGAAAAATGGGGTTAGACGAACATCAAGATGTATTAAAAAATGGGCTTACAGAAACACCCAGTTGTATTTGAAGAAAGTAGTTCAACAGGAATCTTCACCTTTATTAAAAGGAAGTATACTTTCAGGAACACCCTGGTGTATTAAAAGAAAGTAGGCTTACAAAAATATCTAGTTGTATTAAAGAAGTAGGCTTACAGAAAATCCTAGTTTTATTAAAAGAAAGTAGGGTTACAGATCTCTGTAGTTGTATTAAAAGAAAATAGACTTTCAGGAACACTCAGATGTATTGTGAAAAAGTAGGTTTTCTGTAACACCTAGTTGCATTCAAAAAAAAAAAAAAAGGCTTACCGGAATCCATAATCGTATTAGGAAAAAGTAGGCTTATAGGAATAACTAGTTGTAATTTAAAAAAGTAGGCTTATGGGAACCCATATTTTATTTTTTCTGTCATTTAATCACAATTTACTCTGTTACGCCGACACAATTAAAAACATCTTAACCAACAACTAACCTTAAAAAAATAACGTGGTAAATTCATAGTTTCAGGAAAGGCGAGATTTTTCTGTGTATAATTTACTTAAAATATATCAAACATCCTATTTTAACATCAATTTAGAAGGCAAACGGAAGAGGCCTAAAACTTCGTCGCCCACAAATACCGATGAAGAAGAAATTCTTTGAAACAGGTCAAATTAAGTGACACCTAATTAAGACATCCAAAAATATGCCATTTATGATTTGTTTTTGATAAAATTCACAACGTTGGTGATAAGACAAAAGTATACTAAAAAATAGTATAAATTCACTTAGACTTGTAAGCAAACGATTAAAATCAGTCATATTTTTATGTGTAACGCTTTTTGTTTTTGTTTGTGAACACGAATGTTCATTTTATCTGCTTATTTAATTCAAAAGGAATCCCATCAGATCGTAGTTATTTTTATAAATTAGTTTTTTGAGTTAGAATTTAATATAATAAGCATTTACTTATATGTTTTATTAACAAGAATTTTTTCAAACGTCTTTTTATGTATTTTTTTACGATCTTTGAAATGCCTTACGGTTAATTGGTAGAATTAACAATGAACTAATGTCAAGATATATATATATATATGTATATTTCTGAGTCGTTTAATGAAAAACAAAATATCATTGTATTTACTTCACTGTGTTTTAAAGAAAGGGTTGTGCAGCTTTTTCTATGTCTACTTTACATAGACAATCCGTAATATAAACGCCACCTGAAAGATTTTGGCAGTCAAACAAGTAAAACGTGATGTGACGTAACAAATATTTCTTAAAATAATAAGTTTCGTATCAGCATCACAAATCAGAATGTACTTTATATAAGGCGAGCAGTAAAAAAAATGAACAGAAATGTCTTAACCTGTTTTATTTTCATTATTTATGGAAATTTTACTCCGTAACTTGCATTCAACTCCATCTCAAATTCATGCTGTACAACTTATATTCTTATCCATGCTAACGTATAGCGTAATTACTAATTAACGTCTTGTTATTTTTTATCAAAATGTAGTCATTCCTTGTGTGGGAGGTGCGTACAGATACCTACGTTTACTATAAAATATAGTCTCTGTTAATGAAATGCTATATATATATATGACTACAAAGCACAATATTATTCATCGTGTCTGTTTGTCCGTTATCTATCTACTCCTAGGTCGCTGGACCAATTTCAACCAAACGTTGTAGGATGATAGTCCGGAAGAAGGGGCATGTTACTGAAGTTTCATCACACATCCACCCCCATTATTGCTGTTATTGAGCATTTATTTTCTTTTGACATAAGTTAACATTAAGTACATTCATAGATGGCGCCATGTGTTCATAGTCCTTTATCAGTAATTAAAAACGAAATTAAACTTTCTTTAAAAACAACATACACACAGTGTGATGGGAGGGCACACAAAAATCTTAGCACTCTATATAGAGGAATGCAATCAAACACGGCCGCTACCATTGAAATACTACATAAACTCTTAAATGGTGCGATATTAAGAGCCTTTTCTTGAATTATAACCACTTCCTACTTTGACTCGTGACCTTTCAACTTCTGCTCGTAACACATTTTCGCGGCCAATGATCATCAATTAGTTAATAACATGAAAGCTGTGGACGAACATTAGGTGCTGAGTATTGAAAGCTGGTAAAAGAAAGCACCTTTATCGTCACTATTTTTACCTCTATCTATCCCTACACAGTCTCACTGACAATGGTACAGATTTTGTGTTATTTTCAAGAGCATCCACTCACACATATTTTTATGTTCGTAACCTCAACAAGAGACAAGCACCATATCTTATTGTTCTTATTTGTTAAAGTATAGCGTGATTCGAGTTTCGAATATCAATGGGCATAAACTATGGAAAGCTCAACAAAGTATATAAAGTTTTGAAGATACATTAATTATTTATTGACTTTAGGCTGCCGACTAATAAGTAGAACAACTATCACGGACAACTTCTGAAAAAAAAAATACCAGTGAAACTCCCTAGTGTTAATAACACATTTAAACTAGTGCATTAAAACTGTGCAAACAATTGAAGGATAATCAGAATTCACTTGTATTTTTATCGTAGGTATCTCAAACACTCTTTGCCTCCATTCTTTTGCATATCTAAAAATGTTTGAATCTTATGTAGGGTAATTAGAAGTTGGCTAAGAAATAAACACTGAGCATGAGTTGGCATATCCCATTCACGTGACTCTAAAATTTATGATTAGAGCTTTTTCGCAAGAACGTTCGAATATACCACTTTGATTTCAATCAAATGTCAGTACCACCTTACTGTTCGTAGTGACCATGCTCTATATTGAAGTTAAACGTTTTGATCTTTAAAGGTATGAAGCTACTTCTACAAAATGTTTGGTGGCGAACTTATCCCGCATTAAAGTGAAACGTCGCGACCTATAAAGTTTCGTGTAAAACTACTTCTACCAAACGTTTTACGGTTACCGTACTCCACATTGAAACGAAACGCCGTAACCTATAAAGAAGTAAATTATTTGTATAAAACGTTTTGTGGTGACTATGTTCCATATTGAGATAACGTCATAATCTGTAAAGAAGTAAAGTCACTTTATTTGTAAGAGTAACCTGAATTAGTGTTAATTTATATTTGAGTAATGAAACAGGTCATCAGATGCCTTAGGTGCACAAACATGGGAATTACGATGTATTTTACATACAATTCTAATTATGAATCTCAGCATAATGTCGACAGGCGACAGCACATACATTTAGTAAAGCGTTTGTTATAATCTGAAAATCAACAAAAACGTTATCACTAAATTTCACCGTATCATATTGATTAAAGAGTCACTTCAAGTCAAGGTCATTGAATACTGCCGTAAGCGAAACGCCCAAGCTTAACTTAATTAAAGATGCTATAATTTGATTCTACGTCATATTTAATGCAGCCAATGAGGAATATTAAACATCATGTTCTTCCACGCTGGCTTCAAATTGTGTGATGTTTTCGAAATACAGATGTAACGAGCACGAGAATATTTTTTCCGCGGTTTCTTGCGTCTCTAATTTATTTTCATCACGTATTTCACACTCCATGTATTTCAACAGTTAATTCTCAAAAATATGTCGACACTAATACTTACAAAACATTATCTGTGGAAGTGAAACGCTCTTTACTTAGTTACGGCCCGATATGGCCACGTGGTTAGCGCGCTCAACTCGTAACCTGAGGGCCTCGGGTTCGAATCCCTGTCATACTAAACATGTTCGCCCTTTCAACTGTCGGTACGTTATAGTTTGACGGTCACTACTACTATTCGTTGGTAAAAGAGTAGTTCAAGAGTTGGCGGTGGGTGGTGATGACTAGTTGCCTTTCCTCTAGTCTTACACTGCTAAATTAGAAACAGCTAGCGCAGATAGCCCTCGTGAAGCTTTGCGCAAAATTCAAAACCAGACATCTTTCTTATCACTTCATATCATAACAACAGTATAGTAGATGTCTTTCTTACTACTTCATATAATAATAACAAACAATAGAGCAAATGGCTTTCTTATCACTTCGTATCATAATAATAATATAGTGAATCTCTTTTTTACCACTTCATATCATAACAACAATATAGTGGATGTCTTTCTTACCTGGTTCGAATTTCCGCCACACCAAACATGGTCATCTTTCAGCTGTGGAAGCTTTATAATGTGACGATCAATCCCACTATTCGTTGGTAAAAGAGTAGCCCAAGAGTTGGTGGTGGGTGGTGATGACTAGCTGCCTTCCCTCTAGTCTTACACTGCTAAATTAATGACCTGTTAACGCAGATAGCCTTCGTGTAGTTTTGGGTGAAATTCAAAACAAGAGGAAACAAAACTTTACTTAGTTCCTTACATACAATTAAAGATAAAAAACAAGGATTTTTGAATGCACTTATATTTTCCACTGAAACTAATTCTGGTTGAATTTTATTTTCCACGAAACTGCAACTCCTTGAGTTTCCTATTACATAAATTTAACTTATGCTCTGTATTTACGAAGGCGCGATTTGTAGCATTTCTATAAAATTCTTATTTAATTTACATAATGTTCTGAATCGTTTCGTGTCAATGTGTCACCAAACACTGATTTAATTACTGAACGTGGATCAACTCCGAAAACAAAACAAAATACATGCGTTGATAGTGTTATAGTGTGGCAAGCAGAAACACAAAAGAATAGATCTATCATTTATTATTACATAAAACAATTGTCAGCTTTTATCACTACGCAGCTGTCTTCAAAGTTGGTCAGATATTCGTTCTCTATCTTGGAAGCTGGTTAAATGTTTGTTCTCTATCTTGGAAGTTGGTCAAATGTTTGTTCTTTGTCTTGGAACAACAACAACAAAACTGACAGTAATTTCGGTTTGAAATTCTCTATCCCCAGAGGAGATAGAGATAACTGGGGGTGCTAAGAAAGATAGACTTTCTCTTCGTCCCGTTCATGAATTTATAATATGGTAGAGTTACCCGAGAAAAAAAAATCGTGACAAAAACGAGCTGATTGCGAATCCAGAGAAAGCAAAGAAGACGAAAAACTGGCGATCTGACACCAGACACCCGAGGTGATGCGTGAGTGAGTGATACCACAAAACCAACGGCCGATGCGTGACTTAGGATCCATCAGGGCGGTTGAAATCTATAGATCCAATGCCAGAATTTAAATGTAGAGGAAACGGGAGAATCCCGAGAAAATCCACTTTCACTAGCTAGTGCCAATGATCCAGCTAGTGCCAGTTTGGCTCACAACATAAGAGTGGGGAATCGCACGTGGAGAGGAAAGGGGCCGCAAGTTCTTGCCCTTTCTATAACTTGTTAAAGCCAAAGATAGGTCTTGGTTCTACTGTACTGTGCGGCGAAACTCTATGTTGGAGTTCTAGGACTTGCATAGGTAAATTCTTCGGGTATTCTTTAGTCGACTGGGAAAAATTTATGTCTTCTATATATTTTAGTTTGAGTAGCTTGAGAGATGGTAGGAATTTTGTCAGTTATAGTTGACTTATCTGAGCGGGTAACTTGTGTAGTTTGCGTCTGAGTGAATTTGTTGAGATGTCTTGGAAACTGGTTCTATGTTCGTTCTCTATCTTGGAAGCTGGTCAAATGTTTCTTATCTATCTTGGAAGCTGGTCAGATGTTCGTCCTCTCTCCTGGAAGCTGGTTCTATGTTCGTTCTCTATCTTGGAAGCTGGTCAGAGTTTTGTCTTCTATCTTGGAAGCTGATTAAATGTTCGTCTTCTATCTTGGAAGATGGCCAAATGTTTGTTCTCTGCGCTAGCCGTCTCTGATTTAGCGGTTAAAGACTAGAGGGAAAGCAGCTAGTCATCACGACCCACCGCCAACTCTTGGACTACCGTTTTACCAACAAATAGTAGGATTGACTGTCCCATTATAACGTTCCCACGGCTGAAAGGACGAGTATGTTTGGTACGGCAGGGATTAGGACCCGAGACCCTCGATTACGATGAGTTATATTTGTTCTACACAATTTATTTTGAAAATATTTCATTTGATTATACTACATAAATTTTGTTCCTGGATAGTATGTGTTATTTCTTAACTGCTTATGTTGTAAGAATACAGAAAATGGCCATTATTCCTTTCAAACTTTGCTTTTGTGACCTGGATAATGAAATTTAGAAATTAACCTATTTTCTATGTAAGGACGGGCAAATTTGCACATTTTCATTTACATAATGTCTGAATAAAACAACATATGAATCAAGATTTACATGTATTTGTACTAAAGTTATACAAAAATGTTTAGAAGTGAGTAGTTTTTCGGGATGGCTGCTTTCTCTCTAGCGGAGTGGGTACAGGAAACTCAGGTCAATGTGACAGCCCGATGTTTGGAAGGGTCCACCATGCAGAAGTAGCAATTGCTTGAGTTGTCAGTGGGCTCACGCTAAATCCTTGGAATAACGAACTTCATGCCTCTCTTTTCCCCTCTGTACCATTCTGCAAAAGAGCAAAATAAAATTGTTATTACGAAGAATAAATTATTTCATCCACAACAAATGTGTAAGAGGTTCATGCAAAATATTTTTTTGATACTATTGGAAATTAAAAAAAAAAGATATTTAAATTTTAAAATGCCTAAAATTTGTATAATATAAAATCTTACTATTTAAGCAAGCAAAAGTTGTCTGTCTTACCTTCTAGAGTTTTTGTGCAGTGCTCGCAGGTAAAATGAGGTGCCCAGGGTTTGTCTTCATCCCCGACGGGCATGTCGAAATATGCCTTGTAGGCTTCACACATTTTAGCAGATGCTGTCACAGAGTACTTTTTCGCTCTTGTCTTGATAAATTGGCCACATACATAGCAGAATGCGTCTGGAGAATGCTTGCAGCTTCTTGATGCCACCTCTGATAAAATGTGTCCACTTTGCCAGCTAGAACTAAACTAAAGCGGTGAGTGATGAACCCTTATATATATATTACTATGGAAAGTTCTGGAAAATTCTCATAAGTTCTAAAACATTCGAGAAAGTTTATGAAAATTCTTGTGAGTTCGAGAAAATTCTCTGTCACCTAATCAGCACTGAATCTGCCTGAAATGTTCTGGAAAAATGGGTAAATTTGAAAATTCCATTACCCAGGTTACAATAACAAACTTTAAAGAGAAAAATAGGTCTTTTTCATTTACTTTAGGCATAAGCAATTGGGAAATAACACTTTCTGCCCAGGAACAAGAAAAGTAATAATGTTGTCACATAGTGTTATCACTAAATTATACTCTTTAACACTAAACTTTAAGCATTTAAAGTGTATCTATATTAAATCATTCACCTTTTTGATGTCACTGCAATTAAAATGTTTTGTTTCCTGTTTTTAGTAATTAAAAATATTTAAATCTTTATCCAAACAAAAGATGAATATACAAATTTGATATCTGAACTTAATGTATCATAAGTCATTGCCTTCGTGTGTTAATTATCTGTGTAATTAGCCTTAAAATCTATCTCTTGTGTTAGTTAAATGTACGAACTATCAATGCAGTTCGCTTTAAAATATATTTATTGTATTAGTTATCTGTGTAGTTAACCCTGAAATCGACTCGTTGGGGATTAGGCCAGTTACCAGTATAGTTAGCCATGAGATTTACATCTTGTGTTAATTATCTGTGCTGATAGCCCTGAAGTGAAAAGCATGTGCATGTGTGTGTGTTTTCTTATTGCAAAGCAACATCGGACTATCTGTTGAGCCCACCGAGGGGAATCGACTCCCTGATTTTAGCGTTGTAAATCCGTAGACTTACCGCTACATTAACGGGGAACGGCTCATCTGTAAGTTATCAGTGTAGTTAGCCCTAAACATTTACCTCATGTGTGAATTAGCAATGGTTAGACCTAAAATTTACCTCATGTCATTTATCAGTGTAGTTAGCTCAGAAATTTACCTCTTTTGATAGTTATATGTGTTTCATCTAATGAAATCTACTCCTTGTGTTAGTTATCTGTGTAGTTAGACCTGAAAACATAAATAACAACCAAAAAAAGAAACCTCTTTTTCTCGGCAACTGGTTTCCATTTATTTCCCTGCGAATATGAACGAACATAAAATCCTAATGTTCACTACTTCGTCGTTTCCTCATTGTACATAACACCTTTTTAATGTTCGTTGGCTGCACGATTTGGAAAACTGTAATATCCTTCGCGGGCTGCGTGTCTTAGTTTTATCACCAAAGCTATTTTGTTGCTATACTGGTTCTCTGTGATGAATACTGGAATTCAGCTGATAAAAACCCTTCATTTTCAGAAAGCTGTCCACCGCTCTTCAACCCACGATGAATTTAAATTCCAGGACTATTTTCTCCTTCGATTTCGGTTATATTTCTGTATTTATTTTTTTTAGAGTTGGAGCTAAGTCCAGCCCCATTACTGTTGAGCTGTGGGAGGCTGCCACCTTCTGTCTTGCTGATTACCCCACTAAAGCTCCGTTGAGAAGTACAGTTCGTAGTGAGTCTCAGCTTTTTGTTCACAGTATGGAGAAAGCTCGAATCGCGTGACTTTTGGCGCTCCTGCATGCACGCTCTATTTTGCGGTTTTATCTCATAGCATCATTATTTGGCGGGCTTTAGCTTCGTACCTGGTCCATCTGATCTATCTGGGAATGAGTCTAGCACGTCCCCAGAGTGGCGCCTGCAGGAATAACTGATGACGTTGTATGAATGGAAAACTTTCAAATCAACCGATTTAATCTCAGTTGTTGATGGCGTAGTATTTATTTCTGCGTACAATACGCAGGTTTCTGTAATATTCCACCATAGCCCTTAGAAATGTTCTGGTTCCCCTGCATATCAGTATCTAAGTAAATGCAAGCATTATCACTTGTTAATTAACATCAACATTATTAGCGAAATGACAAAAGAAATATCTGCTTCATCTGAACACCTGTGGTAATGTATTTAGCGGTAAAATTATTAATTTACAAATAGCAGTAAACACAGATGTGATGGTAGCAATAGTATATTATTTCAAAAATACCATAAATTTCTTCAGGAATAGAATCTGTAAATTAAAACTTATATTTGAGTTATGTTTCCTAAAATCTAAACTCAAGTAAAATATCAAAACGAGTCAATTTTAACAAAAATAATTATGTTTATTTACTTTTACTTTTTGAATTTCGTGCAAAGCTACACGAACGCTATCTGCGTTAGCCGTCCCTAATTTAGCAGTGTAAGACTAGAGGGAAGGCAGCTAGTCTCCACCACACACCGCCAACTCTTGGGTACTCTTTTTACCAACGAATAGTGGGATTCACCGTAACTTTATAACGCTCTCACAGCTGAAAGGGTAAGCATGTTTGGTGAACGAGTATTCGAACCTGCGATCCTCAGTTTACGAGTCAAGCGCCTTAACTACCTTGCCATAGGCAGGCTCAACACGGTCTTTGCTCGTGAATTAATGAGAGAAGATGGACATTTAGAATATTACATATTACATTTATGGTAAGAATTAGATATAAAATAAAAAAACAATTAAATTCCTACATCAAGAAGTGCCAAAAACAACATGCACTGGACTTGTATTTATTCGTAACCAGTAGAGGGAAAGCAGCTAGTCATCTTCACCCACAGACAACAATTGGAATATTCTTTTAGCAACGAAAAGTAGAATTGACCGTACTTTATAGCGCCCTCAAAGGCTGAAAGGGCGAGCATGTTTCGTATGATGAGGGTTTAAACCCGCGACCCTCATATTGGGAATCGAGTGCCCTAACCACCAGGCCATGCCGGGATTTATTTTTATTATTATGACCTGTAGTTTACCAACTCACAAAAGGTTGGAAAATCTAGGAAGAAAGTAGAGCACTACTGTAGAAAAAATGATTTTGTAGCACGAGGGATGCGAAACAAAATATGGGCCCCACATAGCCACGTGGTTAGGGCGCTCGACTCTTAATCTGAGGGTCGTGGGTTCAAATCTTCGTCACGCCAAACATGCTTACACTTTGAGCTGTAGGGACGTTGTAAATTTACAGTGAATTCCACTATTCGTTAGTAAAAGAGTACCCAAAGTGGTGTACTAGTCTTACACTACTAAATTAGGGACGGCTAGCGCAGATAATCCACGTGTAGCTTTGTGGGAAATTGAAAAACAAACAAACATAATATATTAAAATCTCATAAGCGATTAAAATATATATACAATTAATTTATTGTTAAATTTCTCATACTTGCAACACCGGCTCACATTTACAGGCCCAATATAATATAACTTTAATGTTCCAACTGTTGTTTTACTCTCTTTTAATTTGATTATCGCTATAACGTATATTTAATCTCCTTAAAAAAGTTACGAACGATAATTAGTAGGCCCACTTATTTACGTGATCTAACATAAATTAATGCCAAATTTGGGGTCCGTTTTCGAGGAATCCCCATAAAAGCGTTTTCGCGAATATCCAGGTTCCTTAAGAGATTGGGCGAAAATGTTTATGCAAAATTCGGGACAGAGAGGATTCGTTTGGTACTATTTTGAAGTCAGTGTGGCCAAAGGTTTAGGAGGACATCCGTGAAACTTAAACTACTATTTGTTTACGTTTTTTAGTTCAATGATCATCGTTACAGTTTAAATTTATTTTCTTTAACCAAGTTACGAACGTTAGTGTTATTGGTGATTTGTTTTTGAATTTCGCGTAGGGCTATTTGCGCTAGCCGTCTCTAACTTAGCAATGTAAGACTAGAGCTAAGGCAGATAGTCATCACCACCCACCGCCAAATCTTGGGCTAGTCTTTTACCAACGAATAGTGGGATTGACTATCAGATTATAACGCTCTCACAGCTGAAAGAGCGAGCATGTTTGGTGTGATGGGGAAAATTAAATCAATTACGCTATATTACAAACATACTGCCACTCGCTGTAATACATTCGCTTGTAAGTCGAAAAACTAAATTTATTTTTAAGTTTGTGTAAGGTATAGAAGAAGGAAAGTCGATAGATTTGTTTGTTTGTTTTGAATTTCGCGCAAAGCTACACAAGCGCTATCTGCACTAGCCGTCCCTAATTTAGCAGTGTAAGACTAGTTATCACCACCCACCGCCAACTCTTGGGCTAGTCTTTCGCCAACGAATAGTGGGATTGACTGAAACATTATAACACCCCCACGGCTGAAAGGGCGAGCATGTTTGGTGCGATGGGAATTCGAACCCGCGTCTCTCGGATTAAGAATCGAGTGCCTCAACCACCTGGCCATTCCGAGCCACTACGAAATGACTTGAAAAGTTCATATGCTGGTGACCCTTAAGTGCGGACCACTCACTGCTTATGTTAATGTGTCAAAGTCTGGAATACAACTAGTATTTAAATGTTTTCTTGTTTTAGAACAAAGCCAATGCTGTATCCACTGTAGGGAATTGTTTCATTCGAACTCTCAAAATTTAATGCTGTGCATCCTAAACCTAACGCTGTAGATATGTTTAAACGATTAAATGGTTTGTATAGCGAATGTGTACTTTAAAATATATTTAAAAGTTGATTAAATCAGTGGTTATTTTCTAACATTTTTTGAGATTCACTTCAAATTTTTTGTTTTGTTTTTACTCTCAAGGAAAGTGGACACTTTATTTTGAGGCCGCGGATGGTTAAGGCACTCGACTCATTATCTGAGAGTCTCTGGCTCGAATTCCCATAACTCCAAACATGCTCTCCCTTTCAGCCGTGATGGCGTTATAATGTGACGGTGAATCCCACTATTCGTTGGTAAAAGAGTAGTCCAAGAGTTGGCGGTGGGTGGTGATGACTAGCTGCCTTCCCTATAGTGTTATCCTGCTAAATTAGGGACGGCTAGAGCAGATAGCCTTAATGTAGCTTTGCGCGAAATTAAAAAACAAACAAACCGTCATTCTTGTGCTTTTCTGCTGCAACAGGGCTCACACCTTGAGCTCTTGGATTTACACGTTAACCACTAAGAAAGCATGTTTGAGGTATAAGTGATAAAAATGGATCAATAAAGTTCATATGCATATGGTTCATTTATTTGAAAACCAATTAAAAGCTTATTTTGTGAAACAAATGATCATTTTGAATGAATCAGAGCTATGAAAGAAGTTTCGATATTGGTGTTACTCAAAACTAGAACATAATACTATATATTCTAAACTTTGCACTGTGTAAGTATAAGCGTATATTAGACAGACAGATTCATAAGTGGATTATATTTGAGTTTTGATGTAGTAGTGAATTTCGCGCCTAAATATGGTTCACAGAAAACAGTTTGTTCCAGTCAGATTTTGTGTGAATATTTGTTGTTTGTCTTCATGTTTTTGTTTGTTTGCTACTGTTCTTTAAACAGTTATATCCCTCTGAAGCAATTATTTATGTTTCATAATGGAGAGGTATAAGGTTGCAACTGCCCTCTTGTGGCAAATAGAGACCATATTTTTAGGCTTCAGATAAATAAAGGGTAATCTGAATGTGCGTAACGCCTGGGTGTATATTACGTTACTTATGTTAAACAACTATACGATGCAAAACGCATTTAGGAAAGTCGTATACCTTTCATTTTGTCTCCAGGTTCAACTCGCCTTAAGAGATTTACGAGCGAGTCACGGTGCTTTAATACACTGCAAACCTTAGTGTTTAACACCGGTTTCTACAGGTCGTATCCCAAGAGCCAAATATTTATGAAATTTCTAAAGTCAACATTCTTTGGTAAGTAAACCTTCGCTGGCTTTGTTTTTCCAGAACTTTAATGCCGGCGTCGTCCCAGAGCGGCCATGTTTCTTCCTTGTGTTTGGCTTGCTGTCGTCTGGTGCAGTAGAGATAGCCGTCATGTCAGGAACTAACGTTGCAACAGCGCCGACTGGGAAATGAAAACATACACAAATAAATATAAATGTTTCCCGAGTTTCCAACTCTTCTGGGAGAGTGCCAGTGACGAATATCGTTGGAACCACGTCAGACAGAGTGATTTGTCACGGTTTTCTCATGTCAGAATAACATCTTACGCAAGTTTATTAATCTCAATTACAGAGAACATTTGGTTGGTGAGCTAAAGCAGTCATGTATGAAAAATACATTCCAAGTAGGAAAGCTCCAAAGATAGAAACTTTCTCTCTCTATCTGTCTGCCGTTCTAATTCATTCCCTGTTAAAAAAAAAAAACGAACAGGAGAATAGCAGAATATTTCGATGTATTAAACGTTTCAATTGGTCAGTCTTTGTATTCGTGTCTCTTTTTTACTTTTGAAGTAATACGGAACGATTTCTAGCCTTCCGCTTGGTTAACACTATCTCTCCAGTCCTACTGACCCTTCACTTCGTAGAGTTGGGAGTCTATAGAGACCGCGAGGCACTTACGTGCGCTACTGAATTTCATTCATCGCATAACGAACCCATGTCCCAGTGGGCCTAACGGACAAATGAGGTATCAGAAATGGACCAAGATACAGTTGTTCCCCTAAGTATCCACCGCCGAAAAGTTTGGTAAAACCATCTGTCATATATTACATTGACATAAAGCTCAGAATCCGTGATAGATATCGACTAATAACCACACAGATTACTAATGCTACTCTTGTAGGTAAACAAAAGTCAAACCTGATGGATGTAGATTGATATGAATCAGCGAATAAATATGAATGAAACTACAATAATTTCTTATGTTTCTTTGGGTTGTTTTATATTTGGTTTGAAACTAAGCCTATGGAATCTAAACTATGTGTATGTACCACTGTATCATTTTTCTTACTTACACAACGACTTCAGAAAATAATTACTTAAGTACATGCATGAGAACACGCATTAGTTTCTCACATACGTTTTTTAATTATCTACCTAGTTACAAAACGTAACAAATTCGTATCATGGCCAGGTTGGCTTAGGCGTTCAACTCGTAATCTGAGGGTCGCGGGTTCGAATCTCCGTCGCACCAAACATGCTCACATTTCAGCCCTGGGGACGTTATAATGTGACGGTTAATCCCACTATGCGTTGGTAAAAGAGTAGTCCAAGAATTTGCGATGTCTTACACTGCTAAATTAGTGACGGCTAGCGCAAGTAGCCATTGTGTAGCTTTACCCGAAATTCAAAAACAAACAAACATTCGTATCACGTGTTTTAATGACAAACGTTCACGAAAAAAAAACATTTAATACTAAGCACACATTAATACTGCGAAACTGACCAAATTACATCTTAAGAAGAAGCGGTATTGGTTGATTATAATAGTTGAAGATTTGTGAATAAAAAACACAGGTCATGAGGAACGTTCTGTGGTTTAGATATACTCTTGGAAATTAGGTATTTCTTTTCTTAATCGTACTCAGAAGGTTCCTGAAAGTTAGTTATATACCACTTAAAAACTTCTCTGGAGCTTTCTGTACTACAGAAAAACCACTAGAAGTTAGGTACATGTCACTTCAAGGCTTCTCAGGAGCTTTGTGTAGTACCTAAGTACTACTGAAAGTTAGGTATATGTCTGAAAATTCTTACTTTTCTGTGTGTGGTTTTACACTTAATGTATCTGATGATCATGACGTCTCTGTGTGATCTTGTTACACCTTATGTATCTGATGATCATGATTTTTCTCTGTGATCTTGTTACACCTAATGTATCTGATGATCATGATATTTCTGTGTGATCTTCTTAGACCTAATGCATCTGATGATCATAATATTTCTGTGTGATCTTGTTACACCTAATGTATCTGATGATCATGACTTTTCTGTGTGATCTTGTTACACCCAATGTGTCTGATGATCATGATATTTCTGTGTGATCTTGTTACACCTAATGTGTCTGATGATCATGATTTTTCTGTGTGATATTGTTACACCCAATGTGTATGATGATCATGATTTTTCTGTGTGATCTTGTTACACCTAATGTGTCTGATGATTATGATTTTTCTGTGTGATATTGTTACACCTAATGTATCTGATGATCATGACGTTTCTGTGTGATCTTGTTACACCTAATGTATCTGATGATCATGACTTTTCTGTGTGATATTGTTACACCTAATGTGTCTGATGATCATGTCTTTTCTGTGTGATCTTGTTACACCTAATGTACCTGATGATCATGACTTTTCTGTGTGATCTTGTTACACCTAATGTGTCTAATAATTATTACTGGACTATCTAGTTTTTTAAGTTTTCAACTTTAAACTATTTTATCAGGTTTTCAAGTATAACAGTCCCATCAAAATGAAACATGGTCACTAAAATAGTGTCTATTTCTGGGCTAAACTAAACTAAACTAAAAACGTTACACGAACTAATGCTCTCATTACTACAAAGCTAACTTTAGAAAATGATAAAACACTCATAAAATGACAGAGGACAAACTTTAACATTACTTCACAGACTTGTTATCACACAGGTAAGCCTAA
This sequence comes from Tachypleus tridentatus, assembly GCF_004210375.1. Taxonomy (NCBI): domain Eukaryota; kingdom Metazoa; phylum Arthropoda; class Merostomata; order Xiphosura; family Limulidae; genus Tachypleus; species Tachypleus tridentatus. The sequence goes on from NC_134831.1 coordinate 186,513,424, forward strand.
AATGATAAAACTCTCATAAAATGACAGAGGACAAACTTTAACATTACTTCACACACTTGTTGTCACACAGGTAAGCCTAAAATGATAAAACACTCATAAAATGACAGAGGACAAACTTTAACATTACTTCACACACTTGTTATCACACAGGTAAGCCTAGAATGATAAAACACTTACCGAAGCACGAGTTTACATTCACACCATATACACTTTGTATTTTCAATTGTAAATACGTTTATTTGAATGTTGAATTTAAATTCTGATATAGCTTGAGCACATTTTCCATACAATATCGGACATTATTCTCTATCCTGGAGAAACAGTCTGGAATTGAAAGATATTTCTGATCAAAATGTATCTTAAAAGTTGTTTGTATTTTACTTTGAGCATATTTTACGAAGAACTCACAGCAAAACTTGATTTATATTTCACCGTAAACTGCAGTAAAAATGTTTTACATTTTAGTTTGCAAAGGAAATGACTCTATCTGTACGACAACTTATAAACAAAGTTATTTTGTTATTGCTGTGAAAATGAAATAACACTGTACCACACTTGAGAAGTTGCTTTATATTATTTTGACCTATATAATATTTTCAGACGCTTGTTTTATTTGTTTGTTTATTTTTGAATTTCGCACAAAGCTACTCGAGGGCTATCTGTGTTAGCCGTCCCTAATTTAGCAGTGTAAGACTAGAGAAAAGGCAGCTAGTCATCACCACCCACCGCCAACTCTTGGGCTACTCTTTTACCAACGAATAGTGGGATTCACCGTCACATATAACGTCCCCACGGCTGAAAGGGCGAGCATGTTTGGTGCGACGGGGATGCGAACCCGCGACCTTCAGATTACGAGTCACGCCTTTTTCAGTCGCTGTAGCATCAGCTAATTTTTAAAAACTGATACTAATGTAATAATTTCATAGTATAGTACCTTAGTATCATTAGTTCAGGTGATTTAACTTTTTTTTCTATTTCATGCTTTGAAAGTTATCTACTAATTTAAAACTTCCAAAAGTTTTGGAAGGAAACAAAGAAACAAAAGTTTTTCGTGTAAAATGTAATATTGAGCAAAAAAGATTATTACTTTGATTGGTTTAATAGAACTGTACGAAATACTATTTTTTCTCATTTTTCTAAGCCAATTTACTCCTTCTTTCGATTCACCGCTAAACCCTATAAGTTTTACTAAAAATAAAAAACAAATGTAGTGGAAAACGTACTTTTTGTATCACTATAGTAGAGAAATGAACTGATGTTTTATATATTTAATAAGTCATATATGTACTCCTTTAAAACTTTTCAGATTAACTTAGAGCACGAAGCTAATTCGTTTTGTACGTTATTACTAGTATGTTTTATGTTCACTGTACGATAAATAAAATCAAAAATAGCTTCTTCAACGTTCTTAGCTCTTTTTGCATATTCTTCTGATAATTTGAAAAACACATGAGTGAAATATTTTTAAAAACTGCCTTTAATATCTTGATTCACAATTATGGTTTATCTATGATCACCACATGACTTCAAATGTTGTGGAAAATACAGTGTGCATGTCCTAAGGTCCTAAATCTTGTAAGAAACACAGTATACATGATGAGTATTCACTAATTAGCTAACGTTCATACAACGGTGAAGGAGAGAGTTTCTTTGTTTGAATTTTGCGCAAAGCTACACGAAGGCTATCTGCGCTAACCGTCTCTAATGTAGCAGTATAAGACTAGAAGGAAGGCAACTAGTCATCACCACCCACCGCCAACTCTTGGACTACTCTTTTACCAGCGAATAGTGGGATTGACAGTACCATTATAACCTCCCCACAGCTGAAATGGCGAGCATGTTTGATGTGACGGGGATTCGAACCGGCGACCCTCAGATTATAAGACGAGCGCTCTAACCACCTAGCATTGTTTGACCTGAAGTAGAGAGACAAGTGAAGATTTGATTTTTTTTAAAACATGTTTTCAGTTTATGGTTTATTTTTCGTTTGTTTAAGAATTTTCATCGAAAACTATACATGGAGCTATTTGGGCATAGCCGTTTCTAATTCTGAGCTAATAGACTGGAGGAAAGATAGCTAGTTAACACAATCTTCCGCCAACGTTTGGGCTACAAGTCTTATACCGAATAGTACGATTTCACTGTCACTCTTATAGCACCAAACTTTAACGTTGACAAGGAACAAAAACCGAGAGAGAGAAAAAATTTATTTTTAGAAAATACAAAAAATCTGCGTTTGTACGTTAACGACATCAGTCGAAAAGTGCTACTCTCGCAGTGGGTACATGATATAATAACAAGTTTTCCTAATTACCAGGAAATAAAGGGGGTTTCATCCATGGCATTCACAGATCAAATCAACAGTCAAGGAGGGAAGCGCAGGTCCAGGTATACCTGATCCTCACAGATCACTTGATTAGTGGAACGTTTTCCTCGGCTCTGTTTCATTAACTTTTGGATTCATAGTCCGAACACATTAACGACTAGGTCACACCTAGCTCAAGTTTTTTTTTCACAGGCACCAGTATAATGCGTTTTTGACCACCTATACATTTTAGTAATCAATCATACAATATTTCCATTCTTGTTATTGGTTTCAGCAACACAACAGACGCTCCTGAATGACTCTACTCAAACTTCCTGTTTACATAATATTTGGAATCAAGGCTTTTGATATTGACTATCTCATACGTTTTGTTGCAAGACAAATATAGCATAAAGCTGGTGTTTTCGTTGGACCACAAATAAAGAAGATCCTGGAGTGCACAGAATTCCCCAAGAAGCTCAGTAGGAAGGGAAAAAAAACTTGGGGCAGCTTTGTCGCAATGGTTCGGTGCTTCTTGGAAAATCACAACGCAGAAAATTATGTGGAACTGGTTGAGGTTTAAATGAAAAACTACGGTAAAATTAGTTATAGAATGTCCCTGAAAATCAATATTCTTGACGTTCATCTTGATAAATTCAAGGAGAACATGGGAGCATACTCAGAGGAGCAAGGCAAGCACTTCCACCAAGCTATATTGGACTTTGAATGCTGCTACCAAGGAGCATAAATGAAAACATGATGGGAGACTATGTTTGGGGACTGATAAGTGAAAGTGATTTACATTACAGTCACAAATCTCAAAGAACTACTCACTTCTAAACATTTTTGTATAACTTTGGAATAAATACATGTAAATCTTGATTCATATATTGTTTTATTCAAACCTTATGTAAATGAAAATGTACAAATTTGCCCGTTTTTACATAGAAAATAGGTTAATTTCTAAATTTAATTATCCACGTGACAAAAGCAAAGTTTGGAGGGAATAATGGCCATTTTCTGTACTTTTACAACATACCCAATTAAAAAATAACACATACTATCCAGGAACAAAATTTGTGTTACATAGTGTTATTTGTTGAGCTGGAAAAATAAACGACAGTTAGGACTTATTTATAATAAATACAAGTTAATGCACTTGAGTTATCATAACTTAAAGTGTAATAATAATTTGGATGGGAATAACCTTAACAGTGTCATGAAAAAAAAAAGAGGCCTTGATGTAATATTCGATCAGTCTCTACAGTCATCCAAGCAGTGTGCTGTTGCTAGTGGTAGTGCAAATATTTATATGCAAAAACGGCTCGTTTGGGTTGAGAAAATATTTTACATAGAAGAGCGAACAACGTTTCGACCTTCTTCGGTCATCGTCAGGTTCACAAAGAAAGAGGTAACTGACCAGAAGCTGACCACATGTTTGAAAGGGGTTGTGTAACTGAGTGTCGGAATGTAGAGGGCGGTGTTAGATGTTTGAATATATAATTTTATTTAGTTTATTATATTAATATAGGTATAATGGCGTTCTTTTATATTGGTTTATTTTGGGTTTAAGTTGTTGTATAAGTAAGGCTTCTTTAATTTTGCGTTTGTTTATGTTTGTTTCTTTATTTAGTATTTGAGTGTTTTCTATGGTTATGTTGTGCTTATTTGACTTGCAGTGTTTGAAAATGTGTGAAGGTGACTTTTTATGTTCTTTGAATCTGGTTTCCATTTTTCTACTTGTTTCTCCAATATAGAAGTCGTGGCAGTTATCACATTGTATTTTGTAAATAATGTTGGTGTGGTGTTTGTCAGTGTAGTTTTTACATAGTATAGACCACAGTTTTGTGCCTGGTTTTTGAATAAATTTGGTATTAACTGGAATGTCATATTTTGTTACTAATTTTTGCCAAATGTTGGTTATTTGTTTGCTGATGTCAGGAATATATGGTATACAGCAGTATATGGTTTCGTGATTTTTTGATTCGTGAGATATATTTACTTTAGTTGGTTGATTTTTCTTTCTGTCTAGGTGTGTGCGTATAATGTTTTCTACGGTTTGTGAGGGAAACTTATTGATGTTGATGAAGTACTGTTTTATTTTGTCTAATTCATCGTTAATTTTATCTGGTGAGCATAGTTTTATGGCTGTGTTTATTTGGTTTTTTAGTATGTTGAGTTTTTGTTTTGTTTCATGTGCTGAGTCCCAAGGAATGTATAGTCCAGTATGGGTGATTTTTCGGTGGATTTCTGTTTTGAATTGTGTGTCGGTTCTTGTAATTTTGAGGTTAAGAAATGATATTTGATAGCTTTCTTCCTGTTCACATGTGAAGTTAATGTTGGGATGTATAGAGTTAATGTGATTGAAAAAATTAAGTATGTGTTCTGTAGATTTGAATCCCGCAACTGTGTCATCTACATATCTGTACCAGTATAGTGGTGGATGTAATGCTGTGTTAATTGCTTGTGTTTCAACTTGTGTCATAAAAATATTGGCTAGAACTGGTGATACTGGGTTGCCCATGCTTAGGCCATTTGTTTGTATATAGTTTTGGTTGTTGAACATGAAGTTTGTCTTTATCGTGGTGAATTCTATTAGGGTTGCTAACTGGTTACTGGGAATTTCTATGGTTGGGTTAGGGTCTCGGATATAGAGTTCTAAGGCTATCTTGCAGGCTTCAGTGGTTGGAACTTCTGTAAAGAGGGATATAACATCGAAATTGGCCATTAAGGGTTTATGATTAAGTTGATTTAGATTAGACTTGAAATTAAAAGAGTCTTTGATGAATGAGCTGGCTGATGTTACATATTTGGAGAATGCCCATGCTATGTATTTACCAAGATTGTAATTAAACGATTCATATGTGGACATTATTGGTCGTAATGGACAATCTGGTTTATGAGGTTTGGGGATGCCGTATATTTGCGGTGTGCGTGAGTCGGTTTTACGTAGGTAGGAATAAAGTGTTTGTGAAATTGTGTTGGCTTTTTTCATTTGTAGTAGTAATTTGTTCAGTTGCGTCTCGTGTGTCTTTGTTGGATTTGTGTGTATTGGTTTAAATTTGTTCGTGTCTGATAGGATGTTATTCATTTTTGGATGTATTCATTCGTGTTCATTATGACTATAGCGTTACCTTTATCTGCTTTTAGAATTTTTATGTTTTTGTCTTGTTTTAGGTTTTTAATGGAATTAATGTCTCTTTTTGTAAGGTTGTTTTTAGTTTTCTGTTTTGTGAAATTATGTTGATGGTTTTGTGAGAAAATTCTTTGAAAAAATCGTTTAAGATGTTGTTTTTAGGTGTTTCTGGAAAATATAAATTTGTAATTTTACCTGGGAAGTTTGGCTGTTGGATGTCAATAAAATTATCTAAGTTGTCTTCTTTCTGTTGGTTGTTTTTGGTTGTTTCCTTGTTGTTGTTCTCTGTAGAAAGTATCACAAGTCTCCTGGCTAGGTCTTCTAGACATGTTTTGATTTCTATGGTTGGAATGTACCTAGGTGCTATTGCGAAGTTGAGTCCTTTGTTAAGTAGATGTATCTCGTCTGTGTTTAATTGTCGGTCGGATCTGTTAATTATGACGTTAGTCAACGGTTTGTCGTTTTGGTGTCTTTTTTGTTGTTTGCATCTCAGTTTTTCTAGTTTTTTGTTGTGGCAGATCTTTTGGTCTCTGTCGTTCTTATTCTCAACAAGTGGGTTTCTCGACATCACTGATTAGTGCAAATATTTGTTTAGGTTGTATCTACAGAAATATTAAATACAAGTCTAAAGACATTTATTTTAAGTGTTACTGGTTAGGCCACATTTTAACCACATTAGGCCAATACTGTGTTAAGTCTTGAGTTCCTTACCTTGGAAAAAAAAACATTGACTTATTGGAAAGGGTTACTTAAATGGTGTCTGGAATGAAGTGGTTTGTCCATGAGAAGAGGCTAAAATCTCTCAAACTGTTTTATTTTGAAAAAAAGACGAGTAAAGAGTGGAACTGATTGAAGTGTTCAAGAGTGTAAAGGGAATTGATACATTAAATTGTGAGTACAGCAGGATTAGGAGACAAAATATAAATTTTGGTGAGGTAGGAGCCATCTTCAGCTAAGATAGTTTTATTGTTCTAAAAGGGTGGTCGACTTTTGAATCGTATGCTTTCAGAAGTTGTGGATACAGAAAATTTAAATGACTTTAAGAAAAATCTTGATAAGTGTATAAATGATAACGGCTAACTTTAAGGTTTATAAGTTAATCACGTTAAAGTGTGGAACAGCTGAGTTGGACAAAGTTGTTCCAGGTTGTCCCAAAACGTTATGTTGAGTTGTTTGACATCAAAATAAGAACCTCTAATTTGTTGTACAAGGTGTGAATGACACCAGCAATAGTTGTTTGTCGCTGCTATAGCAACCTATAGTTTGTAGTGCAGAATGTAGATGATACTAGCAATAAGTGTTTGTCACTACTATAGTAACCTACACTATGTAACACAAATTTTGTTCCTAGATAGTATTGTTATTTCTTAATTGGGTATGCTGTAACAGTACAGAAAATGGCCATTATTCCTTCAAACTTTGCTTTTGTGACCTGGATAATTAAATTTAGAAATTAACCTATTTTCTATGTAAAAACGGGCAAATTTGTACATTTTCATTTTCATAAGGTCTGAATAAAACAACATATGAATCAAGATTTACATGTATTTATACTAAAGTTATACAAAGATGTTTAGAAGTGAGTAGTTTTTCGAGATTTGTGAAAGTAATGTAAATCACTTTCACGTATTAGCCCCCAAATATAGTCTTCCATCATGTTTTTGTTATACACTCCTTGGTATATCTTGGTGAAAGCGCTTGCCTTGCTCCTCTGAGTATGCTCCCATGTTCTCCTTGAATTTATCAAGATGAACGTCAAGGATATGAACTTTCAGGGACATTCTGTAACTAATTTTACCGTAGTTTTTCATTTAAACCTCAACCAATTCCACATAATTTTCTGCGTTGTGATTTTCCAAGAAGCACCAAACCACTGCGACAAAGCTGCCCCAAGTTTTTTTTTTTCCCTTCTAATGCGTTTCTTGAGAAATTTGTGGCCCAACGAAAACACCAGCTTTGACCTTTGCCTCAAACAGCTTAGGGAAGAAGTTTCGAAGGTACTTAAAGGCCTCAGACTCCTTATCAAGAGCTGTGACAAATTATTTCATAAGACCCAATATTACGTGCAATAGGAGAAATAACACTTTTTGGAGGTCCACTACTGGCTCACACTTGACATTGTACCTTTCCACAGAGAACTCGGTCTGTTGTGGTCAGTGCTTCCTGTTGTAGTGCGATGCGGTGTCCCTGTTGTCCCAAAGGCAAAGATAACAGGGAAACTTGGTAAAGCCTTCTTGAAGACCCATCAGGAATGCCACCATTTTGAAGTCTCCGATAATCTCCCAGCCATACTCATCATATTTTAAGGCTTCTAGTAAGGTCTTAACGCTGTTGTATTCCTCTTTGAGGTGCGCCGAATGAGCCAGGGAAAGAGACGGATACTTATTATCGTTATGGAGCAGCACAGCTTTAAAGCTTCTGGATGAGCTATCAATGAAGATGCGCCACTCGTTCAGGTTATAGGCAATTCCAATTGCCTCGTACAGACCGGATACATTGTGGCAGAAGCAGAGCCCACCTTAACGAGTGAAGAAGCTTGAAAAATGTCGGTGACGCTTCCTCTGACTTGCGACTTGTAAATTCTACAACATTTTAGAAGATTATTGTAAGTTCTACAACTGTCTAGAAAGTTCTTAAAAGTTCCTGTAAGTTCGAGAAAATTCTCTATCAGCTACTCAGCACTGAATCTACCTGAAATGTTCTGTAAAATGGGTAAATTTAAATATTTCATTACCCAGGTCACAAAAGCAAAGTTTGAAGAGCAAAATAGATCTTTTCCATTTACTTTAGTCATGAGCAATTGGGAAATAACACTTTCTGCCCAGGAACAAGTAAAAATTTTGTTACATAGGGTGATCTAAAACCTTTTATAAATCATAAGTATCCACTTCACATCTACCAACGCCTTAATATCATCTGAAGATTCAAGTATTTATTGACTACTTCTTCATCTATGTCATTGGTATAAATAAAAAAGAGCAAACGTACCAAGACTGAGTTCTGAGGTACCCAACTTGTGACTGTCGCGCCCTCTACCTTATCGCTGGTGTTGTTCACACCTTGCTCAAAAAAAGTATATTCCATTTGTAATGTCAAACAACTCTTTTCTGATGGCATTTTATGTTCTGCAAATTAATCTGATATCTACAAAATCTGATTAAAATAATACTTTTGTTTTCGAAAAATTCATGTATTTACCACTTGCTATAAACATTAAGCGGTTTTCCTTCCCTTATCTGTGTTTTGTAATGACCTGTTGAAGTATTTGCCTGTTTTGTTGGGTATCAAACTTCAATCATTCGCATTTTAAGTCCTCACAATTTCTACTTAACCTCCAATCGGGACTCCAAAGATGTGCATGTGTGTGTGTGCAACACTTTCACATTTTATAGGTAGATTATAACGCTTAAAACAATCCTTATTATAAAATAACATTTACATGACTTCAGTGGTTCTATTCAAATATAAGTATACTTTTAACATATTACACAAAATAAAACGAATATCAATTTCTTGCAAAATTTTAGACATAAGATATAAATTTCTCTCGTTGTTTAAAGCTTACAGCATTGAAGAGTATGTTAAACATTATAGCATCAAAACGGGGTTTTGATACCAGCCGTAAACACGGCACAGCTTTATAAACAAACAAAAAATAAGGGTTTTAGAATAAGTCAGAATACAATATCCGTGGGAACTAAGAACAAAGAATATCATTGATTTGTTTATTTCATTAGGACTCAATTGACGCTCTATTTGATGATGAAATATTGAGCAAAAACATCAAGATCCTACAGCTTTGTGTAGTAAAAAGTAAAATTTTGTTACATAGTGCTATAGTTTATAGTGCAGAATGTGGATGATACTAGTGATTATTTGTTTGATATAGCTATAGGAACTTATAGTTTATTGTGCAAGATGTGAATGACAACAGCGATAAGCTGTTTGGCATAGCTATAGGAAACCATAGTTTGTTGTACAGGATTTGAATGATACTAGCGATAAGTTGTTTGTGAGTACTAGAGGAACGTGTAGTTTGTTGTGCAAGACGTGATTGACACCATCGATAAGTTGTTTGTCACTACCATAGGAACGTGTAGTTTGTTGTGCAAGACGTAATTGACACCATCGATAAGTTGTTTGACGTTTTACTAGAAATATGTCAAGGTTCTTCTTTTCAAGGTTCGACTTTAGGAAATTAAATAACAACGTGTTTGGAGTTTTGCTACTTCTATCATTCGATAATAAATACGTCATTTAAAAAGTATTGTTGTCAGTAGCAGATTTGTCTGAACAACTTAGTTTCTGTAGTTGGTAAAATTAGGTGTTGACTGTAATGTCAGAAACGTACAAACGTACGTGTAGAGCCAGTGACTCATTTTCCCCCTGAGTGAACATGCCGAAAGCCTGCTGTTCTATTATAAATTATTTAAGGTAATCAGAAGACGTGACATTGCGTGTATCTGACATAGGAACCCTTTATGTTGTTGACGTGAGTAAAACTTTGCTATGACATTCTGTTGTACACGAATTATAAACACGTATTTCATTATGAATTATACAAGTTTCGTTCTCGAGGATGAATAGTTCGACGCATACATACATTCTACTTTTATACGCTTTTTGGTATATTTGGTTGTCGCCTGCAATACACTGCAATCAATACGAGTTCAAAGAGGGAATTACAGGGAATTTGTTCAATATTAAGCAAGTGATATTAAAAGTGAAACTAGTTACATGTGGTATGAAAGAGAGAGAAGTTGAAGCGAGAAAGATATAAAATAAAAATTTAAAACAAAATAATTAACACAAAAACATAGCTCGTATTTTGATTTCAGGTACAATGAAGCCTCTTTATTTGTTTGTTTTGAATTTCGCGCAAAGCTACACGAGGGCTATCTGCGCTAGCCGTCCCTAATTTAAAAGTGTAAGACTAGAGGGAAAGCAGCTAGTCATCACCACCCACCGCCAACTCTTGGACTACTCTTTTGCCAATGAACAGTGGGATTGACCGTAACATTATAACGCATCCACGGCTAAAAGGACGAGCATGTTTGGTATGGCGAGGATTCGTCCCGCGATCCTCGGATTACGATGCGAGTGCTTTAATCGCCTGGCCATGAAGCTTGTCATGAAGTAAAATTACGCATTTACAGGGTTTTTTTCAGTAGAGCTTTTTGCGTGTTTGCCAACAAAGTAAAATACGATGTTACCCGGGTTATATTGTGGCTGGCAACAATATAACATACTGTGATAGTTGGGTTATGTTGTGGCTTGCAAACTGTAGAACACGGCGTTACCCGCGTTCTGTTGTCGTTCGAGCAAACCATAAAACACGTTTTTACCTGTTTTATATTGTAGCTTTCAAACTCTACAAGATTGAGTTACCTGTGTTAAGTGGTGATTCGAGAAGTATTAAAATTTCACCCTTTCGTGACAAATAGAAACATTTGGCCGTGCACGACACGCCACAACCACACGAAGCACGTGCGGCTATATGATCCCATTGAGAGTGGTACCAACCTACGTGTGTCTCGAACAGTAAGCAGTAGTGTAATTTGGCAGAGTTACTCAAGTGTAACTACGTATTGCAACTGGTTATTACGAAAGTTCTTTTAACCTTACTAAGCTACTGAGGTCAGTTACGGTGGTGTAGGAAAAGCCGAATAAAGGGGATTACAAATGAATGGATCGATTTCTTTTAAAGTATTAGATAGCAGACACCAGGCGTTTTGCTCGTATTCTTTCTTCAGTTTGTTTTTTCTTGCCTTGAGGTAAAGAGATATCGCATATTCTGCCTGAAAAACAAGACTGTGGGTGTTAGAAACGACACGTGTCGTGACAACAGTTTCTATCCCAGCAATCCACTTACCCTAAAAGCGAACAGATGGTGGTTGACCATTTCTCTATTGGCTGTGTAGACCAAACGTACATATTTACGATGATGATCATGCGATAGGGTGACTTCACTTCATAAACATCGTTCTAACCCTAAGTTCCCTCTATATCCCTCTGAATCCTGGTGTCATGGATCAGTTCTTTTGACTCACGGCTAATATCTAGGACTAACATTTCCACTGAAAGGAACTGCGGTTTATGTGATACATTCGCGTTTTTCCTGTGATTGTCGGTGGTCATATTTCCTTTTTTCGGATCAGTCAGAGACGGAAGTAAATTACAGAAAGGCCAAACAGAGGAACGCAATGTTCTCTATAGTGTATTAAAACACATGACACGAAATAAATATTGAAGACCAAAGAGCGGTGTGTGCCAGTCTCGGTAATAAACAGAATTATATACATATATAATCGTTTTGTATCTTTGGAATTGATTATTGTTAGCAACGGGTGTATTTCATTGTTGCTGCCCATAGGAAGTGGCATTGTTACCAACGGGTGTATTTCACTGTTGCTGCCCGTAGGAAGTGGCATTGTTAACAACGAGTGTGTTTCGGTGTTGAGATCTGTTTCACGTGTACTAAAGAGTTATTGTTTCTTTCTTTTTCGTTACTGTTGTTAGCACGAGTTCATTACGCGAAGCTGTATTTGGTATTCATGTACACAAATTGAAAGGCGGGTTACAGAGTAAGCGATACTTGTCCCTTTATCAGCTCTAAGAATTAAGTTTTAAGGTTAACACTGACAATAGTGTCAGTCTTGAAACTTCCTCTTTAGAGGTGATAGAGAGACAAGTTTAAAAGCTAGCACTGACAACAGTTTAAGTAAAAATCTATAACCATAGCACTGAAATCAGTACTAAACACCGTATTAAAATGCTGTCAGCTGTGTGACAGGAAAGAATAAACGAGAGAATTTGCTCGAAAGCACATACTTTTCTAAATACGTTTCCAAAGGCAATATAAGCACCGTACCGATACTACATGTATTCACAACAACTGAAGCTACAAAGCTGGTGATATCAGCATCACAGCTGTTATCCCAAAGTCTTAAACATCCAGTTAGTTGACCGGGAAGTTTACTGACAATAGCTCTGAATGAAAATAACACGTATTGTATAGTGGTTTTTGAGTAACTGAAGTAAAAAGATTTTACCGAGATGTGTATTAGCATATGCGCTGAATGTGATAACAATACGTTGTGAAATGTACAGCCATTAAATAACAGCGTCTCTGAGTTCTGTGGTAGTGTCATTTGATGCCAACAGAAATCGTAAAATGTCGCAATTATTGTTAAATTGTGACACACTTTACTTTTCATTCAAGCTTCGAATTAGGTTAAAATAAAGTTTTAAAGACGTTTTTATTAATACGTAATTCCCAATGCGTGTAATTTGTATGGTAGAAACCCTTATAGATAGAATTTTTGTTACTGTAATAACGTTTGATTTATGAATAAAGATTTTGAACTGTAGTAACGATTTACTTATAAATATAATGTTTATATTCTAATAACGATTTATTTATAAATAAGATTTTTTTTACTGTAGTAATCTTTGTTTATAAGTAAGGTCTTTATATTTTACTAACATTTGACTTATGAATATAATTTTTGTTTCTTAGTTTGTTTTTAAATTTCGACCAAAGCTACACGAGGGTTATTTTCGCTAGTCGTCCCTAATTTAGTTGTGGAAGACTAGAGGGAAGGCAGCTAATCATCACCACCCACTGCCAATTCTTGGACTACTCTTTTGGCAATGGATAGTGGGATTGACCGTAATTTTATAATGCCCCTACGGCTGAGAGGGTGAGCATATTTAGTGTGACGGGAATTCGAGCTCGCGAGACACACATTGCGAGTCGAACTCCTCAACCACCGCGCCATGCCGGGCCTTTATAATTTTTATATTGTGGTAAACTTTGATTTATAAATGGAGCTTTTGTACTCTAGTTACGTTTGACTTATCAATAGTTTTGTACTGAAGTAACGTTTGACTTATCAATAGTTTTGTACTATAATAACGTTTGACTTATCAATAGTTTTGTAGTGTAGTAACATTTGATTTATCAATAGTTTTGTAGAGCTTCGACGTTTGATTTATCAATAATTTTGTACTGTAGTAACGTTTGACTTATCAATAGTTTTGTAGCGCAGTAACGTTTGACTTATCAATAGTTTTATACTGTAGTAACGTTTCATTTTTCAATAGTTATGTAATGTAGTAACGTTTGATTTATCAATAGTTTAGTACTGTAGTCTGTGTTGTGACGACTCGTTTTGATGTTGGCCCGGCATAGCCAGGTGGATTAAGGCGTTCGACTCGTAATCTGAGGATCGCGGGTTCGAATCCCCGTGGCACCAAACATATTAACCCTTTCAGCCGTGGGGGCGTTATAATGTGACGGTCAATCCCACTATTCGTTGGTAAAAAGAGTACCCAAGAGTTGTCCATGGGTGGTGATGACGAGCTGCCTTCCCTATAGTGTTACACTACTATATTAGGGACGGCTAGAGCAGATAGTCCTCGTGTAGCTTTGCGCGAAATTCAAAAACAAAAAAAAAACAAAATCCTGATGTCCACAGAAGAAAATAACTCTTGGATAATTGTACTTGTTTTTGACCCTCTTATTACAGCTGATGATAACTTTGAACAAAGATTTGTTCTGAGATAAAACGATGGTTCCGTAGCATGACTTGTAGCAATGTGTTGCATAAATATTGAAATATCCAAAGTTTGAGTACGTTATGTTTAACAAATGTTTTGAGCTTCACTGTATCATTATGACTCAATGTGTCAGGTAAGGTTGTGCTGTGTTTGATGATCTGGCCTTGATAATAGCCCTGCAATGGAGTTTTTATTGGAAAGGGCTTAGTCATATGAGTGTCATGTCCAAAGCACACCACCATTTTTGGATGCTTACCATGATACATCCCTTGTATGAAGAAGGGGACTTTTTAGCACCAGCTTTAACAGTATGATGGCGACTTGACTAGTATATCATCGTACTGAATACCGTGAGTATCCATTTCTTCTCCATCTGTATATGATAGTTAAATGGAATATATCACTTGGTGAAACCGTATTTTACTGGCTCCCTCTTCACGTTAAGATCCTTATTGGTTATGTTGGGTAATGTTATTTGTGACACATGGACAGCATTTAGCACTAAACATTGTGATCGTGGATTCTCCTTTTTGTAAGATGCCTGTGATACGAGATGTTGCAACTCTTCTTCTAGAGCTAACAGTAACGGACAAAGTAATTATCAAAACTGGTAACTCAGCAATCAACCATCCCAATCTAACTCACTTCTTTATATTGATGAAATATTTTTCTAAACTTTGAAGAATGTTCTAGATATTAAAGCTACATCAAAAAAGTGATGCCAAGCCTCCATCTAGTCAATTTACAGCACAGCTGTCTAAGTTTCAAAAGTTAAAACAAAGCCTATAACACTGCTCTCTCATAGGGCAAATTTGGAAGTCTTTTGAGCGTGCCTCCCCAGTGGCATAGCGGTATGTCTGCAACTCTCACCACTAGTGATAAACATAGCACAGAGCTTGAACAGTATTTAGTATCCCTTTATAAGATATACAATATCTTCTTTCTTTAGAATTCGTTGCCTTGCTATAGTAAACCATTATATATCACTTCCCTACTGTACTTTTAGTAACACAGCTTCCTCTGCTAGATAACTGACATCTATAACTACAGTGACCGAGCTTATAACCTATGTTGATAGAAATATGCTGAATCGGTCTCTGTACAATGGAAATTAGTATAATATTTTCTGATAAGCAAATAACACATGCACAACTTTGCTCTTTGAGCTGTACAATCTAGAATGTTTTGTTATCTTTATGGACCTAATAATGGCCTTCTTATGACAGAAGAATTTTTCCAACCAATAACCAGGACAAGTTGGAGTTTTTAGTTCTATCGTGCCCCATTATCTAGATATAACGTTTTTCAAACAAATTTTACAATGATTGTTTCACGTATTTGTAAGAGTTTTGTTTTATTTCCTACAAGCTTTTATCTTTAAGTACTGCTAATAGGTCCTTTTAAGTTGCAGTTTAAACACTTAATTGTCCTTCCAGTTGTCTATTTAACCTTTCGAGTTTTTCTAGACTTCCATCACAAGTAATTGATTTGTTCATACTATTTGATTGTAATTCGTTTCTAGCACTTTTAGTGGTTTATCTGCAACTTCAGTTGTTTCATGTTCCATCATCCACTGGACAGCTTCTATTAAAGATGTTTACTTACGTCTCTTGAGCCAGTTTACAAACTGTTTTCTACTATGACATGTATATATTGGTTGGATGTCAACAAATTCGTCATTTTACAAAAGAAATTCAGATAAGAAAACTGTGCACGATTTTTCTCATCTTCAGCAAAGTTTGATATGGTCTCTCTGTTAATAGCTCATTCCGAAAGATATTAATGCTAAAAAATGAGGTTTTAATACCCTTGATGGTAAGAGAACAGATAATGTAGTTTTATACTTAAAAACAAATAAACAAACAAATCCTCTGCTCTTAAAATTCACTTTAGAAATTGCTTATGATGTAGCATTCAAAGTGCTAGTATACATTTCTTTATCGGATCTAAAGAGATATGGTTTACTTAGTGTTTGCATCTACTAGGACAGTTTCTCTATGTCTCGTCCTAAAGGTGATTTCCTTTCGTACATCACGTGTTATAATTCAGTGTTATAACACAATATACAATAACGAAATAATTTTTACTCACTTCCTAATTTTCTCCTGTCTACAGTAATTATGATGTTTGTATTTCTTTACAGAAACACAAGTTCAATATTCGCACAACTGAATTAATTAGCTAAATGGTTGACACAGGCAAATTGAACTGGTTGACAGTGACTAATTGAATAAATGGTGACAGTGACTAAGTGAATAATACAGTACAATGTCAGTAACTTATATAATACAGTAAACTAACAGTAACTTGGATAATACAGTACAATGTCAGTAACTTGTATAATACAGTACAATGTCAGTAAGTTATATTGTACTGGGAGTTTATTTGAAAAAAACAAAATCACAAATAATTTACACGCGTGTAAATAAAATTTTATCAAAATCGAACAAGCATTAAACCAAGAGTTTGGTATCTTCTTCTTTAGTGTGTCTCATTTATACAAAATATTATTCTGATCTGATGTTCAGATTCTATCGAGATTTATAATGATAGTGGATCAAACTTTTAAACAAAGTTGTCACTTTGACTAACCTATTACATTGGTTAGTTTCATTGTGAATAATGGGATAATTATTCCATTATTATCAAATATTTTTGATAAAATGTTCCCATTTTCTCATGACGAAAAATAGAATATTTAATATAAATGATAATTAATAATAATATATAATTAATAGATGATAATAAATAAATAATATTTTCACAAAGGTGTTTTGTAATAATGGATAATTAAGTGTTTTATGACAAGCATCTTATGTTATCTGCCACCGTCTCTAATTCTGAACTACTGACTAGGCAGAAAATAGTCAGTCAGCAGCCCATTCTGAGATTGATTGTCACTTTTCTGTTGCACTTACAACGTAAAATAGAGGGATATCTAAATTTAAAAGTGAGGAAATATTTGGTGGTGTCGCAAGAGCTCGCAACAGCTCCGACATCCAACGTTCCACCGTAATGACTACCTGATGTGTAATTTAAACAGTTTATTATTCAGCTCAAAAGGAAAGAAAACTCTTCGGAGTTTCCATTAACTCTAAATGTCAAAGTTTATTATTGCTATTGCACAGAGTTATTTGTACTTTACAGCTTAGTGACGTTTGTTTTATTTTTAAAAAGCAAGTTATAAATGTAGATAAACCAAATGTGCTATCCCGATCTGTAATAACTATAATTATAAATTCGGTAACTTCTCTTGTGTGTGTTTAAATTTCTGTGCATCTATCTACACATCCATAATTCTGAACTGAATACTATGTGGAAGGTTACATCACCCACCAGCACCTCTTGGGTACTCTCATCAGATAGAATAACGAGATTTGACCTCCACTTGGATAACACGCCCACTATTTGGAAAAGCACGGCTTATGTTGACAAGTATCAAAGCCTGTTATTCGACCACAACTGACTAAATAAGTATAGTTGAATATTTGCAATAATAACAGTAAATTAGAATGACGGTGATGTGGACTGTACTAACAAAGAAAGACAGAGTTTTATCGAGACCTGTGATGTCAGTAAATAAGAGCGTCATAACTCTGAACTCTAAAGCAGAGAGAATATAGAACCAGATATTTAGCATACTTCAGAGTGAGAGTTATATTCTACTATTCGAGGTTGGGTTATTTTAAATTTTGCTCAAAGCTACACGAGAGCTATCTGCGCTAGCCGTCCCTAATTTAAAAGTGTAAGACCAAGGGTAATTCTTTTACCGTGGAATAGTGGGATTGACCTTCACATTATAACGCCTACACTGCTGAAAGGACGAACACGCTTGGTGTGGCGGGGATTCGTATTCGCGACTCGAGTCGAGTGCCTTAACCACCTGACCATATTGGGCTTACTATTCAGTTTGACAAGAGTAGTCCAAGAGTTGGCGATGAGTGATATTGACTCTCTGTCTTCTCTCTGATCCATCACTCCAGAATTAGGGACGGCTATAGGCTGATGACTTGTATAACTTTGTGTGAATTTCAACACACAAACAAAGAAATAAAATCGATAGCCATATGGTGGTCACGACGGTTTGTAAATTTCTAATGAATTTGGTAAATCGAGATAGAGAGCTGAAAAATAACATGTCACTAAGTTAGTACTGAATTTGAGAGTCGGTAACCAGAACGGTGTAGTAACGTCTGATTTAAATATTAGTTACACGGAGATTTAGGTAGGAATGGTACAACGTTTCAAATAGTTTTTTACACAGCGAATTAAGTAGTCAGTTAAACAACGTTTCAAATAGTGATTCACACAGCTATTTAAATAGCGAGTTACACAACACTTCAAATAATGAGTTACATAACGTTTCAAATATTGATTTACACAGCGATTTAAGTAGTGAGTTACATAGCGTTTCAAAGAGTAATTTTCAAAGTGATTTAAGTAATGAGTTCCACAAGGTTTCCAATAGTGATGTACACAGCGATTTAAATAGTGAGTTACACAGCGTTTAAAATAGTGAATTACACAGCGATTTAAGTAATGAGTTACACAAGGTTTCCAATAGTGGTGTACACCGCGATTTAAGTAGTGAGATACACCACGTTCAGAACAGCGATTTACACAGCGATTTAAGTAGTGAGATACACAACGTAGAGAACAGTGATTTACACAGCAATTTAAGTAATGAGTGACACAAGGTTTCCAATAGTGATGTACACAGCGATTTAAATAGTGAGTTACACAGCGTTTAAAATAGTGAATTACACAACGATTTAAGTAATGAGTTACACAACGTTAAGAACAGCGATTTTCACAGCGATATAAGTAGTGAGATACACAACGTAGAGAACAGTGATTTACACAGCAATTTAAGTAATGAGTGACACAAGGTTTCCAATAGTGATGTACACAGCGATTTAAGTAGTGAGTTACACAACGTTTAAAATAGTGATTCATACAGCGATTTAAGTAATGAGTTACACAACTTTTAAAACAGTGATTTACACAACGATTTAAGTAATGAGTTACATAACGTTTAAAACAGTGATTTACACAGCGATTTACGTAGTGAGATACACCACGTAGAGAACAGTGATTTACACAGCGATTTAAGTAATGAGTTACACAAGGCTTCCAATAGTGATGTAGACAGCGATTTAAGTAAAGAGTTACACAGCGTTTAAAATAGTGATTTACACAGCGATTTAAGTAATGAGTTACAGAAGATTTCCAATAGTGACGTACACAGCGATTTAAGTAGTGAGTTACACAACGTTTAAAATAGTGATTCACAGAGGGATTTAAGTAGTGAGTTACATAACGTTTAAAATAATGATTTACACAGCGATTTAAGTAATGAGTTACACAAAGTTTCCAATAGTGGTCTACACAGCGATTTAAGTAGTGAGTTACACAACGTTTAAAATAGTTATTTACACAGCGATTTAAGTAATGAGTTACACAACGCTTCCAATAGTGATATACACAGCGATTTAACTAGAGAGTTACACAGCGTTTAAAATAGTGATTTACACAGCGAATTAAGTAATGAGTTACACAAGGTTTCCAATAGTGTGTACACAGTGATTTAAGTAGTGAGTTACACAACGAATCAGATAGTGAGTTAAGAGAAAATAATCAGTTTTAAAGTTTGTTAATTAAATAATTACTTATCTTTTTGTATGAGAGTTATATACATTTCTTTTAAAATAAAGCAACTTTAATTTTGAAGTCACCGTGCTGAAGGTGAAATGGTTTGCTCTGTTCTCTTTATCGCATACATTTATATAACTGCAGGCCAGAAACATTGCTTATTTTTGTTATTACTACCTTGGTCGTAATTTAACAAAGTTTGTAATCTAAGCTGCGTCGCATAACAGTCCGTGTTTCATTTTCATTATATATTTATATATTTGTGTCATTTTGTTTTGCTCCGTGTCGCATTCTGTACCATTACAGACAGCCCTTGTTCTGTGGGTTCTTCGTGAAGATTAGTATGTTATATTATTTATATCTCCATATTCGTTTCAACGAACGTCTGGTATTTGCATATACGGTTGGAAACAAATACGGTGTTAAGAATATTCCAAGACTCGTATGTATGTGAGAAGCAACATGAGAAATGTTGTTTTGTATTATGTGTGAAGCAACGTGTGAAATGTTGTTTTGTAATATGTGTGAAGCAACGTGTGAAATGTTGTTTTTGAATTATGTGTGAAGCAACATGTGAAATGTTGTTTTGTAATATGTGTGAAGCAACGTGTGAAATGTTGTTTTGTAATATGTGTGAAGCAACGTGTGAAATGTTGTTTTTGAATTATGTGTGAAGCAACATGTGAAATGGTGTTTTGTACTCTTTGTGAAGCAACATGTGAAATGTTATTTTATATTATGTGTGGAGCAACATGTGAAAGGACCTGCGTTACATACGTTGAAATTACAGAATCACAAACCGAACATTTATCTACTTTTATGTAAATTTAGAATTCAGAAGTCTTATAGTCAGTTTTTCAAAATGTTAATCGATTTTAGTTTTGATGTAATCTTCACTGAACCAAGTGAGGCATATTCATGGTAATGTTATGATGTATAAAAGAGAGGTCTAGTATTTAGCTTACTTTAAATGTAATGTTTTAAATTCCGATACTGTTTGACTTTTCCTGATTATCTTTGTTTATAGAAATACTTTTTGCTAATATTGAACCCAATGCAAGGGTTTGCTATTACAACCTGCTTTTCAATCACAGATCTCTTAAATTAGTTATTATAGAATAATCAATTAGTTTTGTTTTTGGGTTGTCTTTTTTATTTCGCGCAAAGCTACACAAGGACTATCTGCACTAGCCGTCTCTAAGGCAGCTAGTCATCACCACTCATCTTTGAGCTACTCTTTTACCAATGAATAATGGGATTGACATTCATATTATAACATCCCCACAGCTGAAAGGGCGAGCCTGTTTGGTGTGACGGGGATTCGAACCTGCGACCCCCGTATTACAAGTCGAGTGCCTTAACCACCTGGCCATGCCAGGCCCTTTAGTTTTGGTGTTGTCATTAAAATAAATTAAAATAGTACTTAAATACAAAGGGTGTTAATGTACAAAAGAATAGAATGCTTTATTTTTAGGGTTAAAAACGGATTACATTGTACAACAAAGTTTTTGCTTCTTGAACACTGTTGGATGTTTCGTATAGATTTTTGGCTGGTGATCACGAAAATCACATTCAAATTTGCCCATCACGTACCGTTTCATCGAAATCTTCAGTTTTGTCATGTTTTTTCTTATATTTGTGTCCAAAATTCTTCGTTTCTGTAAGAGACCTATGAACAATGTTTTGTGCAGTCTGGGCATGTCCAGGCAGGAAATCAGGCCAGGTTGGAAGCTGTTCTGTGAAAGTATGCAGCCTGGGCATGACGGAGCCAGCTTGACACTGTCTCAGCAGGCTAAAAAACTGGCTTACATACACAGATGCTGCTCATTGGAGTAATATAGACCTTATAGTGTGTACGTATTGTTTCAGAATATAGCATTGCCTCAGTAGCAATGTAACAAATAAGTTAGATGTTATAGGCGTTTTACAGGACGACTGGTGTCGGTCAATATGTCTCGTCAATGTCGTAACAGTCGCGATACATTCCGCTCAATTTGTGGCGAGTATATGCTTGTCCATCAGACGCTCAATGACTGCTCTTGTGAAGAGGGTATATCATCTGTACTTCGGCTGTAAAATTGGTGATCAAGACCAGGAATGGGCGCCTCACATTTGTTGTGCGACATGTGCTGTCTGTCTGAGAGCTTGGTTCAAAAGCACTCGAAAGACAATGCCATTTGCTGTCCTGATGATATGGCGAGAACAGAAAGACCATGTGACGGACTGTTACTTCTGTTTGACTAATGTGTCTGGTTTCTCTGCCAAAAACAAGAAGTCAATTGAATACCCTAATCTGCCTTCAGCAATGAGACCCGTGCCACAAGACGACAGTCTTCCAATTCCGAAACCACCAGAGAAATGGACCTCAGACGAACAAAATGAAGAAACTGCAATGCAGGGAACTAGCAGTGACATTGATCTGGATTTTGAACCGTGCTCCTCAGGCGATCCACATCTCATAACACAGTCAGAATTAAAAGATCTGGTTAGAAATTTGGATCTGTCAAAAGCAAAAGCCGAATTGCCAGGTTCGAGACTGCAGGAATGGTGTTTACTGTCACCAGGTACGAACATTTTTGTTTTTCTAAGCCGCCAAGATGATATAACCAAATTATTTGCACAAGTTGACAGTCTCTGTTGACATCGAAGGATTGTTCTCTGCTTTGGGTTGTGACCATGACCCGCAAGAGTGGCGTCTTTTTATTGATTCATCAATGTTAAGCCTAAAAGCTGTTCTGTTACATAATGACAACGTTCACCCTTCAATACCTGTTGGCTATGCAGCACACATGAAAGAAACCTACGAGAACATGGAAATGTTGCTGAAGCACATCCAGTACAGCAAGTACAACTGGAATATCTGTAGAGATCTGAAAGTCGTTGCTCTGCTACTGGGACTTCAGCTCGGCTATACAAAGTACTGTTGTTTTATCTGTGAATGGAACAGTCGTGTCAAAGAGTCACATTATTCTAGACAGAGCTGGCCACTCCGTAAAAAGTTAGTTCCAGGACAGAAAAATGTGGCGCATGAACTGTTTGTCGACCCGGCAAAGGTCTTTTTGCCTCCTCTTTACATAAAATTGGGACTTACAAAGAACTTCGTGAAAGCAATGACCAAAGAAGGCGAAGGTTTTTGTTATTTGAGACAGATGTTCCCAAGAATAACTGAGGCCAAGATCAAACAGGGCATTTTTGTTGGCCCTCAGGTCAGACATGTTATAAGTGACAAGCGGTTCGAAGATCTGTTAGTTGGGCCGGAAAAGATTGCCTGGAAAGTTTTCAAAGACGTTGTTGACAATTTTCTTGGCAATTACAGATCCCCACATTACATTCAGCTGGTAGACAAAATTCTCAAAGCATACAAAACAATGAAGTGCAGCATGTCACTCAAGACTCATTACCTCCATCACACTTGGATTTCTTCCCCGCAAATCTCGGTGCTGTCAGTGACGATCACGGTAAAAGGTTTTACCAGGACATTGCTACAATGGAAAAACGATATCAGGGCAATTGGAATCCGTCAATGCTTGCTGACTACTGTTGGACACTGCATCGTGATGCATCGAACATTGAATACAAACGAAAATCAGAAACAAAACACTTTTAATTATGCTAAACTTAATAGCGTATTAGAAACATAAACGAAATTAAATACGTTATTGCCGGTAAACAGTTAACTGTCTATTTCTCAAAGTTTCTACGTGATGAAGCAAAACCAAAATTATATTTGTGCATACCAACCAGATACCTGTCACAATCAGCAAAAACTTTTCAGGAAGCAAAACGTTTCAAAGAAATTGTTATGTTATTTTCGGTGGGTGGAGGGATGAATTTTGAATGATAACACTTTCAACAAGGCGACTATTCTGGGTGGATGTGATGAGGGAAAGAGAGAGTCGGTAAAAATTAAATTCTAA
This sequence comes from Tachypleus tridentatus, assembly GCF_004210375.1. Taxonomy (NCBI): domain Eukaryota; kingdom Metazoa; phylum Arthropoda; class Merostomata; order Xiphosura; family Limulidae; genus Tachypleus; species Tachypleus tridentatus. The sequence continues at coordinate 186,536,996 of NC_134831.1, forward strand.
TTTGTAAACTGCAAATATTACCCAATTATTTGTTAAACTTAGATTTGTACACATGCTTTGGCCGTTAGAATTACATATATCATATTATTTTTACGCTCTGTATAATCGTAAGTAATTATTATTCACATCCATGTTTTATCAACAGGAGCACCCCGAACAGATGCTAAGCACGTTCCTCGCGCTGGTCTTGTTAATATGTTGTTCGAGAGGACGAGAATATAAGTTCATGTAGATAAGCGTATATTGAGAAACTTGCTTCATTACTCCCAGGTTTCCATTTCACTGGATATCCAACAAATAAGTCACAAAAAGCTAGAGTTTCTAGTCTACTGTTTTTATTAAGTGCGTTGGATGAGATTCATATATAAACAGGTTTACATGCACGGCCTGCGTTGGCTCAGAAAATACTTCCTATCAAGCGTGATTAGGAAATGAACTAAAACATTAGCGACACTGCAGAAGACGAAAAATAAGAATTCGCTGAAATTCGGGCATGTTAAAAAATGCTGTTAACTTTGTTGTGTTCACGTGGTGATTCATCACACGAACATGACTAGATGAACAATATGGGTTCTTGGAGTATGGTCTTTACGCAACGCTTTCAAAAGCTGGTTGAGTGTTAAAAATTAATGTTTTTGAAGTAAGATCTTCGTTACGTAACGCTCTCATAAACTAGTTGAATGTTAAAAATTAGGGTTCTTGAAGTAAGATCTTCGCTACGTAACGCTCTCATAAACTAGTTGAATGTTAAAAATTAGGGTTCTTGAAGTAAGGTATTCGTTGCTTAACACTCTCATAAACTATTTGAGTTAAGAATGTACCTTAAGACGGCTGGTATGGGTATTAAAACTTTTATTACAATAAAGTAGAGAATAACGTCTCGACCTTCTTAGGGCATTTTCAGGTTAACTAGAATGATGCTCTCTGCTTTATTAGTAAGTTATAATACCCATACCAACCGTCTTAAGGTACATTGGTACTCCATGTGAGTTTCTCGTCATCACAAACTAACTGGTGTTAAAAATTATTTTGTGCTCAGTTAATGTGACTTACATGCTCTTCAAATCGTCAGTGGTAAACATGAGGTCTTAAAACACTAACTTTGAGGCGCCATCACTCCAATAGGCCTAGTTCAGATAGTCCACTGTTACAAACAAAGTAGTTTTTGCTATGTTATATAGTTATAACAGCATAATAGCATAATGGTATATAGCATATAGTTATGCTATTAAATATAGATTATTTTCGTATACACAACAAAATATTTTTCTAGGATTGTTATGAAACGATCGTCCTTTCTCTAAATATTTAATTGATTACAATAGTAATTAAATTAAGTTTAAATTAAACCAATAACAGTGGTATAACTACAATTGTAAATAACAATGCATAATAAGCTAACCCTTTTGCACTGCTTACGAGCTCCATCTTTAAATTATTTTGAAATTTTTAAAGTCTGAGGTTAAAGATGCTTAAAAGTAGAAATAAAGCACAACTTTTCTTCTGTATTGTATTATATGCTGATAAATTACTCATCCGTTGTTTGAGTTATTTTAATAGCGGACGCTATCTCATGTTACCGTGTATAATCTTTTTTCCAATTGAAACATGAAGCTATTTAATATTCGTAATCCATGGTTTTACCAGTTTCAATTTGTGAACTTTTCATTTAACATTATAGCCTCTGCCACGTTAGAAAAAATTTAAAAATTTAATGCTATTATTTTTCTTAATAGAGTTTGTCTCTCGAGTAAAGGTTCTCTGTTTGAAACTTCATTTGTAGATAATAGTTTTAGTCGGTTATTCCGTAATCAGATTAGGAAATAGCCAGACCTAAGCCTAAAAGAAAGTTAAAGTAATTTGTTATATGTATAGTTTTAGTCTCTTAAAACTCCATTAGAGCATAATGAAAAACGAATCGTTATATAAAAATTTCACACTAGATGTCTCACAGGACCTTGTATTATTCCCTAAAAGTAACACGTTTCGATAATTTTGTACTTGAAACGGAGTGATTGTTATAATCGCATTGTAAGGCTTATGAAAAAACTTTTTAATTAGTTAGCTAAAGCTGTAAAATATATACTGTTTGTAGCACACTAAGTAATTAATAATTAGTTTAGAGCTTGTAGATGAAAGACAAGAAATAATAAATTTGAATAATTTCCAACGTATTTCACGTAATGTTAACCGAAATGCAGCGGATACGATACAAAATATTAATTAGAAAAAAAAACCCTAAAGCTCTAAGAAACATCTTCAGTGTTTTGTTTTATAACTTATTCATAGACTTTTGCAAGCACAATATAGAGATCTCTATATTATATATATATATATAACTGGAATGGGAAGAAAGTTTGACGTCAAACGAAAAGTTCGGTTGTATAAATGTGTAAATGAAAGCGGAACAACCATATTTTAAAAGTATTAACCCTTAAGTAATCACATAACATAGTAATCTGCTAAAAGGCACAACATTGATTTGTACATAATGTAATATTATTATTTTAAATCAAAACATGTGATTTGTATCACGTTTTTTGAATATTTATTAAACTTAAACGTCCCCAGAAAATATACTATTAACAACCACATTGAAGGGTATTATTCATTCCTGTTATAAGAAAGATTATTTACTCACCAGCCAATTAAAATAATTATTGCTCCTACGTATATGTAGTAACGTGTAGAAACATAGTTCTTGATAAAGCTGTACAATTTCTACATGTGTTTATGTTATGCTATTAAATATAGATTATTTTCGTATACACAACAACTCGGGAAACTACATTTAAACAGCATGATGCTGGTTACGTGAGCGTCTCTATTTAACATCAGCATTAGTCACGAACATTTCCTTCACGAGAAGGGTACAACGTCATTTGTCTTCAAAACGTGAATAATTAATATAACATTAATAATTAATACAACATCGTGTAGAACACACAAATATTAAACTGTTGTGTGTTTTATTTTTAAGTAATATCTGTCATACTATGTATTCAGTGAGCGTAAACGTTAATTTGATAAATGAATAAACCGACTTAAAAATATTCGCTACAACTTTGGTGCTTCTTTTGATAAAGAAATTTCATACTATACTTATGTTTTTGTTAGCGTGTGTATGTCTAGGAAGATTTACTTGAATATGGACTAAAGTTGGTTACTAGTGTGTGCGTTCTTATAATATAAACATAAGCAACATGCTGTGGTGTATAAAGAAAGAGCTACCGTCTAGGACTACAAGGCATTATTCAAATTAAAGGAAAGGATAATAAGAAAATAAGAATGTTTTATTGTGTAGGACAAATAAGAAAGGATATAACTGAAGTACATCACAGCATGTTATTGATAGTGATGAAATGTAAATAGTTTGTAATACACTATAGAAGTAGGCCCTGGCACGGCCAGGTGGTTAAGACACTCAACTCCTAATCTGAGGGTCGCGGGTTCGAATTCCTGTCACACCAAACATGCTCGCTCCCATTATTCGTTGGTACAAGAGTAGTCCAAGAGTTGGCGGTCGGTGGTGATGACTAGCTGCTTCCCTCTAGTCTAACACTGCTAAATTATGGACAGCTAGCGCAGATAGCCCTCGAGTAACTTTGCGTGAAATTCAAAACAAACCAAAACACTCTAGTCTTACACTACTAAATTCAAACATCTATATCAAAGAAATCTTTTATCTTTATATAAAGGTCTACAATAAATCATAAGCTCCCTGTAAAAATGTTTTTACTGTCGAGCTATTCGTTAAATGAACAAAAACATCCACCGATAAAACCTACTCAAATTTCGCTGAAAACGGCGCTGTCATTATGTAAGTTAAGAGATCATAAGTTTTATCTTTATTTTACCCATAACACCAAATTTCCCAAAAATCAAATGAAGTTTGAAACTGGCGAAAATACTTCTGTACTTTCAAACAAGGGCCTTTTTTGTTGCATTTCACGATAAGCTGTTCGAAAGTTATCTGCGCTAACTGTCCATAACTAAGAGTTTATAGACTATCCATCGCTATCCCTTGGGCTGTTCTCTATGAACAAAAAGCAGAATTCAGCGTCACATTATAACGCTTCTACGGCTTTAAAGGCGATCATGTTTTGAAAGGAGATTCGAACATGCGAGTCGAAAGAATATGAGTGAGTTAGACGTAAATATTTGTTTGTAAGAATTAAGCATGTATGTGAAGTCTATCTTACGAGCTAAATACATAAAAATATATCTTACAGGGCTAACAAGAGACTTACAATATTCTAATTTGCATAGCTTTAAATTGTTTATATATTAGAAAATAACCATCAATTGGTTTTATTGTTTCACAATATTGTTTCATATATTCACAATGTTTTAAATCTTGCGTCAGTTATATGCAATACATTCAACTTAAAGCTATAAGCACCGAAACATTCCAAACAGAGCATATTACTTAATTTAAAACTTGTATCTAACTGGAAGCTTATACGTTCATAAACTATACAAGCAAATAGTTTCTTAATTTAAGGCTGGTAATAATCTGTATATATATATATATATAAAGGAAAACATTTCATTATTTTATTTACACTAATCCGGCCTAAAATAATATCAAGTGCCGCGGCTATTGATGATTCTCTCTTGTTTCTTATTAGTTATATAAGTGTTAGTTAGAAATTCATAAAGGAAACTTCTTGTGGGTTACAAAGTAAACTTTTACTTGGGAGTTACAAAATAATCTTTTTTGGGGGGTGGGAGTTAAAAGAAATAATATCTTCTTAAAAATACAGTTGTGGAAGTTTTTAGTGACCCAGAAGTGATATTTGTTATCACTGTACTTTGTTTCTTCATGTCTAACTACAAGGCACATAATGGGCTCTACTTACCACGCCTATCGAAATCTGGTTAAGTAACTAGAGGACGTATTATTTCGTATCATTGCGTTATTTGAAAAGAATGGAAATAAGAGACTATTTCATTATAAATGCTTCGTGAATTTCAAAGTAATAACTGCCCAGAATTAATTACTTTTTCGTAGATAAACTGGAATTTCAGTGAGTTTTCATTCCTGTCGCTACTGACAGTTGTCGATGTCAATTTCACGACAACAGGGTTGTGATTAAAAGACATACGTATTAAGACTGTAAAACGAAACGTTCACATTTGTAAATCATTTATTTTACGTTTTGGGCTTATTTTTTATCGTATAAACTTTGATAGAGTTTGAAGTTGAGGTGATTTTATATTATTAATACCTCGGTATTAGATCATGAAATTAAGAAATATATCAAAGACTTAATTAATGTCGGAATACAAAATACATGAAAGAGTACCAAGGTGTATATTGGATGATTCATATAAAACTTTAATATTTTTAAATGAAATTTCAGTGACATTTGTTACCTTCACTGTACATTCCATGATGGAAGGCTTATAACTCGACTTTAGGTCGTGCACAATGTTTGACTGCCAACAATGAATGTTTACAAGGATAATTAAAAACATGTAATGAAATGTTTAGATACCATGGTGTAAACATGATTTAATCCTCTGGAGTAATAACAATAATCGAAAATGTATCGCTCAAACGTTTCGAAAACTTAGTTGTACGTACGTTTGTGTAAAATTCATTACATGGACATTTCGAAACTTTAATTATAATGATGTTTAAAAAATACATATATGAAAATTTTGAGTTGGTTAAGTAAGTTTTGAATGCTTCAGAAAACTTAATTATATGAACATATCGATGGGGTTAATTACAGAAAATATTGAAACAACGCACCTAAATCACCTCAATTATTACCCCCATAGAACTGAGAATTAATGTTTTTATTTTATTATATACTCGAACATTACCCCTGAACGTAATTGAGTCATCACTCGTTTTAACACTGCCGAAGTAGGTGTCCAGAAATAATATATGTATGTATATATATATATTAAAATGTTATCAACTGAGATCACATGGTCATGTCAAATATGTCATATTTATTTTATTTAACTCATTCCATCGATTTAACTCCTTCTATACAACTCAACCAGAAGATGTAGTCAGTTCTGGCATTTTCTGTCGATAAGTTTCAGTTACGACAAATCACGGACATTTAATAATGTTCACTCTCCTAAATTCGTAGTACAATTTAATTACCAACAATACATTTTATGTTATTAAGGACTTGCTTCTGTTAATTTTATGTTGCTTCTATTAACTGCACATCCCTCGTATCAGTGGTCTCTACCACTGAAACAATGTAATACCTTATGGGCTCCATCACTTCAACAGTGTAATACCTTGAATGAGTTATATCACTGCAACAACTTATAACCATCAAGAAACAGTTTTAAATTTGTATTTGGACGTAAGCTTCCTCCTTTCTTTTATTTTTTTTTGGGGGGGGGCATTTGTATGTTGGCACGAGACACGCATATCTTCACATATAACAACCTTTAAAGTATGGCTTACATGTGGAATTACTCACACACTTTTCTCCACGTTACAATACCTTTCTCTTATTTGCGAGCTTCTCGGTTATCTTATCGGTGCCTTCATAGAGCAACGATGTGCCGAACAATGTGACAATGTACAATACAAATCTGTGGGACACTGATTTAATATAAGGTATGTAGGCAACATCTGGTATCATAGTTGCCAACCATATAGAAATGATGATGAATATAGAATAAACTGTCAAAGAATAATAAAAAGCTTGACCTCTGTTATTATGTAACATTTACATTCTTGGCTTTTACTATTAAAGCCCGGGTAAAGTGAAAAAAATAATTATTCGATAAATATTCTTCTTGGGACTCGTTGGATAAATTCAAGAAAGTTCGAGAAAAAAGACAGTTTAGAAAAACGTTTGACACTTTCACATTGTTATCACGAATTGATTTCTTACATTCCCACATACACAACAAACATTTATATTTACATATATTTTGCTTTATTTATATTTCTACCTGATTTCACCTGAATTTTCTAACAAATTTACAAGTTAAAAAGAAGTGTATATTTTATACACTCTATGGCTTATCCCACTTATTAACACAATGCTGTTTTCATGACTCATAAACATATGAATCAAGTTTCTCTTAAAGACCACAACATGTGATATGATTTTATAGTATTAATAACAAGAATGCTGCGGTTAGATATAAACATCAGAATGTAAACATCACTTGTCAGTTAACTTTGAACAGGTACTGAAAGATGTACGATAGAGTTTATAAAAGCTCCCATGAAAATATATTCAAATAAATTTACTTTATGAGGTAAATCTTAATAAAATGAGCGAATTATGTTCGTATTACGTAATTTACTTGGTCTGCCACCGCTTTTTCTACGTTTTTAAACTTAAGTAGAAGCTTTCGGCTCAGTTACCTAAGCCTTCAACAGGTTCGAGACGTTTCATAAACAAGACGATATAACAGAACAATTCGAATCACATGTCGCCTAGCAACAACGAAAAACAAAAATATGCCTTTCTTTAGAAAATTAATCCTAAAGTCTGATGAGCTGAAGTAAAATAATGTTGAAAGGTCAAGAAACATTGCAACAGTATCATAATTGTGGCTTGTTATGCTAGAAGATAAAATCAACAGTAAATTAATATTAAATAAAATAGAAAAAAATAGATTAATTAAGATAAACAACAAACATAATAATAATAGTAAAAGTAGGTTATTTTAATAACAGCATTAGAATCAGTGCATGGTTTGTTTTTTCCTAATGAAATGTAAACAGCAAGACTGAAATAGGGAAACTCGTGATTTTGGTTAATGCTTGTAGAAGAACCACAATCACGGGCTGCTACAGCAGTGTCTTTTTTATTTTTCTCTCTTTGGTATCACCGTCCTTGGTAATAATTATGCTAACTTTCTCACTCTGACTAAACTCTGAGTATTTGTTTGATATACTCAGTTTTGTCTGATAATTAATCCTACTTTTTATTTCTTTTGAAATTCATAAATGCGTGCATATTTTACCGTGATCTTGTACGTGTGAATTTCAAGGAGTTTGCATTTTTTTGTTTCTATTCAAAGTACCCCTGACACTTGTTACGATCTATACGATTTGATAACAACAGTAGGGAAATTTTCTTAGAAAATAAAAATTTACGGGTTTAATAAATAAATCCAACTATCGTTTACTCTTTCCCGTGTGCTTTCAAAACACTCATTTGCCAAGAAACAGAAATAAAGAGTTTGTGTGTGTGTGTGTGTGTGTGTGTGATAAGGTAAAAAATAATAAACAATTACCGAGAAGTCCGCTGTTGGCATTTACCAAATATTCGCAAATTCCTTTATGCCAAAACAGCACAAACTGTAAAAATTACATCAAGTTTAAAAGATAAGGTTGATAGAAATATTTAGCGTCCGGGTAATGGAACTAGGCTTTTCTCAGGGTGTACTCTCTTTTGTTTTTTTTCCCCACAACAAAATTCTGGGTGTAGGATCTACAGAGTCACACCTGTTGGCTTTGTGCTTCTCTCTAACCACGTAATCACAATCGTCGAAACGTTGTTCGCTCCTCTACGTAAAATATTTTATCAACCCAAACGATCCGTTTTTACATATATATTTTAATGTATATGATCCATATATAATATAATATAATATAATATAATATAATATAATATAATATAATATAATATAATATAACATAACATAACATAATATAACATAATATAACATAATATAACATAATATAATATAATATAATATAATATAATATAATATAATATAATATAATATAATATAATATAATATAATATAATGCCTCCTTCTCTGGTGATTTAACGATAGAATTGAGGATTTGTGAATCGTAGTAGACACAGCAGAAACGTTGTATTATTTAGCTTTGTCCACACACAATAAACATAATGATAACACCTGCTATGTTCAGTTATTATGAAGTAACCGTTTCATTCTCCAGATTGTGTTCACACACGATAAACATAATGACAACTGCCATGTTCAGTTATTATGAAGTCAGCACTTCGTTTTTCCAGACTGGGTTCACATACAATAAACACAACAAAACCTGCAATGTTCGGTTACTATGGGGTCAGGACTTCGTTTTCCAGACTGGGTTCATACAAAATATACAAAGTGATACGTGCCATGCCCAGTTACTAGAGATTAAACGCTGGCACCACCGTACAGAGCGTGTCTTACACTGTCTTAAGAATTCTCTGATGTATTTGATGTCTTGTCCATGGCCTACACTAACTTTGAAGTCAGAAATAACAGGTCTTTGGGCATCTCCATTTTCGATATGCTAACAGATCTGTTGGCTTTGTCTGATGTACGTGACTCCTATTAGGCTTCTTTTATTTAGATTATTTAAGGAAAGCAATAGAGAACAAATTCAAGTCACACTCCCAAGGTCTAGAAAACATTTTTGGTGGAATTAAAAAAAATCATCCAAAAATTTTCTGATTAGAATAGACAAGTGTGCACGTGAAATGTGTTCTACACATGAACAGTACTGCAGCTATGAAATGTGTTCTGCACATGAACAGTACTGCAGCTATGAAATGTGTTCTACACATGAACAGTACTGCAGCTATGAAATGTGTTCTACACATGAACAGTACTGCAGCTATGAAATGTGTTCTGCACATGAACAGTACTGCAGCTATGAAATGTGTTCTACACATGAACAGTACTGCAGCTATGAAATGTGTTCTACATATGCAAAGTACTATAGCTCCAAGATGACAGAACATTGATTTTAGCTCGCAATGAAACTTTGTTTCCAAAAATACGAAAATTATACAAAGCTGAGATCATTGAAGCACGTTTTTCAGATATGTTTAGAAATTTTTAACAATTTCATGAAAAAGAAAATGCAAACGACATACTTAAAGGATAAACTACTTTTTACGTATCTTAATATACTTAAATAATATTTACATTAAGCAGTTCAAAACAAGACCATATGTTATTCATGATTTATTGGCTTAATTCTAAGCCTTTCCTGTGGCTTCGAAATGCTTTTCTTTTTGTAAGTAATAATCTTCTAACAGTAGTATTGCTCATATTAGAAAAAGACGTATTAAATTTCATATAAAAATTACCCGTCCTCAGTCTAATTAAATATTAAAATATTACTGTGTGGAAGTCTTGCATTATTTAACTTATATATTTTTTCTTTCATTAGGTGTGTATATTCATATAAGTTTGAATATTTACACGATTTTCCCCTCAGCGGTAAGCTTGGAGGCTTATAACGCTAAAAACCTGATGTTCGATACTCGTAGTGGGCTCAACGAAGATAGCCCATTAAGTTGATTTGTGTTTAACTACAAATAAGCAAACAAATGTACACGACTATTTCTTCAACATAACAATAACACTTACAACTATGAACCGATTTTATTTTACTCCTTTTATGTTTGGATGTACTATAGCTTATAGGCCTAACATGGCCGGGCGGTTAAGGCGTTCAACTCGTAACCTATGGGTCGCGGGTTCGAATCCCCGTCACACCAGATATGCTTGCTCCTTTCAGCTGTGGGGGCGTTATAATGTTCGGTCAATCCCACTATTCATATCCCAAGAGTTGGCAGTGGGTGATGATGACTAACTGCTTTCCTTCTAGTCTTACACTGCCTATTTAGGGACGGCTAGCGCAGATAGCCCTCATGTAACTTTATTCCTACCTACGTAAAACCGACTCACACACACCACAAATATACGGCAAACCTCCCCAAACCTCATAAACTAGATTGTCCAGTACGACCAATAATATCCACATATGAATCGTTTAATTACAATCTTGGCAAATACATAGCATGGGCATTCTCCAAATATGTAACATCAGCCAGCTCATTCATCAAAGACTCTTTTAATTTCAAGTCTAATCTAAATCAACTTAATCATAAAGCCCTAATGGCCAGTTTCGATGTTATATCCCTCTTTACAGAAGTTCCAACCACTGAAGCCTGCAAGATAGCCTTAGAAATCTATATCCGAGACCCTAACCCAACTATAGACATTCCCAGCAACCAATTAGCAACCCTCATAGAATTCACCACGATAAAGACAAACTTCATGTTCAACAACCACAACTATATACAAACAAATGGCCTAAGCATGGGCAACCCAGTATCACCAGTTCTAGCCAATATTTTTATGACACAAGTTAAAACACAAGCAATTAACACAGCATTACATCCACCACTATACTGGTACAGATATGTAGATGACACGATTGCGGGATTCAGATCTACAGAACACACACTTAATTATTTCAATCACATCAACTCTATACATCCCAACATTAACTTCACATGTGAACAGGAAGAAAGCAATCAAAGATCATTTCTTAACCTCAAAATTACAAGAACCGACACACAATTTAAAATAGAAATCCACCGAAAAATAACCAAGACTGGACTATAAATTCCTTGAGACTCAGCACATGAAACAAAACAAAAACTCAACATACTAAGAAACTAAATAAACACAGCCACAAAACTATGCTCACCAGATAAAATTAACGATGAATTAGACAAAATAAAACAATACTTCATCAACATCAATAAGTTTCCTCCACAAAACATAGAAAACATTATTCGTACACACCTAGACAGAAAGCAAAATCAACCAAAAAAGTAAATATATCTCACGAATCAAAAAATCACGAAACCATATACTGCTGCATACCATATATTCCCGACATCAGCAGACAAATAACCAATACTTGGCAAAAACTAGTAATAAAATATGACATTCCAGTTAATACCAAATTTATTCAAAAACCAGGCACAAAACTGAGGTCTATACTATGTAAAAACTACACCGACAAACACCACGCCAACATTATTTATAAAATACAATGTAATAACTGCCACGACTTCTATTTGAAGAAACAAGTAGAAAAATGGAAACCAGATTCAAAGAATATAAAAAGTCACCTTCACACGTTTTCGAACACTGCAAGTCAAATAAACACAACATAACCATAGAAAACACTCAAATACTAAATAAAGAAACAAACATAAACAAACGCAAAATTAAAGAAGCCTTACTTATGCAACAACTTAAACCCAAAATAAACCAATATAAAGGAACGCCTTTATACCTATATTAAATATAATAAAATAAATAACATCTAACACCGCCCTCTACATTCCGACACTCAGTTACACAACCCCTTCCAAACATGTGGTCAGCTTCCGGTCAGTTACCTCTTTCTTTCTTTGTGAACCTGACGATAACCGAAGAAGGTCGAAACGTTGTTCGCTCTTCTATGTAAAATATTTTCTCAACCCAAACGAGCCGTTTTTCCATATACATTTCTCTACAAGCGGGTTTTCTCGACGTCACTGATTATTTAGTACAATACCTTATTGATATTTTAATTTTTTAAAGATAATTCTAAGTAATTAGCAGTTGTTTTAAAACATCACTTAAGGAAACTGAAATGTAATGTAAAAAATAAAACAACCCTTCCCAATGTTATGTAGTTATAGGGATTAGTCTGATCATAATAAGTCTAAGCCTTATGAAATATGTTTCCTAGGAATTACTCTGAAACTTTTGTTTAAAAAAGGCACTTATATAATAATTAGCCTAACATTTTCCCATACGGAACGTTTCTATGTATTGAATAGCTTAAGCCTTTCCCTTAAACCAGGGTGTTCTGTACTAATCACCCTTTCACCTAGCAGGAGTTTTTCGTGTTATTACATTATAACAGAAAATTATTTATTAATAGGCTTTCTGCTCTATTAATTTAGTTCAGCGATTTTCTGTATTATATGATTTTCTAAAGCGATTAGTCTAACTCTTTTTCACATACTAAAGGTTTATCAGTAGAAGTTATTCTAATCTGTTTCTGTAACACAGGCTTCTCTGTAGTAGTTAGCTAAACTTCTTTCCATATGTTGTGACATCGGTAGTAATTAGCTTAGCCCTAACTAAAAATAACTAACACCCAACACATACGAATCTAGCTTTGTACTAATAAGATGAGGTTTTGATGAAATTAGCATATCCTATTAAACCTAAAAATAGAATATGATATTGTATAATGCATGCATGCTTCTATCAAAAACTTTAACTATTTATTTAAAGTAATGCGCTAGGCGTGGCCTAGTACTTAGCATGCCTAAACTGTGAATCAGAATGCTCGTAGCTCGTGACTCGTTTCTGCTGATAACGTATTCCGTAGATACAGTATAAGAGTGACAATCAAATCCCACACTATTAGGTTAGGCTAAAAAGCGCCACCCGGTTGCCCAGCAGGATTTTTGCGGACTCACACTGCTAGAAACCGGGTTTCGATAGCTGTGGTAGGAAAAACGCATGGTGTAGCTTTGTGGTTAATTCCAAACAAACAAACGACAGAAGCAGTAGCTACTATATGCTAGTCACCTCTATCGGGAAAAAACAAAAGTGGAAACTATAGTTAGATAGCCTTTTTTTTCATGCTATGTTTTAAAACAAGCGAATAAATGAAATATATTAGTAATATTAACACGTCTTCTCTTATTTCTAAACAAATACTTATGCACTCATCCGTATTAGTCTAAGGACTTATATTTATTCAGTAAGCTCTGTATAGAGTTAATAATATAGGTAAAATTATGTTCATTTGTTAGGACTAAATGAATAGAGTTTAACACGTTTTTTTTCACAATGTATGACCAATGACTCTCACCAATAAGCAAACCTAAGTGCCGTAAAAACCAATGTTAATCTAAATGTGTGCAAGAAAGTTTTTACGACGCAACAAATAATGATGTTTCTAGAGATAAGTGCCGGTAATTTTTCTGCGTCTATGAGTAATTTGTGAGATGTCTTTACGTTATGAAGGCATAGAGTGAGCGCTAACTAAACACAAACACGAAAATACTCACTGTCTCACACTTGACCCTGCTCTGGCTGCTCCAAACAAACCTATTTTACACTTTCCAGTTTATCTCAGAGCTCAGAGGGCGTGGCTTCCTGGCTTTAAGGCACTTGCAAGCATTTATCATTTTTAGTCCCAAGGGTGACTAGGATCCCGCCCTCGGTGTGGTTTTCTGTCCTTCCACAGTTAATCGAGCCGGTTGTCTGTGTGTTTGTGTATATATATATATATATATTCGCTTATAAATGGCGAAGAACTCTAAGATAAGATGAACCTAACATTGTAACATAAAAGTAGTTACGTTCGTAACACCTCAGTACAACAAGATTTTGAAACTTACTCAGGGTTAAAGAGACAAGATTTCTCGTTTTCAACTAAGTGAGGAAAATTATTTTACTGGCAGTAGCTTCTATCTTAGCTGAGAAAGGAGTAATACCATCAAGAGGAATCACACTAGCACAAAAGGAGTTAAATGGCAACCAGTCCCGTATCGCAACTAATTCAATGTTTAATACCTGTTAGCCCCGTACAGCAAGTAATTCAATGTTTAATATTAGCACCACAGACGGAGCTGAATGTCAGTACTGAACTAACAGACATTGAGCTCCGTCTGTGGTGCTAATATTAAACATTGAATTAGTTGTTGAACGGGGCTCAATGTCTGTCAGTTCAATACTGGAGTACTCATTACATATATGAGAGAAAAATGAAAATATATACAATACATACACTTGCATTTTACTGTTCAAACATCTGTCTATGTACAAGTAGAATATATTTAATTAAGTCTTTTTTTTCCAGAGCACTATGGAATTTTTTAAAGTCCACTTTAAACTCTGCCATGCTCCCATTTATAACCTTACTAGTTGGAGTACCCTTACGTTAGATGAGGGAAATAAAAACTCGTTTGTGAAAAAGGATAGGAAATTGTGCTTCCATTCATTTTTTCTCAACATAATAAACATTAAAAGCGCAATAAATTTACATAAAGGTACCCATACTGATAATAAAGAAATACAAAAATCAGTCAATGTGAAACTAGATGCTTGGAGTGCAACTGCTCCTCTCATGACCTTCCTTATACCATTCTGTACCACAGTGCCATGTTGTGTTGATTTGGTAATTGTTTTTTTTCGAAAGTGGATATGAAATTCGATGAAAGCTCAACCTTTCCACTGTAATAACCTTCCTAATCTTATCCCGTATCACTGTGTAATGTTGCTTAGCAATAAAAGTAAACAGGTTATGCTCTTATGGTGACATTGATTCAGAACATTATCAACCTAATAACTCGAGCAAAGATGGGTACTTAAGTGAATACAAGTCAAGTAAGAAAACGATAAGTAGGTGAAAGTGAAGCTTGACTGCGTGATTGTTAGTTTAGCTGTTTGTTTGTTTGTTTGTGAATTTCGTGCAAAGCTACACGAGGGCTATCTACACTAGCTGTCCCTAATTTTACAGTGTAAGACTAGAGGGAAGGCAGCTAGTTATCACCACCCACAGCCAACTTTTAGACTACTCTTTTACCAACAAATTGTGGGATTGACCGTCACTTTATAACGCCCCTAAGGGTGAAACGGCGAGCATATTTGGTGTGACGTGGATTTGAACCCGCAACACTCGGATTACAGCCGAGTGCCTTAACCACATGGTCATGCTTAGCTGTAATGAGAGATATTTTAAAGCGAGTTTCACAGTTTAACAGACATAAGGAAGATGTCAAAGTGTTCTAAAGTAACTGAACCTGCCTGTGTAGACTTTGACGGAAAGAAGACAATTATTTAAAGTGCTGGATGTAACTTTGGTAACCCTTGGGATAACGAAAATAAATTTATCGCAGATTGTATGGAAAAAAAAGAAATTCGTCGTGTTAGTTGGGTTCTAAAGTAATTGAATCAGCCAAGACTGTGTGGGCATTTGATAATAAAAGGTAATTATTTGGAGTTTTAGATACAACTGTGATTTATTGTGGTTTACAATAGTGTAGAAGTTTTGTACGTACGTTTCACATGTTTTGAGAATATTATTTAAAAAACAAGCGGATTGTGTGTTACATTCATTTTTCAAATTTAACGCCAATAAGTCACAGGCATCTACTGTAAAAAAAATCCCAACTCTCATCTGTAAAATCCTGACAACAAAGAAAACCAGTTTTGTAGCTTTGTGCTTAACAAGAAAGAAACAAATAACCTTTTAAGAAGTTGAACCCAAATCCTAAAACTAATCATCAATAGAGAGAAGAAATGGCAACAATAATGTTATATTAAACAAAACTGATTACCAAAAGGAGGTGCATGTAGTTCTTACAGATATAAATTATTTAAAGAACTTAAGTGGGACTCAGTTGCTGGAAGAGAAAATGGCTTTCTCAGGATTGTTTTTTTTTTTTTTAATTTTGCGTAAAGCTACATGAGTGTAATATGCGCTAGCCGTCCCTAACTTAGCAGTGTAAGACTAGAGGGAAGGCACCTAGTCGTCACCACCATCTGCTAACTCTTGGACTACTCTTTTACCAACGAATAGTTGTTAGATTGACCGTAACGTTTTAACGCCCCCACGGCTGAGACGGCGAACATGTTTGGTGCGACGGGGACTCAACTCGCGACCCTCGGATTGCGAGTTGAGTACCCTAACCACCTGGCCATGGTAGGCTCATTGGCAGGTAGCTGCTACTATTTGCAAACAAATGACTGATTAATTTGAGTGTGTACAATACCAAGCTCCTAAAATGCATTAACTATGTTTTCCTTTAAGGTCCATAGATTAACTAGACATCCGCAACCAAAATAAAGTCTTGGCAGAATGATATATTTAATTACTATATTTTGTCATTGTTTGGCATTAAGTAAGTGGTATGATACTTTCGATAACTTATGACTTTTGGATGTGTATGTAACAGCCCTTTACGACCCAAAATAATTATCCTCTAAGACATTAAATATATGCTCAGATTGTGGATTTAGAGTTTTAAAACAGGATTAGCCTTTCTACTAAAGGCATTTAAAAAAAGAATAATACGCATCAACTTGGGGTACCAGGACCATTCACGTCCGATAAAACGTAAGTAAATTGTGGTGACTTGTATAACATGTTAAATTCCACGAACTGGAAGGTCAGTGGCAAAAACTGTCCATGGGACCCAGCTAACAGTACCCAACATAATAAAGAAGGATCGCCATCTGAAAACTTGGCCTACAAGGTATGGGTTCATTAAGATGAGACTTTCAGTCACAATTATTGTTGAAACCCATTCAATTATCGTATAACCCAAGAAGTTGAAGAAATGAAACACTATTCCATATGAAGACCGACATGCCTTTGGATTTCTATGAAACTGTATCTTAGAAACAGGTGTTTGTAAACAATCGTTCTTAAACATTAGAAAGATTATTGAAAGCATGCAGGTAGAAATAGCGTGCTTCGGATATACCAACCTTACACCCCAACTTTACGAAATGGAAATTGTGATGCAGGGTTGTTGTCAAAATAGATAGTCATTAGATATAACACGATCAGACGTGACGATATGACTTATGATATTACGAGACTTGATACAAAACAAAAATAACAATATATTCAACCTTCTGAATATTTACAATTTTGATCCTAAAATAATACGATAAATATTTCCCATTTCCAAGACAAAGCTCAAAAAATATCAGTGAATCACACAAATATGTTATAAATTATCTGTGTTTACTATGAAAACCCCAAATAATCGACGATTTTTATTCTGATAATCTCCAAACTCAAGAGTTGGAAAGAATATACTTTTGGTAAGTAGTCACAAACTGATATTCCAAAGACAAATAAATGCACAAGTAAGACGCATGTTATAAGTCTCATAGGAAAACTTTTTTAAATCTTCACTGCTCGCCAAGCGGCTTCGGACAGTTATTAAACTTTCATGGGATTGAAACACCAAGCTATGCGTTGTAATGTTCCTATGGAAACTAGAACTGAACTAGAGCTGTTCAGTGTTTGATTTTCAGCTGCTTACAGAGTAGCGGGTAAACACACGTGCTCTTTACGAAAGCATGGAAATCTAATTAACTGTACCAAACTCCCCTGGTACATTTTCATAGCTGTATTATCATGATCTAATAGTAAAATATATCTTGTGTTGACGTTCTAGAGTCAGATAACAAAAAAAGAAATATAAATTTTCTATAATATATACTTTGAATATTCTCTCAAATCACTTTGGTGAACTTGCTATAGTGTGCTTCACAAACAGGAAGATTACATAATAACAAAAGCTCGCTTGTTAATGTCAGCTTGCTTTTAGGAACGTGCAGTTATAAACTATACTCTAAAGATTTAAGAATATGCGAGAAACGGAACCAATGAACAAAATATGTTAATGTTCCGCTTGCTTCAAAGGATAGAGCTAGGATCAATGCATACACCCCTGTTAATGGATAAATGTGTCACCTATACTGCGAAAGCTTAGAATGTCATAGATTATTATTTACAACAACAACAAAAAACAATAATTATAAAATAACTTATTGTTTGTTTCGTAATTGGGGTATCCCACAAGACAATCAGAGTCTATTAATACCGGCTATTAAATTTTATTAAGAAAAACATCAAAGGTTTTGTGAGAACGAAGTGTGTTTATTACATGGTACATTGGTCCTGTCTAACGTAGGAGGTATTACTATTCTATGTTTATTAGTTGAGAACTTATGAACACCTGAGTCAAAACATACACATACAAAAGAATACAAAACATATACATGAGCACCTGAGTCAAAGAATATATAATATAAACAGCTGAGAGCCTAAGTTGAAGGATACAAAATATATACCTTAGCACCCGAGTGTTGAAGAATGCATAATACATACCTGAGCACTTGAGTTGAAGAATACAGAATATATACCTGAGCACTTGAACTGAAGAATACATAATACATACTTGAGCGTTTGAATTGAAGAATACACAATATATACTTGAGCACATGAGTTGAATAATACAGAATACATACTTGAGCATCTGAGTTGAAGAATACACAATATGTAATTGAGCACTTGAGAGTTGAATAATGTATAATAACACGTACATACCTGAGAACCTGAGTTGAAGAATACATAATACGAGGGCTGTTCAAAAAATACGCGGACTGACGTCATAAAACAAAATGTACTTTATTTAGAAGTTACAGGTCTGGAATCCCTTCAAAGTACTCTCCTCCCCAACGCACACACTTATCCCAACGGTGTTTCCACTTGTTGAAACAGTCCTGGTACACTTCTTTTGTAATGTCCTCCAGCTTCTTCGTCGCATTTGCCTTAATCTCGGGAATCGTCTCAAATCTTCTTCCTTTCAAGGGTCTTTTGAGTTTGGGGAACAAGAAAAAATCGCAAGGAGCAAGGTCAGGTGAGTAGGGGGGTGGGGAAGAACAGTGATCGAGAGTTTCGCCAAAAACTCACGAGTTCTGAGGCACAAATTTCGCAGCAGCGCGATGCATCTTCAATTTTTCGGTCAAAATCTCGTACCAAGATCCAACTGATATCCCACACTCTTCAGCAAGTTCCCCTGACAGTCAGACGTCGATTTGCCCGCACCAGGGTGTTGATTTTGACGACGTGTGGGTCGTCAGTTGACGTGGAAGGACGTCCAGGACGCTCATCATCTTCAATGGACTGTCAACCATCCTTAAAACGTTCATGCCACTTGAAACATGCCGTACGCTTCATAGCAACATCACCGTAAGCCGTGTTAAGCATAGCAAAAGTTTGAGTCGCAGATTTTCCAAGTTGAACACAAAATTTAACAGCAAGTCGTTGCTTCTTCAGGTCATTCATTCTGAAATCCGCCAAACGAAAAAAATCGCACTTCACTTAAAACCGCGTAGCTAATACACAAATGAAGATATCTGCAATCGGGAAATGGCGTCATAATCAGCTGATCTGTGCGAACCTAGCGACACCAAGCGGATTCCCCTGGAACCAACTGGAGCCGCGCAATTCAAACAGTCCGCGTATTTTTTGAACAGACCTTGTACACACTGTAATTAAGAGAAGCTGAGTAGACAAGTATAATGAATATTAAATAGATATTACAAATTCTCCACCCCTCTTCATTAGAACATTGAGTTTGTTTCATGAAACCCTTATATCAACGGCCACTCAACCATATTCTGCCTAGTTGTACGACAACGTTGTTTCACATTTGGATACACTGTAAAGACCCCGTACATTATGTTAATCTTAGAGACAGAACCGTTAGCTGGAGAAACAAACATCCTGAGAAATGTATGTATCCACAAGTTTTAACGATGTGTACTTCCATTATGCTATGAAACAAATATACCCATGCGATACGACATTAATGCAGTTTATTTTATCGTGAAAGCATGCGGGCATATTATAATTTTTATTCTTAGACGTACGAATATTTCCTACAACCTCAACCGTTAACCTTGGGTGTCTACATTAGAACACATTAAATTATGAAATTAGTTTTGGAAAACAATTTTTTTTTTGCATTAATAAAAGTTTAGTATGAATAGATGCTGCTATTTAAAGAAGGTTTGGTTTGTGTTTGAATTTCGCTCAAAGCTACACAAGGGTTATCTGCGCTAGCCATCCCTAATTTAGTAGTGTAAGACTAGAGGGAAGATAACTAGTCATCACCACCCACCGCAAACTCTTGAGCTACTTTTTTACCAACGAATAGTGGAATTGATTGTCACACTATAACGCTTCCACGGGTGAAAGGGCGAGCATATTTGGTGTGACGAGGATTCGAACCCGCGACTCTCGGATTACGAGTCAAGTGCCTTAACTACCTGGCGATGCCGGGTCTTGAAGAAGGGACTCTTAACCGCTTTTTCCTATTTGAAAACAGGTGGTAGAATAAAATACTTAAACACACTGGACTGATTAAGACAAGATCGGCTGGGAATGGCC
Organism: Tachypleus tridentatus; assembly: GCF_004210375.1. Lineage (NCBI taxonomy): Eukaryota > Metazoa > Arthropoda > Merostomata > Xiphosura > Limulidae > Tachypleus > Tachypleus tridentatus. Next base: position 186,557,757 of record NC_134831.1, read on the forward strand.
ATTGCTGTTCCTCTTACAGCGATAGTTAACGTGGTCTCAGCTGAAGCTAATTTATTCTGGGCATCATATGAGCAGCTCTTATAGTAGCCTGTCTCATACGTTCCCTGTTAAAAACTTTATCGTCGCAAAGCCCGTGGGGCTTCATGCTTCACTAACCACGCTGAATAAATAGAGTAATGAATATAAGATGTTATTTGCCCGCGGGTAGCACATATGGGCTCCTGTAGTAGGCAACTTAGACCCCAGTCAACACAGACAACAGCTTCCAAAACATGTAGCTGGTAGGTCCTTCTGCAGTGGTTCTTCTTACACGCAGTGTTGAACCAGGAGGATTGTGGGATAGACACGAGCTCCAACCCTTGAAATCTCTCATTTTGTTGTAAACTATGACATGACTATCGTGCTCAGATTACTAGTGAAGGGTTACTACTGGTACTAATTATGCGGCCTATGGTCATTTCTGTATCGTTTCCGAAACATTAGCATGCTAAGCAGTCGATGATTGACGGACTGTTAGCATAATGTGTTCAACTACACTGCTTCGTTACTTCTCCGTGGTTAAGGTTCTATCGAATGGTCTCAGATATCACTAACAAGATGTAATGCACATTAAATCATGTCATAATCCGTGCAACCAAAACTTAGTATGAAGGCGAAACACTTTTGTGATATTTTTTTTGTTTTAATTTTGTGCTACACTTAAAAAAATAACTGTTTATTTATTTTCTACTTTTTGAATTTCGCACAAAGCTACAAGCGGGCTATCTGCGTTAGCCGTCCCTAATTTAGCAGTGTAAGGCTTGAGTCAAAACAGCTCGTCATCACCATACACCACCAACTCTTGAGCTACTCTTTTACCAACGAATAATGGTATTGACCGTGACATTATAACCCCCTGATGGCTCAAAGAGAAAGCAGGCTTGGTGTGACAGGGATTCGGATCCGAAATTCTCAGATTATGAGTTGAGCGACCTAATCATCAGACCATGTCGGGCCCTTTTGTAATATATATATATATTCGTCAGTTTGAGGGGTTTTGAATACATTTAGTTTTTACATGACTGCACAGTAAGCTTTGTTAAAAATCGATTAAATGACTCTTTGAATAAAGTTATTTTTATGATGTGTTTAGTTAAGGTTCCGAAACATTCATCTGCAACTATAGCGTTAGAGAATAAAAATGTTCCTGTTTTTTTTCATGAAGCTATATAAAACATCTTACCTTCTACTATGTAGAAAAAAACTCATTATAGAAGATATCAAAGTTTCATAAAAACTTTACGATCGCTGATTTTAATTAGTTCTAAAGATATAATGAACGAAGACTACGTTTATGCTTTTCCAGAGAGTTTAATGTTATGAATGTCACCTGTTTGTTTGCTGTTGAAATTGACATAAATCTTTCATTAGGCTATTGTTATAAATGGTATAGAATCAAGATTACTTGTGAAACTATTTTATGTGAAACGCTTCAATTACACTTGTCCATCTATCTGTCTGTGTAATTTTAAAAAAAATCGTTTTTCTAACAACAGTGATTGTTTAGCTGGTTCATCAGCGCCAACTATCGTTGGTAATATGATTATATTCGTTCCTCTTGCAATTAAAATGTGTATGAATTATGTCGTTTATATGTAAACCATATCCAAACTCCATATTCTATTGTTCTCTTACGATCACCTTGAATGACCTACCTTTAGTTTGAGGTTTTTGGAACCTGGAACAGTACAGTAGAGAGCAGGATATCCCTTGAGAAAGACAGATGCTGAAATATCTAGTTTTTATCTGGAGAGTTATAAATCGTGTTTAAAAAAACACAAACGTGGTTTCCAAGTGTTACTCTGCTCTTAAAAGTTTGAAAACCGATACTATGGCGTTAATGTATTCGATAAAACGTAAACCGGACTTTTAGTCAAGCAACAAAAGTTATGCATAACCGTCTCAAAGTCACATGATGATATGTTGATTAACAGTTTCGTAACCATGTGTCTCAAGGGATGTTTAGCAAAATCAAAATCATTAGTAGTTTCACCAGAATCATAACATGAACAGAACAAGACATGTAGTAGTTATAGCAGTCTCATAGTCACGTGCTAACATGCTGATTAGTAGTTTCACCAGGATCATAACATGAACAGAACAAGACATGTAGTAGTTATAGCAGTCTCATAGTCACGTGCTAACATGCTGATTAGTAGTTTCACCAGAATCATAACATGAACAGAACAAGACATGTAGTAGTTATAGCAGTCTCGTAGTCACGTGCTAACATGCTGATTAGTAGTTTCACCAGAATCATAACATGAACAGAACAAGACATGTAGTAGTTATAGCAGTCTCATAGTCACGTGCTAACATGCTGATTAGTAGTTTCACCAGAATCATAACATGAACAGAACAAGACATGTAGTAGTTATAGCAGTCACGTAGTCACGTGCTAACATGCTGATTAGTAGTTTCACCAGGATCATAACATGAACAAAACAAGACATGTAACAGTTATAGCAGTCTCGTAGTCACGTGCTAACATGCTGATTTAGTAGTTTCACCAGGATCATAACATGAACAGAACAAGACATGTAGTAGTTATAGCAGTCACGTAGTCACGTGCTAACATGCTGATTTAGTAGTTTCACCAGGATCATAACATGAACAAAACAGGATAACATGAACAGTAGACATGTAGTAGTTATAGCAGTCTCGTAGTCACGTGCTAACATGCTGATTTAGTAGTTTCACCAGGATCATAACATGAAAAGAACAAGATATGTAGTAGTTATAGCAGTCTCATAGTCACGTGCTAACATGCTGATTAGTAGTTTCACTAGGAGAACATCATCACACTCCCAGAAGAAGTGTCACTTGAGACACTGTTTTAAGTGGTCCCTTTAAGCTGGTGGCAGTTGTATAAGCAATTCCACCGGCAGATGGTTTGATCCAGCAACCTCAACCATGATGGACTAGATCCGGTATGAGTTTAAGCATCTTTACCAGATGCTATTACAACCACACTGGCCTCCAGTCAGTAAGCAGTTCTATGTAGATCTGATTGACTTCCTAATCGGTGTCAAGTATGCCAACCCTCAAGTAATAGCTCAAGACTGAGTTTTTTAAATGTAAATGATTTAATAACAATGGTTTCATATTGGTTGTGTTTAGCTTCACATCTTTTTCTTCCTCATGATTAATTACTGCAAAACTAAAACACAATTTTGCTGAAATAAGTATTCACCTGATGGCCTTCTAGTAGCAAAGAGGTTCAAGAAAGAACGCATTAAGTCAACGAGTAAATATGCTTTCACTGTCCAGCCAACAGAGAAATTCCGTGGCCTTTACTATTCCATAGCATTATCAGATTTTTTTTGACAACGTATTTTTAGCAAGTAAAGAATATTACAGTGTTAATATTTGCAACCTGGATGCAACATCCTTGTGGGCAGAAAAGACATTATCAGCCATAGAGTTTGTTTTGTTTGTGTTTTGAATTTCGCGCAAAGCCACTCGAGGCCAATCTGCGCTAGCCGTTAATAATTTAACAGTGTAAGACTAGATAGAAGTCAGCTAGTCGTCACCACCCACCGTCAACTCTTAGGCTACTATTTTACCAACGAATAGTGAGATTGACCGTCACATCATAACGCCCCCACGGCTGAAAGGGCGAGCATGTTTGGTGTGATGGAGATTGTAGCCCGCAACTCTCGGATTACGAGTCAAGTGTCTTAACCACCTGGCCATGCCGGACCCAGAGCAAAAAGAACAAGACAATCTCAACAAAGTGTTGCCAGCATGTAAGTTATATCAGCGATTTAAAAAATTTCTATGTAACTTAAGCAGCTAGAAAACATTTGATATTCTTGTATATCTAATTTTCCTTTTCTTCCAGCTTTTAGCCTTCTCTTGAAATCGATAAAGAAAATTAACTTTAAAACCAACAATTTTAAAGTCACCACATATTCAAGAGACACTTCAGTTTTGTTTTATTCCTAAAACCACATACCCACAATATAGATAAGATAACATAAGCCATTTAACAAAACAAAACAACTGAACAACAAAGGCATAAAAAGCTGCTTAATAAAGATATACTGTTAACCTGCTGTGTTAACGATTAAATCATAATACTTTGAACTTTTACCTTTAATCTTATGTTTAACGTCTTTTACAAAATATTTATTTAATTCAGTTAACCATGACACCTCAGAAGAATAGTAGACCAACAGACCATGGCACATCTAAAGAACAGGAAGACAATAGATCAATAGACCATGGCACATCTAAAGAACAGGAAGACAATAGACCAATAGACCATGGCACATCTAAAGACCAGGAAGACAGTAGACCAATAGACCATGGCACATTTAAAGAACAGGAAGAGAATAGACCAATAGACCATGGCACATCTAAAGAACAGGAAGACGATAGACCAATAGACTATGGCACATCTAAAGAACAGGAAGACAATAGATCAATAGACCATGGCACACCTAAAGAACAGGAAGACAATAGATCAATAGACCATGGCACATCTAAAGAACAGGAAGACAGTAGACCAATAGGCCATGACACATCTAAAGAACAGGAAAACAATAGACCACGGCACATTTAAAGAAGAGAAAGACAGTAGACCAATAGCACATTTAAACGGCAGAAAATCAATAAGATAATAGACCACGGTACATCTAAATGGCAGACATCTGTTAGACTCGTATACCATAATACATCTAAACGACAGGGTGTTGAAAGACGTGTAGATCACATATAGCTATACAATGAGGGAAGATTAGGTACACGTCTTCTACCAATCGACACGTTATCCAAACAAACGAAACATTTCATTCTTACTGCCTTCTTTCCCTAAAGTTCTTTCTATAAACAAGTTTAATGGTTTCCTTCACTTACGTGTTCTTTATATTCTGAATGCTTACATATGTATATATTTGACAAGGTGAGTTAGAGGAACCCGTCGTAAATATAATAATTATTTTGTATATTACTAGTGTATTTTATTGGGGAATTTTACGGTCAATTGTAAGAAACGAAATCACTGAACTTGGTTATCTGAAAACAATCAACTTAGCTTTCAGACCCATATTCATAGACTGTTGCGATATGGAGTTGTCGTATATGAAACCTTACCTTTAGATCGTTGCAACATGCAGTTTTCTCACATAAAACCCTGGCGATAGACCTTTGCAGTGTCATATGGGCCTCATCTGCCCACCAGTAATTAATTCTTCAAGCCTTCCGATACCATCACCATTAATTTTAACTATTCAAGACCCTGAGACTTACTTCTTTCCACTTCAAAAGCACCCTTGATTTAGTTTAGCATATGTGAATAACCTAAAACTTGCCATTTTGTATTTCTTCTTACGTACATCTGTTTAGTCAACAATTTTCTCACTGATCGAAGTACCGCAGCTTCCATTGAAGGAACTCTTTCCGATTCCTTCTCACTGCACTCTTAAATGCCTCAAGAATAAGTCTTGTACTTTCTCATTTATACCTTCTGTGCCAAGCCCTAGATTTATCGTTCAAATTTTCTAATACGCTAATGATCCTTCTCTTGTCGCCACCTACCAAACAGTGATCACTGACCTGAAGACGAAAGGCGGAAGACTTTCAAAACGTCGTTCTCTACACTTGTGTCTCCACAACAGGCAGTTGCCATCCATTCTACAAAGTTTCATCAGTGATCACCCTTATTAGAGTCTCACAATCTGCTGTTATTACCTCTTTCACTTAGTGCCATTTATAGCATCTTTCCAGCAATAACATACAAACCAGAGCCATAATTTTTAGTTAGTACCATTGATGGCATCTTTCAAGCAAACAATATCCATACTTTTAGTCCTATTCAGAATAAATTCCGTTCTTTCCGAAATCAACTCCTCTTCAATATCTGAGTTGAAAATATTTTAATTCGATTCGATAGACGTCTTACTTGGAATACTGAAGTGATAGCAATCAATCAATAACTCATCCAGTCTCTATCTACTCCTCGATTATTAGGACACTGTCTAACATGCGACGACACTGCCTAGCTTTCTATTTCTTCCAACTTTCATTGTCACCTGTAGGCAATAGAATATCATGCTTTTTGCCTGGATTTCCATGTCAAACTATCTACTCCTACAGTGGAATATTCTATCTAAATATCCTCTCAACTTCTTCTTCATCACCTCCACGGCTATTGTGTGTTCACTGCTGTTTGCTTGAACAGAATATCTTATTTGTTGACTTACTCCCAATAAGAGTAAGAACACCTCGCTAAGCCTTACTCACTTCTGATCATTTATTGAATTTCTCTTTCATATCGCTTTCATCAGATGATCCAAATTCTAACAAAATCTACCAGGTTACATTTATACTGAAGAGAAGTGGATTGATCTTCTGATTGCTTCCGTCGCTCATCCATATAATTTTTTTTCCAAATGTCATATTCATTTTTCATTGTCCAGCCATTTTTATCAGCCATTTTTCATAAGAATTTCTTAACCATCCCTTGTAATCTGCTAGCTCAACTGTTTTATTTATCTCTTGGGCGAAGAGATAAGCGTAACTCTATGTTGTCCCGCCACCTTCCGGGCTAGAATGAAATGACAATAAAAACAAATTATTGAGTTTGTTAACCTAAGCTGCACACGGATCCTCGAAACAGGAAAACCCACAGTCCATAGCTTTGTTTTGAATTCCGTTATCTTTACTATGTGATGCATCGAAATACAGTTCTTTCCAAGTTCTTATTTTCTGTGATGAAGATAGATTCCGAAACATTCGAATAAATTTTCTCTTGTCGTTCAGTATTGGTTGGTTTGAAATACGAATTCTTCCTTCCTCTTTCCTAATTAGTAGTTTTTATATTTTAAAGAAATTTTCTGACAAAGTGACGGAAAGAAACCGTCGTTATAAAGTTTGATGACAAAGCGCTTCTTAAGTTTTCACGAACATCAAAACTTTACTATACTCAAAGAAGAGGAAAAAAAACTAAAACTAACTGTTATGCGAGACATCGTGATTGAAACTAATTCAGAATTGTTCTGGAATCATCCGCGGTTAGATCCACTAAACGGATTCACAGTTAAAGGACTTTTATGGTTGTCACAATGATAAAGCATCATATGCTTTGGTTGATTGCGAATTTTTGTTCGAATTAGCAGAAACGCCATACTAAAATTGATGCTTGCATGGAAGTGCACACTAAATCTTCTGTATAAAAATGTATATTTGTAATTACACACTTCGTGCTTACATTAGTTTCCCTATTGTCTCCCCACTGGCTCAGCAGTGAGTTTGTGAACTCATACGCTGAACGTTGGTTTTTGATAGTCTCTGCGGGTGCAGAGCACAGATAGCGACCACATTGTGGAATTTTACACTTAACAGCAAACACAAAACTTTATTTCAGATTTTACTTAAGTAAACACGTATAATAAAGTTTGTAAACAATTATTCATATATAATTATATGATAGTACTGTTCTGAAAATTTGACTGGATTACAGTAAGAGTCAACTGGAAGGGTAACTGTTTTATCCAAAATTATTACCTTTATAATTGACTCTTAGATTTTAACAAGGAACTGACAAGAGGGTCAAATTAAGTGTTTAAACGTAAGACTTCCAAATTTTCAAATAGCGTATCATTACGGTTCTCCTGTTTAAATACATTATTTCCTGGAATTTGATTTGTTTTTTTGCTTGTTTTTGAATTTTGCACAAAGCTACTCGAGGGCTATCTGAGCTAGCCGTCCCTAATTTAGCAGTGTAAGACTAGAGAGAAGGGAGCTAGTCATCACCACTCACCGCCAACTCTTGGGCTACTCTTTTACCAACGAATAGTTGGATTGACCGTCACGTTATAACGCCCCCACAGCTGAAAGGGCGAGCATGTTTGGCGCGATGGAGGAATTTGATATAGGGTATCGTTATGGTACTCTTGTTTATATACATTATTTTCTGGAACTTGATATAGGGTACCGTTATGGTACTCTTGTTTATACATATTATTTTCTAAAAGCTGATATAGAGTATCATTATGGTACTGCTGTTTATACATATTATTTTCTAAAAGCTGATATAGAGTATCATTATGCTACTGCTGTTTATATACATTATTTTCTAAAAGCTGATATAGAGTATCATTATGGTACTGCTGTTTATATACATTATTTTCTAAAAGCTGATATAGAGTATCATTATGGTACTGCTGTTTATATACATTATTTTCTAAAAGCTGATATAGAGTATCATTATGGTACTGCTGTTTATATACATTATTTTCTAAAAGCTGATATAGAGTATCATTATGGTACTGCTGTTTATATACATTATTTTCTAGAAGCTGAGATAGGGTATCGTTATGGCGGTCTTCTTTATATCTGTTACTTTCTAAAAGTTGATATTTTGTTCATCTGAGGCTTTTGGCTTTTCTTAAGAATCATATCTCTATTTGTGATCAACTTTCATAACATAAACACATTCTAGATTAATGTGAAATCTATCTACCATTTCGATTCATCTCTTGTCATTGAGTTATACCGGTTTCGGAGAATTGAACACGTCGTCAGTAACCCTGAGAAAGAGCAGATTGAACAATAAAGTGAGGCTAAAGAATTCAGAAGAACGAATGAGGGGCTTCGATGATGTTTATTCTTGAAGTTAACACATGAACATAGAACAGTAAAAAAACATGTCAAAATACCATACATACAAAAGTGACCAACAAAAATAATACAAGAAGTTTATTTAGTTACATTAATCTCTTCAGTAACCTGTATAAAACTGTACAAAACACCCCAATTATTTACAACAGTACATTAAGAAGGCTATTAGATAGTCCCAACTTAAGCATTTACTATATCCAGAAAAACCGGTGAAGAACCTGTACTTAGTTACAACAATACAATCGGGAAATAGCTGAAAAACTTTTACGTAGTTACAATAATACAGTCAGAAATTGTTGAAGAACCCTTACTTAGTTACAATAATACAGTCAAGAAACTGTTGGAGAACCCTTACTTAGCTACAATAATAAAGTCAAGAAACGGTTGGAGAACCCTTAGTTAGTTAAAATAACAGAGTCATGGAACTTCTGAAGAATAATTATCGAGTTACAATACTACAATCGGGAAACTGTTGAAGAACTCTTGGTTACAATAATAGATTCAGGAAACAGGTGATGAATCCTTACTTAGTTACAATAATGCAGTGAGGAAACAGTTGAAGAGTCCTTACTTAGTTACAATAACACAGTCAGTAAACAGCAGAAAAACCTATAGCTATTTACTTTACTACAATGTCAAAATTGCTAAGGACATTATCTTGTTTTACAAACGTAGATACATAAAAATACCAAATGATTATTTTGAGATTGGAGGTTATATTACTTGTGAATCTTAAATAGTCACTTTAAATGGCTGCATGTGTTTCGTTAGATATATTGTATTTTAAAGTTCTTCTTTCAAGTCAATAATTTACAATTTCTCGATGTAGTTTTTAGAAATTTTCAAATATTGTAGATACGGCTGAACGTAGCAGTGTTTATAGTTTTATAAACCACTGGTCTGTATCACATTCATTGTTTTATATCGATTATTTTCGTAAGTTTTAACATTATTACTTCGTTTTATAATTTTCAACTATCTTGTTCGTGCAAATGAAATCAAACCAAGCGGAACAGATATCTTATTTAAAGCAGAGAAGTATGTGTGTGTGTGTGTTTTTCTTTTAGCAAAGTCACATTAGGCTTGTGTCCACCGAGGGGAATCGAACCACTGTACTAGTGGAGGACATTAAAACATAACAAATGTAAAGTTTATAACAAATGTAACTCGACGTGATTTCATTTTCAAATTTTTACAAAACTGCACCATTGACCATTTTTCGATAACATTTGAAAGAATTTTGTATTTTTAATTTATAAGATTTATAAATATTTAAAAATGAATTACTGAAGAGGTGTAAAACTATAATTATAAAACTGTTAAATGCAATGAATTTTGTGAAATGTCTCAGAACTCATAAGATACTGAAAAATCGATGTTATTTTAATAGTTTGATTAAAAAGTAGATAGATAATTATATCGGTTATTTTTCGTGATGTGTATATTTGGTATTGTAATGTCAATAATTCATTTGTAAGCATTACAGTAAGGTGTATTCTACTGTTTCTGTATCGCTTTGTTTACCGAAATGTTTAATACGTCTAATAGTTATTAACTTTTAACTGTATCCTCTATTTTTTATACTTTTGTTATAGTGATAGTTTTGGATTGTTTGTTTCGATACATGCAGGACTAACATCAAATTCCTAAAGTGGCCATTTCTCGTTAGATATTATTGGGATTACTGCTGAAAATATCATTACGAGTGAGTAAACTCAAGTGGTGTAATAATTTATTATAATATTCGGAGATAAGAATGTCAGAAGAGTATATTCAATTAGATACATCAATTACCAGAGTGAATTATAGTTTCGCTCTAAACTGGTAGATAGCGCTCTGATCAGAAGTTATTATTATAACCACTATCGTGAAGTTTTGCTTTAGAAAAAAAAATCTTATTCTGTATTATATTAAAAAAAGAGAATACGATTAACTAATTAAAATCGGATGACTAAAAGGATTTGCATGATTTAATTTTAACATTTCGTTTTTTGGAAGCTAGTATGCAGTACTAGAAAAGAATGTTAGGGTTCTGGAAGTCTTGGTGGCGCTACGTTCATACGGTACATCGTGGATGAATATAATTTATGCTAATATCATGATAACCAAAATATGTAGCGTCTGCCAACGCTCTAACGATTATTTTTATCGTATTGGCTAGTTGGGTAAATTCTCAGTATTCATTGGTTAAGTTTCTTGCTAGAAGGCGGGCCATATGTCTGTCACCTGTTGGCGCTTCTACCATTCTCTCCCAGGAGGCGTTATCCTTGGGGAGGTGCCTGTTACTCGACCTACTGACTGGGCACAAAACACGACCCTGGTAGGTTTCTCCGCTTCAAATCACCATTTACAGCTCTATGTGAATCACGGCTTCACACTGGCGCTCGTGGAGGCCACGGTCCGCGTGGTGTACAACACAGAAAATCGCGAAGCAAGCCGATTTTTCAACAGAAATCAGCTTTCTTTGAAAAATGATAGGAGTGTTTCTAGTATTATCGCAAGGGGAAATCAACACAAGCCGTCGGGAGTCGATTTAAAGCCGTCGCGTACAGTGGCTTGAGCCAGTATTAGGCTGCAATCTGACATCTGACGGAAGAGCACGTGGAGAATCTAAGCTTACCAGCGGTGAGAAACTGCTCTCGGTCCCCGAGCAACGCCTATAATCACGGACGGTCCCGGAGGGGAAGTTCACATTTCACCGATTACTAGTAGGCTGACAATCCACGTCGGCTCCATCTATCCAAACACTACCAGGAGAGAAACTAAACTTAGTGACAAGCTTTCGGGAGATATTTGCTCGTTTTCGTAATCTCAATAATAGAAACCTTTTGTCGACTTCACTGGGCCTAAGGCCTGATTACGGGTACAAAGTGCATTCGGAAGACATCTTGGCGAAAACCGTGCGACCCACGTGGCCCATGTTCGGGCTGCAGGAGGGCGGGCTGCAGCCTCGAGGCCCCATGGCCACGCTGAAGGAAGAGCCCTTGTGCACAGGCCAGTTGGGAACTGTGCGAAGCGGTTGGATGCAGCCAGCCATGATCGACCAGACCACGGGCAGGTGAGTGCTTCTAATGATCATTACGTCTTACGTTGAAATCTTAACCCTAAATTATATTTCTTATTTCTCCTGTATCTAACCGGTTATGCATCTAAAAGCTTAAGGTAAAGATTAGCAGTAACTCTATTATTCTGACAACGAGAGTGATGGTCCAAAACACGAAACTGAGATCTTATGGTGTTTAAAACCTAGTGGGTATTAGGGAGATAGTCGTCTTTGGTATCATTGAACAGGAATAATTTAAACCTAACTTCGACAACTCAGTGTTAATTTTCTTCTTATGTAAATTTAATATAACAAAATATAAAGCATTTGTTTGTTATCTAATGCCTGCTTTGAAACTACATAAACTTCAATCGGTAATGATTACTCCAAGTCAGTATGTGCGTACTACAGATATGTTCTATATTAGATTTTACCGATCCATTAAACATGTCGGCGTGTGAAGACCCTAAATGTATACAAAATAGAACAGTAAATATTGTGCCTCGTGTTAAAGTTACACATACCTGACGTCGCCAAGTAAATGGACTAGCTTTGTATTTATACAATTACAGAACATTTTCTGAATGACTCGAACACTGGCTTTCTTGATTTCGGTTCAGTTCTGGAGTTTTCACAGCATGTCGTCACACAGCGAGTTAGGCTTAGTTACTTGACATAATAACTATGCCAAGTGAACACATCTTAGGCTGCTGTTCAATCATTTACAACAAAACGGCATATTTCAAATAACGATAATTACATTTTAGATGTTATGCCTAAGTTTTAATTTTGTTATCTTATAAAGTTTCAAGGACAATATCCAGAATATGAGTGTTTCTGGAACTTTCCTCTGAGTGTTAACATTTGAAATGCATTATTGCTATTTGTTTCATAGACTGACTGTATATTAAAATAAAATATTCATGTTGCAAACGTTCGTTCAGCTAGTTAAACACAAGTTTGTAATTTTCAACACATTTTCCTTCCTTTGTGCTATGTACAAGGTGCTTACGTTTGTTATCTACTTTCCTTCTTTTGTACAGTACAAAAAATTGTTTCATTTTCTATCGACTTGGTCTGGCATGGCCAGGTGGTTAAGGCACTCAACTTGTAGTCTGAGAGTCACGGGTTCGAATCCCTATCACACTAAACATGCTCGCCCTTTCAGTCGTGGGGGCCTTATAATGTGACAGTCAATCACATTACTCGTTAGTGAAAGAGTAGCCCAAGAATTGGCGGTGGGTGGTGATAACTAGTCTTACACTGCTAAATTAGGGACGGCTAGCGCAGATAGCCCTTGTGTAGCTTTGCGCGAAATTCAAAACAAACAAATTTATCGACTTTCCTTCTTCTGTACACAAACTTAAAAATAAATTTAGTTTTTCGACTTACGAACGAATATATTACAGTGAGTGGCATTATGTTTGTAAAATAGCGTAAATGATTTAATCTTCAGTGATGTTTAGTCACCTAGAGGTACGTGTAATAACTTGTGTAAATTAAAACCCTTTTACGGCTTTGACAACAGGATTAACCAAAGAAAAAAAAACAACGGTGTTAAAAATATATTGAATTGTTTGGCAAATGTTTTAAAGTCTTGAACTTTGCATACAAATACTAAAGAGAACAAAAAACAAACGATCCAGATATGACAACAACAAAAAAGAGCTATCACCGTTAGCTATACTTAAAAATGAGTTAAGCCTACTTATATGAATTATCAAAAATCGAATAGAATTAACTTGATTTCAAATAATTTATTTGAAACTAAACAGATTTGAGTGACTGAATATATAGTTTGCACAGGCACTCTGGTTTGTGACTGTTTTGAAACAGGATAAGCTGAACAAGAAAAAGACTCAGATTTGTGACTATTTCCAACAAAGATGATGAAACCAAAAATGGTCACGTTTAAAGGATATATTTCAAACTATGATACAGATAAAATTAATCGATAATATTATTACTTTAGGATAATTAAAACTAAAAAGACTCGGGCATGTGTTTGTTTCAGGAACTGTGATTATTTCGGGCCACCATAGGTACCTATAAGTTCTGCTTGTTACACTTCATAATTTATGTACATTACTAGTGGTTGGTTGGTTGTTTTCTTATAGCAAATCCACATCTGGCTATCTGCTGAGCCCACCGAGGGGAATCGAACCCCTGATTTTAGCTTTGTAAATCCGCAGACATACCGCTGTACTAGCGGGGAACTGCATTACTAGTACACAATACACTGGCCTGAGTGACACTTTCGGGTCAATAACTATATAACTATTATTTGCAACAATCTCTAATTTAATAACATTACTAACAATTAACGGACTGGCTTGAGTGACTCTTTCGGGTCACGATAATTGTGTAACAGTGGCTGCGCCAGGATATTTTCGTTAGGGGGGGGAGGTAAAATGGGGAAGGGCTTCCAAAATGCCATCAATATGAAGTATTGATGGTAAATTATAATAATGTAAATACCAAGGTACATTTCAGAAAGGTGTGCTATTTTGAACTGTGTTTTCAATGCAGTTTACATTGGAAACTCATACTCTGATTAATAATTCATTATTACAAATTAGAAATAATCTGTTTATGAAAATATGCATATATATAAAAGAGGAAGCTCACCTGAATTCCACCCAAGGTAATACATAATAATAAAGAAAATCAAGATTAGCTTAGATTGAACATTTAATATACCATTAATGAAGACGTTGAGTTCTACGGATCTATGTCTCTTTGATGTTAATTGTTAAGCAACAATGACGATTGTGTTTTCCATATTGTATGAACATATGTAGGTAACAATATTGGAGGGGGGGTTGGCTCATTTTGAGAGGCTCAAGCCCCCCAAGTCTTTCCCCCTGGCGCCGCCACTGTTATGTAATTATTATTTACTACAGCCTCTAATTTACTAATATTTAAAAGGCTGGCCTGACGAGTCTTTCGAGTCACTATAATTATGTAATTATTATTTACTATAGTATCTGATTTAGTAGCATTACTAATATCCAACGGACTAGCTTGAGTGACTCTTGCGGGTCACGGAAACTATATAATAATTACATAGGCCTGCGAAGTTAAACTTCATAAAAGTTGTTTTAATTTTGATAACAAATTTTCCATAATTCATCTAGGCTGATTTCGAAAATAATATTAATTTTTTTCTCTAACGAAAGGATGTTTTACTGATCGAGAAGAAAAAAAAAATCTTACTTAGATAAAATTTACCATAAATGTAACAGAATATGTTTGGGTCTTTAAACAACATTTTGTTGTCATGGTGACGAAGAAATAATATTGAAAAGAAAGAAAATTTCAAAGTGCTCACACATTCAAATACTATCCACAAACGATACGTTGGACAGTCTGTTAACTGTTTATATATTAGCGGTGTGTTTCTCGTAGGTTCTGGAACAATCGATAAGACTCTCATGTCGCCATTGGTCTAGAGACATATATAGCCAGTGGTTGTCAACATACTGAGCAAAACAAAATGTGATTTGATTTCAATGAAAATGATTCACTTATGTAAAAAATCTATATGTGATAGAGAAAAATGGATATCCTTTTTAAATTCAGAGTACAGTAATCACTGTACAACATGTTAACATTTTAAGGCAATAAAACCATCATAGACCTGTGTTTTTTATTATAACCTCTGATTTAGTTACTAATTTTCAACATACCGTTCTGATTGACTCCTTTGGGTCACGACAGCTGTTGCGACCTCTTATTTAGTGACATTACTGGTGAGGTGACCTTACAAAATATATAAACAAGTTTAATGTCATTATTTTCCATTGTTCACTGTCCTATAATTTCCTCTGGACTTTTTAATGTGTATTTTTAATACGGTTTTCAGATACATTGAAGTAAAATAACCAAGATTATCTTTTGAAGGGTATTTTCAAAACAACAGTAGACACGCATGTAAAATATATTAGAAATATTTGTTTATATCAGAGTTAGGCCTAGCATGGCCAGGTGGGTTAAGGCACTCGACTCGTAATCTGAGGGTCGCGGGTTCGATTTCCAATCACATCAAACGTGCTCGCCCTCTTAGCCGTGGGAGTGTTATAATGTGACGGTAAAACCCACTATTCGTTGGTAAAATAGTAGCCCAAGAGCTGGCGGTGGGTGGTGATGACTAGCTACCTTCCCTCTAGTCCCACACTGCTAAAGACGGCTAGCGCAGATAGCTCTCGAGTAGCTTTGCGCGAACTTCAAAACAAAAACAAACCAAACGTCAGAGTTAAAGGCTCATACAGAAGTATAGAAATATAAACCTAACCTATATGAAAAGGAGATCTGTTGTTTTTTCATTTTGAATCAATCGCTTATAGCTATCGTAGATGAAAGAAAATATCAATGGCTGACCCGTGCCATTAGTTCAAGGTGCAAATCAATCACTGGTGTTTAGTGGTCATCAGCGTAAACAGCGCTTATCAATGGCTGACTCACGTCATTTTTGCAAACAACAAATTAAGAGCTGATTTGTATGGCAATCGTTAACCCTAACTAGTAAAAAGAGAAAAATCAAAATTATTATCAGGAAAAACAAGAGATGAAAAGCTGCTATCCTGTACCTGTCATCTATATGAAGAGTAGAACAGGGATTAACCTCTGTATATCTGTCGTAAGCGAAAATCTGTCGTTTACGTGTTAAAGGTTAGACATCTGTGTAGCTTCTTTAGGAAGTATTTACAAATAGCATTTTGTATGAACATGAGGCATAAGTATAATTAATGCCTAATCTTGGCACTTAGAGTATAAAACATATTTTGAGAAATGCATTAATTGTGGTTAAAAAAATTCCCATTTGTTCGTCATCCTTGACAGGAAAGTATAACAATTAGATATATTTCTATTCTTGTCTGCGGGAAATGTCTTTTTTATAAACACGAAATATCATAAGTCGTTCAGTTTTACACAGCAATAAAAAACAATAAAATCGGTTGATGTAATAAGTCTGTAGTTGACGATTACGAATGAACCACTAATTTTCTGTATATTAAATATATTAAACATATGTGACTGTTACCTTTAAATATGTTAACATATGTGACCGTTACCTTTAAATATATTAAGCACATGTGACTGTTACTTTTTAATATATTAAACACATGTGACTGTTACCTTTAAATATAATAAACACATGTGACTTTTACCTTTAAATATATTAAACATAAATTACTCTTACCTCAATGTAGGACGATTTGTGAAATGTAAAACGACTCCGTGTTTTCAAATACTCGTGTCTTTAAACATGATTTTGTACAATCAGTTTTTACCTTATTAGTATTATTTAAATCTCTTGTTTGCCCGTTCATGTTATGATGTTTGTAACGTGTATTTTAGCTGTTGAATTTTAATTTATACAAACATTTTTTATTTGTTCTGTATCCAATATTTTCTAATTCCTTTAATGTATTACCCCCCCCCCTTCCGTTAGGTTAATGTGACGGACTTACGGCCCTAACATCAGGGGCTATATTCCCCTCGGTGGGCAGAGCGTAAGCAGCCCGGTGTGTTGTTTTTGTGCTTAAACAAACACGTATCGTATGTATTACTACTCTTGGGTGCTTTATTAATTACTGAACTATTTCTTTTCGCGCCATCATAATTCAGTTCTTTTAGTAATGTTGTAACAAAATGTCTTATTGATCCAGTTTACGCATACAAATGATCAAAGATCAGTTTCTTGATGACAATCTTCTATGAATTTCGGGTTTGCTTCTAAAAGACTTTCTGTTTTAGTGTTGGCCTGGGACGGGCTCACTTCGAAAAACAACCTCCGTCCAACTTACGAAAAAGCAACTTTTTCCATTTCGTGGTCGCGTTGTACGACAAAGCTGGACAACCAGTGGAGGTCGAGAGGTCATCATTTGTTGGCTTTGTGGAGAAAGATGAGGTAAGGAATGATCCGTTTATTTATCCCTGTAGTAAGAAGTGTTAAAATCAAAAACGGAGAGTCAGTGGATATGAGAGAGTATCTGTGCTAAAGTTAGCACAATAAAGAAATTGTGTTTGTCTTTACTCAATCAAAAGTTGAGGCACCAATAGATAGAAGCATGTACTATTACTAAAGGCAGCTCAGCAGTAGCAGTGTCATGGTTATATACAAACGGATAACTCTGTTAAATAGAGTACAATGATGAAACAGTCGATTGTTTAAGCTTGAAAAGAACACGTGTAAAAAGTTTCCTTTGGAGATAAAGTAGCATATATATATATATATATATATATATATATGGCAGAAACGTTCTAAAATAATTTATGGGTCAAATTATTTTTTGATCAAGTCAGTCTACGAAGTAAGAATGTGCCACGGACAAAATGTGGCCAAAGTGTGTAAAGCAGGAATGTTAGTTTTTTTTAAAGTGACTCAAGTCTTTCTGTGTAGCAGGAATGTGTCGGGGTTGTTTCTTTCTTAAAAAGTATGGATCAAGTTAGTCTGAAGAGTACGATAGTGTTAGAGGTTACTAAAGATAATTTACCTGCTTACAAGTTTCGATATTTGTTTAAATTAATAAAACTGTAGAGTGATTTGTGGCTTCCCTATAGTTACTATTTTCTCTGTGCGATTGAGCCGTCTCTTTTGGTTGTCGATAAGAGGGAATACAAATACTGTACGGCTTAACCACCTGATTAGGTGGTGTAAGAGAGAGAATACAAGTCCTGTCCGGTTGAACCACCTGAGTTGGTGGTCAGTAAAAGAGAGAGAGAAAGAAAGTACAAGTCTTGTCAAGTGTGGCTTTCACGTTAAAGCTGTCACAACCGTATATCGATTTTCTTGTATTATCTTGAACCACGTAGACATGCGAGTAGAACCATTCTATGGTAGAGTAACCTGGTGTAATTATTTCAGTCATACAGAGAGGAATTATTTATTGTGCGTACACTTGTTAACAAGTTGAATTTTTCAGTCCTTCTGTTTTCGTTTTTTTTTTTATCTAACGTTCGGTTTAAACGTATCTATTTGTTCATCGAACAGTACATCTGCATATGCTTTGTAAGCATTCATTTTCTGTTCGATTTACATCTAGCTATATATCTTGTTTTATCTTCCATCACTGCTACTAACTTAATTGTCTTTCCTAGATAGTGTACACAGAGGTAGCGAAAACGTGTCTTATGTTTATGGAATGGTGGAATGATTAATTGAGCATGTCCGGTCAAACCCTTGTCCAAGATATTGACTCTTGTAGAGTGAACGTAGGGTATGTCGCTATGATACATTGAACCTACATGCATGTAAAGTTTATCTTAAAAGACATTCAAACGTGAAAACTGTAAATGTTAAATTCGAAGAACAATTTTTTTTTTAAATCCGCTGTTTTGTTTGGTATCGATATTGTTACCCACATTAATAACAACAGATTTTTCCACATAATATCAGCTTCCATCCGCTCAACAGAAAGCGTGTCCAATGTTCTTTACTTGAAGGTAAATATTGGTTCTAAAAATTATTATTTTCTGAACCAATAGGATAAAAAGCAATTACTGAAGGATCAATCGTTTCAAAATAACATTGACATACAGTTGGTCGAAACAGTAACACGAAAATGGAATAAGATGGCGACTGATTCCATTTCTCTTTCCCGCCTTCCCAAGGGGCGGGACACGAAAGGTTTCCAGTCCAGATTTTTAAAAATTTTCTGAATACAAAATCTGTAATTTATATTTTCCTTAAATAAAAGCCTAATAATTAAAATAATGGGTATGAATAACATTAATTGGTAACGAATTATGGGTATGTTTATTTTTTCTTAACGAAAGAAAATGTGATTTCAAACCATCAAAGATCTAATGTTGGGAACACAACTGTATTTAACTGAATTGTCCAATTTACCCACCAACAAAACTAAATCATGTTTCACTGAAGAGTGCTCAGTTTACCCATAAATGAAACTAAACCGTATTTTATTGAAGAGTATTCAATTTGCCCATCAACAGAACCAAACTATTTTGCTGAAGAGTGCCCAGTTTACCTCCTGGACCGTATTTTATTGAAGAGTATTCAGTTTGTCCATGAATGAAACTAAACCGTATTTCACTGAGAAATGTTCAGTTTACCCAAACTCTTCAGGGATTAATTTTCAACGCAGTACTGTCATTTTAACACTTTGTCAATGTGTACAACGTGCATCCATAGGCACAGTCGAAGCCGTTGATAAGTTAGCGCTTGTCATTGAACGTCTCATGTTCTGTTAAAACGTAGTTAGTGGAAGCATGCATAAACGAGTTAATGCGCAAATGATACGCATACAAGTTAATATTACGTGTGGTATAGTGAATTTTAGGATGTCGTATGTTAATTGTTTTCGTACAGCAGTATCTCTGTACTTTGTATCGGAGATGAATTATACCTATACAGACACTTTGGTTTACTTAGCTAAGTAGGTTAAGTGTATGTATGCAATAAGATTATATTGTTTTATATCACGCTGTTTTAGTTGTTATTTCTACGTAACACCTGCATAAAGTTTGAATTTTGGATTATAAAGAATGAAATTACTCCATATAAAGTAGTTTAAAGAGATAAAATGTGGGAAAATTTATGAAAAATTATATATCACTGGCATCGTTTTCTTCGAGAGTGCAAATAAGACTGTTTGGTTAAAACTTTTACAGTTTTCACGGTGGAGTTTTGGTAGCTGAGAACAGTTACGCCAGTAACCGAAACGTTGGACTTGTTCTTAGAAATATTCTTCTTGATAGTAACTTGTAATAAAACAATACTTACAGTTAATAGATAAACGCAAACCGAAACGATATTACTTTGATGTTCACAAAGACTGAAACGTGATTAGGTAAGGTTCTGGCCGATCACCGTTAATCTGAGTGTTTAGGTAGCGTTCTAGCCGATCACCTTTAATCTGACCGATTACCGTTAATCTGAATGTTTAGGTAAGGTTCTGACAGATCACCGTTAATCTGAATGTTTAGGTAGGGTTCTGACAGATCACCGTTAATCTGAATGTTTAGGTAGGGTTCTGACAGATCACCGTTAATTTGAATGTTTAGGTAGGGTTCTGACAGATCACCGTTAATCTGAAGATTAATTCCTTTTTATCAAGACAAAATGTGAACGCAGTTTGGCATCGTCACATTTGTAAGTCGTGTCGCTACGAGAGACATGTTTATCAGTTGTGTATTCGGTCTACAATGCCGCTTCGAGAAATGACCAATAACAACCTATCACACAATACATATTAAAGGGTCGTAGTAAATTCCACTGAGAACTTCAAAATTTATTATCATCATTCAATAGATTTTGTGCTTGAAAGTGTTTTTATTTAAAACTTTACTCAGACTTGTTTCAGAGCAGATTAAAGAAGAATGATATTTGGTGTTCCTTGGTTGTTAAGAGCTGCGTTAAGCCTTCCTGAGTTGTGTTCTTTCTGAGAACCATACTCTCTTTATCCTTCCTGAGTTGTGTTCTTTCTGAGAACCATACTCTCTTCAGCCTTTCTTATTAACCGATGTATCCTTAGCAAATCTTTCTTGCTTGTCATCAAAGAACCTACAGTCCTGTTAGTGAGGAAAGACAAGACGTAAGGGATGTCAAGTTCCTCAGTTCAGAGTGGCCCCTCAGTGGTGTGTCTGAGGACTTACAATGTTAGAATCTGGATTTAGATACCTGAGATAGGAAGAGCACAGATAGCCTATTGTGAAGCCTTGTACTTAATGACAAACAATCAAACAAACCATTACAGACTGAGTTCCTGGTTGTTTGTATGGTAACCCTTGGTTTTCTCAGCCAAACGGAAAAAAAAAGAAGAGAGAAGATGTAAATAGCATTTAACCTGTTAAGTGTATTTTGATTTGAATTAAATATACAGGTTTGGTTTATAAATGGTTAAAATATGGTTTTAGGGTTATCTTTTGAGCCAGTTGGCTTAATATTAAGCACAAAGAATAGTGTCGCTTATTTTAAGCTCAAAAAGGCGCTATATTTGTTTTCAGTGTGAAACTGATTCATATCGTATTTTTTTTTTTCTGGTCGTCTCTAAAATATAAGATTTTAGGCCCACCTATGCTTGCGTGCAGTTTTATATTTAGAGTTTTAATGAAAAACAAACAATTATTCTAAGACTTGCTTCTTCTAAAAAATAACATATTCAACTGTACTTAAAAGGTTGTGTCACTGAAATACATTTCTGAAGTTTTATCTTGTTAGGAACGTTGGGAAATTTAATTAGGATATTTCACTACCCTCAAAATAAAACAAACTGGGGCTACCCTGAAAATTCTGTTTTCAAAGGGTCAAGAGCCAATAAGAATAAGTTACACTGTAAATGTTGAACAATATAGTTGAAGCATACCAATAAGATGGATATAATACGTTAATTTCAATAAGATACGTAGTTATTTAGAGATGATGTGTTAATATTAATTCAGTTATATCCAATATTTCTATTTCAGTTTATAACATCAAAGTATCAGGTTCATTGTAATCGTGTTTTAACCACAGGTATACGCTGGCTACTTGTAGAAGTTTTATTACATTCACTTCAAGGTATTCATACAAACACATTAACTATGCTACAACTATCATACAAACACATTATTAATCATACTACAACTAAGAAATTTCAAAATCAGAAGAACTGACGTCGTGGTCACTACGTACAGTAATGCAAATAAAGCTGACCTCGTGGTCGTAACGTACAGTAATGTAAGTATACCTGATCTCGTGGTCACTATATACAGTAATGAAAATGTAGCTGATCTCGTGGTCATTATATACAGCGATGCAAATATAGTTTATTTTGAACAGTGCCAGTTAAACCTTCTTAAGATGAAACTGGAAGGACGTAAAAGCAGCCATAGGGCTGTAACTATGTTTCACGCTTGTTCCTAAAATTGAAACTGAACAGACGGAAAAGCACATACACACTTGTAACCAAGTATCATAACGAATTTAATGATTATTAACTGTATCATTATTAATGAATTGCGAATTATCTTATTCTATCACGTATTTTGCCTCCAAAAGTAATTCCCTACAGTAAGTAGAATTGTGTAAGCTAGAAGGACAGATCCACTACATGTTTTCTTTATATCTCAGAAACAGTTAAACTCATGGATTCTTAATCGCTTAAAGGGAGTCATTAGGCTGCTATGTCCATTATCGTAAGCACGATATTTTAATGTAAAACTATAATTTCATTTAGTTTTAGCTCATTTCTAATGGATATTTAGAACTGCTCTAGCAATTTGTCATAATTCAAGGTTGCTTTCAGCGTAATTATTATTTTGTGTGTGTTTAGACGTCAGTGCCAGACATAGACAATTACTTATTTGACTGGTTCTCGAAAACCTACGATAACATACAACCAATTGATAGTTATTCTTTGGTTTGTATTCCCGGATGATTTACAATTACCCATTTTACAGTTTCCTTTACACAATTCTTTATATTTGTACAGCATTATAAATAACAAATATAGAACTATTAAGAACAAACAGTCAATTCCATTTACATAGGATTATGAATGACAAGCATATAGTCAAATATATTTTATATAGCATTGTGAACGACAAGCTAATAGTCAAATACATTTTATATAGCATTGTGAACGACAAGCTAATAGTCAAATATATTTTATATAAAATTATGAACGACAAGCTAATAGTCAAATACATTTTATATAACATTATGAACGACAAGCTAATAGTCAAATACATTTTATATAACATTATGAACGACAAGCTAATAGTCAAATATATTTTATACAAAATTAGGAACGACAAGCTAATAGTCAAATATATTTTATATAAAATTATGAACGACAAGCTAATAGTCAAATATATTTTATATAAAATTATGAACGACAAGCTAATAGTCAAATATATTTTATATAAAATTATGAACGACAAGCTAATAGTCAAATATATTTTATACAAAATTATGAATGACAAGCTAATAGTCAAATATATTTTATATAAAATTATCAATAACAAGCTAATAGTCAAATATATTTTATATAAAATTATCGATGACAAGCTAATAGTCAAATATATTTTATATAAAATTATCGATGACAAGCTAATAGTCAAATATATTTTATATAAAATTATCGATGACAAGCTAATAGTCAAATATATTTTATATAACATCATGAACGACAAGCTAATAGTCAAATACATTTTATATAACATTATGAACGACAAGCTAATAGTGAAATATATTTTATATAAAATTATGAATGATAAGCTAATAGGCCCGGTATGGCCGGGTGGGTTAAGGCACTCGACTCGTAATCCGAGGGTCTCGGGTGTTCGAATTCCCGTCGCACCAAACATGCTCGCCCTTTCAGCCGTGGGGGCGTTATAATGTGACGGTCAATCCCACTATTCGTTGGCAAAAGAGTAGCCCAAGAGTTGGCGGTGAGTGGTGATGTTTAGCTGCCTTCCTTCAAGCCTTACATTGCTAAATTAGGGACGGCTAACGCAGATAGCTTTCGTGTGGCTATGCGCGAAATCCAAAACAAACAAACAGACAAGCTAATAGTAAAGTATATTTTATACAAAATTATCAATGACAAGCTAATTGTTAAATATATTTATATAGACTTACCAAGAACAAATAAACAGTCTATTTTATTTATACAGACTTACCAATTTCAAGTAAAGGGCCTATTATTGAGTTTGACATAATAATCTCCTTAGCATATAAACAGAGAAGAATAGATGATTAAAGACATCTTTGAGGTACCACGTTTATCAATAAAGCATGACTTCTCACGCACTGAGTACATTCAGAATAGATTTGATGATCGTGAGTAGGTGTGATAATCAACACAGTGAATAATAGCCGTTTCGCATTCATGGAAGCAGGCATACTAACGGCAGTATCTGTGTATCCAAAGACTTTGTATTAACAGCATCATAGCATCGGAGTTAGTTTCAAACTCAAAATAAAAAGTGTTTTTTTTTTTTTTGCTTCTGCATAAAAGCAAATCTCTTTCAAATGCAAATACGGTAATATTTCTGTATATATTGTTACATATTTTGCCATCTTTATGCATGTATATATATTATCATAGATTTATACAAGCATCTGTGTGTTTGTATACATCTATATATTTGTGTATGTGTCACGTTTTACATTGTAGGTAAATATATCCAGTACATCTGTAGATACATGTATTACGTTCATCACTACAAAGAAGGGATATCAATGTGGCAGATGTTATTCAAATCTCACAGTCGAATCTTTGTGTAATATTGGAATAATGTAACATAGTGTCTCGCTATCTAGCTCTCTTTACGTATGCACTTTCGTAAAATTGACTTTTCACTATATTAAACAGAGTTTGAAGTACACGTTAGTTCATTACTACAGCCATCGAAGGTAGAGAGAGATCAAGTTTTCACTTCTGTGTGTGTACGTGTTTGGCAGTAAGATTTCTCGAAAACGGCTGAATGGATTTGGACGAACTGGTATACATTTGAATTATGGCCCAACTTAGGAGTCATTAGTTTTTGGAATGTCACTGTCACAACAAGATCAAGAATAAAAAAAAATTCTATTTGTCATTATGGGGACCGATTTTTCCAACTATTTATGCACTATGTCTTAGTCACAAATAATCAAATTTTGTTGAAACTTAGTGGACAAATGTAGAATATTACTGGTTATCGTCCTGCCAAAAATTGTTCGGTATCAGTTCATAACGACGGACATAAAGACACATTCTCGTATTTATAAAGTCCGAATATAAAAAATGGCGCGTGGCAGTGGTATGCACTCTAGTTTATGTATGTAAAGAAAGTAAAATGGTCGTTTTTCATTGTTTTCACAAAGCTTTTCTACACTCAAATAGTAAACGGTCACTTACTCTATTTCTTTATCGAACTGAGATACGAAATGAACTTCAAATTTTAGGAACGAGGCCAGTGAAACATTGGTCTATTTTAGTTTTTGAAAACAAAAAAAACACACACACAGGAAATTTGATCCATTTCAATATAGTTTTTCCTTTCTTCCGTTTCACTAATAATCGTTTAGTGCTATAGAGTGCTTGTTGATTTTTTATCACCTTTCAGTATTACTTAAGTTTGTATTTCTCTTTCTTGGCTGTTCGTTAAATAAGTCGTGTATCGGAACATATCAACACAATTCCATTGGTCTAACATTGGTTTAATTATTTTGGATTTATGTTCATCGTAGTAAAATCATTGTTTCTAAAGACTGGCGGGACTAGCCGGAAGCTGAAAAGATTATTTAGTATTTTCTGTAATTCAGGAACGAAAACTCATCTGCAAGAGAGATAAGTTCAATAAAACTGCATATATTTCGTACAAAGTTTAGTTTTCTTAAGATTAATTTTGGTGTCAAAGTGCATTTCTTATTCCACTGCAAACTTTATCGTTCTACACAATCTTCGTTAGTCAAGAAACGTTTCAGTTTATATTGCCTAGGTTTGTGATTCGAGCTAGGAAGTAACTTAGGGCACGAATTGAGCATGGGTTAGTGGTTCTAACTATAGGAAGTAACTGACAAAAAGCATTTCAGCATGTAAACCTGAAGATGACCAAAGAAGGTTGAAACGTTGTTCTGTACTTTATTTTAATTAAAGTTTTAATACCCATATCAGCTGTCTTTAGAACTCATTCAGATATCTTTACGAATTTGTGAGATTATTTATAGTATATAGACAGGTAAGATACAATACGTAGTAGACGTATTCCTACATATTAAATATAGAATGATATTAAATCGTAGCGACTGTAGATGACATATTTTAGAATGTTTTAGAACGTGTGTTTTGCAAGTATTATGTAATAGTAGATAGGTTTTGGTCATTTAATTACGTGAGCTAGCGTTGTAATGGTTTCCTGTGAGATATATGACATTGAGAAACGATAAAACCTGACGAGTCTACTCTAGATCCGAAAGCTGTCACTGGGATTCTCTCAACAAATCAAGATGCTGGCATTAACACAGCGGGCGCACACGTGCATGCTAGGAAACCGTAATATAGGGTTGCCGTAATGGCGGCTGGCTGCCCAAGCGGCGGGACCGTCTAAGTTAAGAACGCGTGAGGTTTGTATAGACGTCCTCAAACAACGCACGAGAAATCGGATCGCATGGCGTTCGGGTAGAGGTGATAATGCGTTGTTAGGTGGCACACAGGATTTCGCCAATAATGACAAAAGACAACACACCAAGACTCGGTGAGTCAACAATAGAACCTAATAAATCTGCCATTATGGTACCCACTGTTGACAGTAGCTGGTATGTCTAAACTGATCGTACTAACAGTCACAATACATCTAATAGCGGCACTTAACAAATTCTCCCACAATTCCATAAGTTTATTACTTCTTCCGATTTATTCGATACCGTCAGTAACAAAGACATAATTAATAAAGAGATAGCGAGTGCGGATTTCTGCTACACGGGGACAGTTCAATGTCTGCGAGGGATCGAAACCTGAAGGTGTAAGCGAAATCCGTTAAAAATTCACGAGATTTTAGTAAGCAGAACGTGCGTCTTTAACTCAGGAAACACTTGTAAGATGGGATCTCTTTCTGAGAACACGTTTTAATATAGTAAATATTCAAAGTACAGAACCTGATTGGCTTCCCTTACGTAATCCTCACCTAGCGTCAGCAGAAAAAGACGAGGCAGAAAATATATATCACAAACTAACATTATCGTACTTAAGCAGACGAAATATATTCACCCAATTACATCGCAATATAGTTTGTTATTAAGCGCAAAACTATATAAAGGGCTATTTATGTTCTGCCCATCACAAGAATCAAAATACGGCTTCTGAAGGTATAATAAGTCCGCAGACATTCCGCTGTGCCACTTGGGGCATTACAGTGTAGTACCACCGTTTTCACGAAAGTTTCTGATAGAACTCTAAGAAGGCATGTTCCGTATAGCTGTGAATGTCACGTCTTGAAGCAAGAACCAACAATATAAATTAGATCAAAATACAACATTCTCGGTTTTCTTTTAATTTTTCAAAATAATTCCTTATTATTACATTTTGACTTAATCTCCATCTCCATAATTCTCACCAGTTTATTATTATTATTATTATGGTTTCATAGTATTTTTGTTTTATTTTTCCATTTAAAGGAAAGTGACGGAGAGAGAACAAACAACGGTATACATTATCGACTCCAGCTGCTCTACGCCAGTGGTAAGTCTAGTTTCACGTTTTTCCAACTAACTTATGATTTTATGTGCTATGGAAATTTAAATGCGTATTTTTACTATAAGTTACTCGAATTTGTTACACAAGTGTAACAAAAAGGAATCAAAATGGCTGCACACTTCTGCCTTCTCTCCAGCTATTCTTGTAACTACAGCTGTCACTTCCATACAGGAATGGCCACTCTGTACAGTGAGAATAGCATCTGAACTCTACGTAATCTAAGAAAACGAATATTGTGTGTCTTTAAATCACAATACCATCGGTTTGTACGTCGAGAGCCAAATAGTTTGTTTGTTCGTTTTTTAAGTTCATATTTTTATACGTAATTTATTGTGTACGTAGTCTTGGAAATTACCACTCTACTAACAATAAGAAAACATGACTCAAATATTTCGATTCTCTTTCTAAGAAATTTTTTTTTCAAAACTTATACATGCTTATATACTTAAGATCTCACGTTTTCCTAAATAAAAAAGTACATAACGTACAGCGGCAAGTCTTCGGATTTACAACGCTAAAATTAGAGGTTCGATTTACCTCGGTGGACTCAGGAGATAGCCTACTGTGGCTTTCCTATAAGAAATCACACAGAGTACATAACACAAGGGAAGCAGCTGAGAGTGTTTATCGTGTAAAACCTTTAGAGACAGGATTCTGACTGGAAAGGAGTTGTGTTCATGTAACTGGCGACTTTGCTCATATCGTGTTGACAGAGTAATTCCAGTGCATGACGGAGAGGTTAATGTGTTCATTAATATTAAATAGTTTGCTATTAACCGCTGCACTTCTAATAACTTGCTATACCATGCCATTGACCTGTTACTTGTGTTTCAAAATTAGTTGCCTCCACTGGCACAGCGAGAAGTCTGAAGGCTTGTAATATAAAAAAACCATAAAGATTTCGATACTACTGGTGGGTTCAGAATAGATGGTCCATTCTATGGTTCTGTGCGTAACAAGAAACAAACGTACTTGTAAAAAGAAGTTACTATTTTCATGGACTGTACTTTTAAGATTAATATTCAAAAAATACAAGTGCATTGGATGTTTCTTTAGCATTTCATATGTTTATAGGAGTCTAATGAAACTGCAGGGGTAAATCTATCATATTTTCGATTACGTGATAAACTTTGCTCATATGGTTTTGCAATAACATAGTGTTTCATTATTTCTTGTAAACACGTTGCGATTTTCCCTATATTCAGGTACACGCACTCATCTTCATGAGTATTGATGATATGTTAACTTATGAGGTCTAAAATTGACCAATTTGAGGGAACATAATGAACTTATAGACCAGTGTCCCCAGAAGTAATCCATCTCCCCAAAAATCTCCAATTAGGAAAAAATTTAAGAACGAATCATAAATTTATGTCAATCGTTCAAAGTACACGTTTTGTTAGCCACATAACGTTATGACTAAAATTAAACGTTTATTATACCTTCAAAAGGCCCACAGTAGATGAGCAGGAAACTTGTACACTGACAACGCTAAAATCCAGGTTTCGATTCCTTCCCTGCTGGACGGAATACAGATTCCCTATGGTGCACCCCCTAGTAACACAACGACAAATCTGCAGACTCACATCGCTAGAAATCGGGTTTCGATACCCGTAGTGGGCAGAGTACAGATAGCTCATTTTGCAGCTTTGTTCTTAATTCCAAACAAACAAACCCTACGGTGCAGCTCTGTCCTGAACCAATCAAACAAGAAGTACAAACACACATCTCGTAATAAACTATAAATGTATTTTATTTTTAAATATTTGTTACACTCTAGATCCTGAGTAATTTTTGAAAATAAACTTTTCATGATACGATGTCCTTTGTTTTGGTTAATTATTTCTGGTTAGTTTACGTAACAGACACTAATAGGCATATAGCCATAACTGATGTAACCATACCTCAGCCACCTATACTGAATCTAGGTTTAATACTGATGTAACCATACCTCAGCCACCTATACTGAATCTAGGTTTAATACTGATGTAACCATACCTCAGCCACCTATACTGAATCTAGGTTTAATACTGATGTAACCATACCTCAGCCACCTATACTGAATCTAGGTTTAATACTGATGTAACCATACCTCAGCCACCTATACTGAAACTAGGTTTAATACTGATGTAACCATACCTCAGCCACCTATACTGAATCTAGGTTCAATACTGATGTAACCATACCTCAGCCACCTATACTGAATCTAGGTTTAATACTGATGTAACCATACCTCAGCCACTTATACTGAATCTAGGTTTAATACTGATGTAACCATACCTCAGCCACCTATACTGAATCTAGGTTTAATGCTGATGTAATCATACCTAAGCCGCCTATAGTAAAACAAGGATCATTTTTAGTACAATTGTATCTGAACAACAAATCCAGATTTAACCACTTATACTTAAATCCAGACTACATCTTGGCTGACGAAGTTTTAGTACCAATATAACCATATACTAAATCCAGACTACATCTTGGCTGACGAAGTTTTAGTACCAATATAACCATATACTAAACCCAGACTTTCCTTCTTTTCCATAAAATAATCTACATTCAGTGATGAAATAACCGTTGTTTAAACGAGATCCAGCTTAGGTACAAATGTAAACACGTTTCGCCCAGAACAGTAAAACCGGATGCAATTCTAATGTAACCACACTTTGCTTGTCTATAATGAACAGTGTTAATACCGTGCCACATTCAAGTCATTAGACTCTTCTCTTTCTATACTAACGCTGTATTAATACGCGTGAAAGAAACGCCAATGTTGAACACAAAAACAAAGGAGCTGTATTCAGATGAAATATAATCGTAATTTAATATTAATTCTTTACACTTTATTCTACGTAAGCCTGTCATTATATTAGTATTATATCTAACCTATATAATTTAACCTTTTTTATTCTAACTTTATTTAAATAATAGGTATATTTAATACACTTATAACTATAGTGAATTTTTAGCATTACAAAGGATTATGTAGGCTTCATATGCATCTTCACAACATGATGTTAGATCAATACATTTGTGGCTCATCGACATTTCTATGTAATTTTGCCCTTAAGGTTTTGATTGCTGTTCGTTTTTCTACCAATA
The DNA here is from genome assembly GCF_004210375.1 of Tachypleus tridentatus. NCBI lineage: Eukaryota > Metazoa > Arthropoda > Merostomata > Xiphosura > Limulidae > Tachypleus > Tachypleus tridentatus. The sequence goes on from NC_134831.1 coordinate 186,588,756, forward strand.
CTGATTATACTTTATAATTTAGTGGAGCTGATTCTTCATAAGTTTCCATTAAAGTGGTAACTTATTGTATTCAGAGAACTGCAATACAAAGAGTGGTATTTTGATGCTCACATCTCACTTTAAAAAGTTAGGCTTTACTTGTACGCGATACGAGACGCTTATTAATGTACACGAACGTATCCTTCAATCTTGAAAATAGGCCTAGGGTATTACATATTTTCCACTCTTTGGTAGCAAACTGTGGTTCTTTTCCATTTATATCCACATTCAATTATTTGATAGCGTAATGTTTCATAAATCTTAAGCACCAACGATGTAGGAGAAATGCGTAAAATCTTGCACACTTTTATAACGTTAAAAATTCGGAACGAAAACGTGAATTTTATTGGCTATTAAGAACTCCAATACTATCGAGCTTTATTTTTTATTGGATCACAGAAGACGAAATAAAATATGTTAGGCCTGGTTTGGTAAAGAACTTACCAAGAAATTGAATTTGAAGTTATAAATGTCTGACTAACCCTAAATGTTTTAAGGTTCAATAGTAATAATTTTAATTTTTTTTTCTATTTTAAGTTATTACATCTACTAACTTTCTTTTAATAGAAAGATGTGTATGTATATGTGAAAGGGGAGTTTAAGTGACTAACATCACAAAAACCATGTTAGCTTTCTTTGCAATGCTTCTTATGTTCTAAGGGGGAACACTCCCTCACTCTTCCGAAAAAAAAACAAACTCAAATACCTCAAGTGCGTATCCTTAAAATATATTGGAACTTGAAAAATGACAGAAAGAATGAATTATGTTAGTTAAATGGTAACAAATCATACACGAGAAAACGTATTTTTTAAACCAAAAAATAAATATTTCTCTTAGAGCTGTTCAGTAATATGATTCATTTCGTTGTACCTTCTCCTTTCTTAGAAATGAAAGAAGTTATCCCACTCAGATATATATCTTGTTTGCTCTGTTCTTAATCGCAAATGAGTCAACATACATGCATCTGTACATCACGCTCCTTGGATCTCAGTTAATTATCTGTCAGCTGCTCATAAACCCAAGCTTAACACAACTACATCTGATTGTACGAGCGCCCCCTACTACTGAGCAATTCCGGCAAGGAATCTCCGTGGTACCTTAGTTTGTATACACAGTTTTCAATTTGTACGTCTATATTTAGACTTTTTTTGATGATTTTAAGTATGCGTTAAAGTGAGGCTTCATTTCCCATTTGCCGCGTTAATAGAAGAGAAAAACAGATCGAAGAGTTTGCTTTAGTGCAAGCAAAGAAAAGTGAAAACTACATTGATTTTATGTCAAAAAATACGGTTGTTTCACAAACGTATACGGTTATTTAAAACTAACAGTTTGGCACAAGGTTTTCATAAAAAGGTCAGTTTTGTCGTTAAGTTAAAATAAATACCATTGGTTGTCTTGATTAAGGGTGAAGAATGAGAAAGATGAAAAGCACGTTTTAACACTGTTTTACTGGCGCTTTGTGATCTTCATGTGTTTCTTCAGGTAACATAAGTTAGAAAGCATGTACAATTATAACTTCGAGTTACTTAAGCCTCGATTCTTTATACACAGCTGTAAATTGAGCATTTTCTGTATTATATTAAAAACCCTTCCAGGTAGAACACATTACTAATTCAGCTAGTCGTACGTTTTTGGTTTTTTAGTAGAAGTAGATATGCCACTTGGTAGTAGGAATTTTTGTTTTGACAATTTTCTGTTTTGGTTTTAAGGTTTTTTGTTTTTGGGGGGGGCAGATTAAGCATATGGTTGGCTGGATAGATAAAACATGTTTGTAGTTCCATACCAGTGAAACTTACAAATCGATTTCTTAATCTCGTTTGCCATAATACTATTTTCAGCTTTTATGCGCATTTGTACTTATTATAAAGCGAAGTAGTATTATTATATTAAATTAATATAATACATGACAGTTAAGGGTGAGCTACATGATTTGGAGTCCCCTGCACGTGAGGACAGATGTTTTTCGTGGTACTATAACTTGACGTTAGTGACTGGTTATTATTATTAATGTTTCGACTTGGGTATTAAGCTCTCTGGACAACGGAAGAAAACCTCTTCATACCGGTAGTTAGCAAGCGCCTACACCGCGCAAAAAGAAGAAGAATGACAGGGGATTAGTGGAAAATAGGGATTCCATCGGTCGATTTATCCCTAACAGACAACCTTCAACACTATTAAGGCGTACCTACGGATCATCAAACGACGGAAATCTCCGAGCCAAGTAGGCATCGTTTTCGGCCGCCTTCGAGTGCAAAACCAGAGACGTCGAAGCATTGAATCGCCGCTGTTTACATGCGCGGGCTTGTTTATTACGTTACACTCTAAGCTTGAATTATGTCTTGGATCTTAAAATTTACCATAACTTTGAAAACATTACGTTCCTACAGGTCAAATTGTGAGTTTTGTTACCCCTACTTGAAACCATACTTGCTGTAGAGTGCACGTGCCTCCCAAAGCACCCCCTGGGTATGACTTTTTTTTTTTTTATAGCCATTTCTGTTTACTTTTGATTTTACTAGTCCTCTTAGGTTATTAAAACTGTTTTCAACCCATAAAAATCGTCGGTGACTTTAATCTCCAAGTAAATTGTGCAGCGTTTGTTTTCGTCTACGCATAAGATAAACATTTCATGAAATAATGCGAACTTTCAGTTTTTTCCGTAGTTTTTTCAATGAAACAACATTTTTGATTTTCCCACTTTATTTAAAAATCGTTAATATGCCAAATGAGGCTGTTTCAGATTGAGATCACGTAATGGAATTCGTTAACAGCGAGTATACAGTTATACTTAGTTCCCACAAGGAAAATGTGATGAGCCTACTTGAGGACAATCTCAGGTATTGACATTCTGTAATACTGAGTGTATTTGGTCCCCACAGAGGGAAGGTGATGAGCCTACTTGAGGACAATCTCAGGTATTGACATTCTGTAATACTGAGTGTATTTGGTCCCCACAAAGGGAAGGTGATGAGCCTACTTGAGGACAATCTCAGGTATTAATATTTTGCAATACTGAGGAATTTTTTGTCCCCACAGAGGAAAGATGGTAAGACGATATCAAACTGACGTCTAATGGAATTATTTAAGAGTGAGCTTGTTTGGTCCCTAAAGAGGAAAGATGATGAGGCTGCTTTAGACCGAGGTCATGTAGAGGGAATCTTAACAGCGAGTGTGTTTGTTTCCCACATAAATGGGGCTGCTTCATAATAAACTGTTGTTTGACATTACGAAGGTACTGTGATGTCACTGAAAATTTACCACATTTGTGAAGAGTATGTAACAACTGTTTCATACACAAATTAGTCATACAGATGAGTTCAAATTAGGAATTTATTATTTCTAGCATGAGGCATCACTTGGATTAAATGGAATTGGAGTACTAACGAATAACGATGAACCTAAGGCACCTGGATCATCCAGAAAATTATACTGTATCTGTGACAATCAAAGCGTTGCGTTTAGTAATAGCTGAGAATCCAGACTCAAAGTTTAGTAGCAAAAGCTATCCATGTGCCTCAGGCAACAGTACAGAGCATCATAAAGAACAGCCCTCCTGGAAGAGAAGTCAATAGGTAACGGCTTTACTAAGATAATGCTTCCAGCGATACCTCCCATTAAACCGTCGTATATCTCAAGAAGCCAAAAACGTAAACAAATAGTCGCGCTGTCCCATAATAAAATATACCGGTCAAGTCGCTAAAGACAGTACTAATGTGTTTCTTTGCGATCAGATTATTCAAACAGATGTTAGGAGACCATAGCCTTCTTACAGAAGATAGATTATGGAAAGCTAATTGGAGGAGTTGTGTGCTTTGGACTTGATATATTTTTTCCGATCTTCATTTTAAATAAATACGCTATCCAGAACTATTGCCAAGATGTACTTTCATTAGAGCATAACTTGACGTGGTCATAACGTGACAGTAACAATATGGTGAAGTTCAAAATGTTTTCCATATAACACATTAATCTCTGTATAAAAGACATATTTTTTCATGCTGACATTAAAATAATAGTTATTTAGCCCGAGTCTTAAATTTCTATCACATCTTGAAATGAGTACTCTGCTTCTAATAGAAATCCTATTATTTCAACCTAAGAGAAATAAATATGCTATTCTCTGTCAGTAGTTTTTCGACACCTTGCTGTAATAGAATAATCCATCCCTATGTTTGTGTGTTGTAACTCAACTTCAAAGTCATTACTATAATAAAAAATTTTTCTGCATTTCTCTAACCAATGAATGCATTTTGTACAACGATAGTTTATCAGTTTCTATGGAAATGGGTGCTTACGTACGTTTGTTAGACAATGAAACGTTTTTTCTTATGCTTCAATAACAAATACCTTTGAATGATTGATTATATCAAAATGATTCTTGACCATCAATATGAAAATAATTTTTATTTAAGTGTATTAAATAGATAATTCTTAATTATAATTTCTATTTAAAATTATACTTTTTCATGTCTAAACTGTATTTAGAATGTTACTTTTTCTTGTCTAAACTGTATTTAGAATGGTACTTTTTCATGTCTAAACTGTATTTAGAATGTTACTTTTTATGTCTAAACTGTATTTAGAATGTTACTTTTTCATGTCTAAACTGTATTTAGAATGGTACTTTTTATGTCTAAACTGTATTTAGAATGGTACTTTTTCATGTCTAAACTGTATTTAGAATGGTACTTTTCATGTCTAAACTGTATTTAGAATGGTACTTTTTATGTCTAAACTGTATTTAGAATGGTACTTTTTCACGTCTAAACTGTATTTAAAATGGTACTTTTTTATGTCTGAACTGTATTTAGAATGTTACTTTTTATGTCTAAACTGTATTTAGAATGTTACTTTTTATGTCTAAACTGTATTTAGAATGTTACTTTTTATGTCTAAACTGTATTTAGAATGTTACTTTTTATGTCTAAACTGTATTTAGAATGTTACTTTTTATGTCTAAACTGTATTTAGAATGGTACTTTTTCATGTCTAAACTGTATTTAGAATGGTACTTTTTATGTCTAAACTGTATTTAGAATGTTACTTTTTATGTCTAAACTGTATTTAGAATGGTACTTTTTCATGTCTAAACTGTATTTAGAATAGTACTTTATCTTGTCTAAACTATATTTAGAATGTTACTTTTTATGTCTAAACTGTATTTAGAATGGTACTTTTTATGTCTAAACTGTATTTAGAATGGTACTTTTTCATGTCTAAACTGTATTTAGAATGGTACTTTTTAATGTCTAAACTGTATTTAGAATGTTACTTTTTATGTCTAAACTGTATTTAGAATATTACTTTTTATGTCTAAACTGTATTTAGAATATTACTTTTTCATGTCTAAACTGTATTTAGAATGTTACTTTTTATGTCTAAACTGTATTTAGAATGGTACTTTTTATGTGGTACTTTTCACAACCACTGGATGTGAACTATTTTCTGTAAAACACTAGATAACTTGAACTTGTAAACTTTTAAATAGCAAGTTTAGATATGGAAGAGATAATTTGCTGCTTACAAAATTTATTGATAAAGAGAAATTGAACTTTGAAGTGAGATCTTTGTCATGTATAGGATGTACTCTAAGATGTAGTTAAAACATAATTCTTTATATATTTGTGAATGATATGTTATCGGTATCATATTATAATGATCTACCGTGATTCTAAAGAAATAACGTGTTTAGCGTCTGTATATATCACAATCGTTAATTATGAATCAGTTTAATATAAGTTTAATATATTCTCAATTATGTAATATCTCTGTCTCTGTATTTGTAGTGGTTCACAAATACATATCACAAACTCATATATATATATATATATATGCCTGTGACATCATTATTATTATTATATAGTTTTTTTAGAGCATTAGATTTCTAAGATTAATGTATAACGTTCTATCACCAGTGTTTTTTATACTGTGTGAATACTTTGTCAGTGTTTCTGATCCTTATGGGCAGTAGAAATTTATATATATCGGAAAGCAAACAGTTTAACGACGAAGTGTTGACAGAGAGTTTAAATAGATACTGGTTTATAATGTTGTTTGTTTGACATAATATTTAACTGGTATTTCGGCTTCTCTTTCAGATCAAACCAGAAGTTTTTGTTTTTTTCCTTTCCACTTCGATGCTAATTAACTGAACTAATGTTTCGTTCGAACTTTGGTTTCCTTTTTTCCTTCGACGTATTAACATTTTCGAATATGCTTTTATCGGTAAAGTTTGTTTGTGTATAAACACGACACATGTCTAACTATTGGAAGTATAGTAATTTGGATGACCAGTGATTAAATAGAATAAATGATCAACATGCCTTGTGTATAGAACAACAAAAACCATTAAAATCTGTTGATTACTATTTCAATTATGGAAACTTATACTGCCTGTGTATAGAAGTCTTGGAAGGTTTAAAGTCTTTAAAATTAAGATAAAGATTTATATTATTATGTTACCAATGTATACAACGTCCTGTTCTACTCTGAACCGCTGGTTAGAATTCCAAACACAAAACACTGAGTACATCTACATACTCAAATTACTTTCCAAAAATGTCCAAGCTGTTCGTAAACTAGGTTACGTTTTACCATTTACAACAGTATTTACGAAATGAACCTCACAGAACATGTATCAAACAACTTATGGCCTCTCTCAAAAAGCACCGGTGACCTGGCATGCTTGTACTAATGTCTGTTTCTCTTACAAAAGATACAAGAGAAAATGTGTAATGTGAGCACAGAACAAGACACGAGCAACACTCGAGGGAGCGCTCGTGCAGCCATTTTCTCCTCTCTCGGGAACAGCAATATTCCGTGAGCTGCGTTCTGCGGAATTCTGTTGGGATTGGTCGGGAAACGAGCGTGCTCTTGACGGTGCCAACGTGTCGCTTGTCTTCTACTCTAGGTCACTATGTTACTTGCCTCATCATGTCCGCCAAAGGCTTACGAGACACGTTCACAACAAACGTAACATCTGTCATCGGGGCGCAAGTGGACTGGAGAAAGCGAAGGCTTCAATTTGTCATTTAGAACATAACGTACATGGTTCTCTCCAACATAAACAGGGTTCACTAGCCTCGTCTCTCCATCAGAGGAAAACGGAAATCAGAGTTATCAGAACTATGTAAATATCTGTACAATGGAGCTCCTGTTTTCCGTAAACATTCGTTGATATTTACACAAAAACGTCTTTTGTAATTCTAACCTGATCAAATGAAACTTTCACTTCAATTTTTAATCATTTTCAGGTTCGTTAGCTTGCGACTACACTGCATCTAAAATTAGGAGAAGTGTTCTCAGGCACTCGTGATTTACCACATGACCAACTAATGTAACATATAAAGTACTGAGACAACTAGGAAGTGTTCTCAGGCACTCGTGATTTACCACATGACTAACTAATGTAATATATAAAGTACTGGGACAACTAGGAAGTGTTCCCAGGAACTCATGATTTACCACATGATCAACTAATGTAACATATGAAGTACTGAGACAACTAGGAAGTTTTCTCAGGAACTCATGATTTTTATTTACGTTGGTCACCACATGACCAACGTAAATGATATGTATAACGTTGGACTAACTTCAGCAAGAGGCATTAGATCAATGGTTCAAAACATTTGGTCCCCAAAACAGTAAAACTTAATTCTTAGGCGGACGCTCATGCGTGCGTTTAGAGTGTTTCATCAAGTTAAGTACACGAACTAGTTTGAATAAAACCAAGTCTAGTCCAAGGAGAATTTGTATTCAAAACTAAGTATGATACAAAAACACAATTTTTCTTATTTCTTGTATTTTATAAAATACGTTGACATGAAGTTCTGCTCCTAGCTATTTTTTCAAAATATCCAGAATTCTTGTTTGTTTGTTTATTTTAGATATTTCTTAAAACTGTACAACAGTTATCTGCGCATATCAGTCCCCAATTTTTGAACTGTTACCTTAGAGAGTTAACTTGCTGGTAAACAGTCTCTCCGCTAACTATTGGGCTACTTTAAACGAATAGTGAGATTTGACTGTCAATCTTATAACTAGACCACGCCCACCCCTACAGAAACTCCTTTTTTGCTTTGATAAAACCCTGATGCCAGAATTAATAATACATTTACTATAAAGTACATGAAGTGAGGATTGTTTCATCATGTAAAACACAAAGTACGACGTGCAGCGTTCAGAATCAAGGCAAACCTTTACCAAACAATGTACAACTTGTAAAGTTGGAGATAAATGTTAGCATTTACACGTGATAATGCACATGTAATATTGAAGCTGAAGGTTAACATTTACCTATATCAAGATATATAAAATGTTGGGGGTTAAGGGTAGCTTTCTCCCAGCGATGTGCTAAACGCATTGCTGAAGATATGCTAAATCAAATTTTAGCAACGTAAGACAAATATGCTGGAGATGAAACTAAATTTTACCTATAGAATTGTACAATATGCAAGGTTAGAGATTAAGGTGACGTTTTACCTAGAAACATACAACATGGAAGGATAAAGATAAGGGAGGTCAAGTTTTACCTATAAATGTACAACATACAAGGTTAAGATGAGGTTACATTTCACCTAGAAATGTATAACATGCAAGGTTAGGAACGAAACTAACTTTCACTAAAATTGTAAAACATAAAAGGTTAGAGATGAGATTTTTTCTTTACCTCACGATCTACAATATAGAAAATTGTATATGAACCCATTATATGCGTTGTCAACTTTTACATATCGATATACGACGTTGAATATTGGATATTGAATTTAATGTTTACTTAATGACGTATAAAACACGATAAGTATTAATAACGTCTCATAAAAGCAAGCTATTTACCTCGAACGAAACTAAAACTTAACTTTGTATTAACTATACGAAATCAATAGTTTTTCTTACCTTCCTATATTTAAATATTATAGTGCATTGCTTCACCAGTTGGTACCCTCAGTATTAACTACGCTTTTGACCATAATTCCAACAACATCTCACGAGATCCGACGATGTTAGGAAATTTATTTAAGTTCTCAAAAAAAAGGAAAAACATTTTCGATAATAGAAGTACGTCAATAAAAACATAAAACACAAGGTAATGTAATATATAAACATTCTAACCAATATTATTAGTGAAAATATCATTAAATAATTAATAGAATACTTGTTACCTACGAAACCCGAAAACATTAGCGATTGTATATAGATAAAGCTTTTTCATGTTCATTTATTGCAGCCAGGAATGGCAAGAAATAATTCAGAACTTGCATCTCTTCCTTAAATGTCAAGTCTATAGAAATAATTCAGAACTTGCATCTCTTCCTTAAATGTCAAGTCTATAGAAATAATTCAGAACTTGCATCTCTTCCTTAAATGTCAAGTCTATAGAAATAATTCAGAACTTGCATCTCTTCCTTAAATGTCAAGTCTATAGGTCTTTCAACATTCACAGCTTCTCATTTAATGACTTTCTATGCAACCATTACAATACTTAAATCCACATATTATTGGATTTCCAGCTTTTATTTATTTTCAACCGTCTTTATTTTAATGTAGGCGTTCGTCAAGAACAAGAGCTCTTCGTTCGTCTTATCGACTCTGTGACGAAACAGGTAAAAACTTTGATTTTGTAAAGTGTTTCGAATGTTTCTTTAATATGTATTGTCACAGAGATATTTATACACAAGTAATACAAGTATTTCGATTCATTTTCTAAACCCAAGGGAATATAGAATGTCTGTTGTTTTTGTAGTAGGTTCGTGTACACACTGTTGACAGTTGTAAAACAGTCGTATGTTGAAATAGGAATAAGGAACACAAATATATTATTAATATGTTAAGCAATGAAAAGATTACATGTTGGGACGGAAACACTAACATGTTATAAACATGGCAAGTATAGATTGACTTTGTGTTGAAACATAAAATACTAAACACTAACATGTTTTAAACATGCCAAGTATAGATTGACTCTGTGTTGAAACATAAGATACTGAATACTAACTCTTTATAAACATAACAAATATTAATTGACTCTGTGTTGAAACATAAAATACTGAATAATAACATGTTATAAACATGACCAAGTATGAACGTATCTCAGAACGACTGGTATGGCTATTAACATTTATATAGATAAGCAGAGAACACCGTTTCGACTTTCCTCGGCCATCTTCAGGTTAACAAAACCTTTTGTTCTCTGCTTATCAATAAAACTGTTAAAACCCATGCCAACCATTCTGAGACACATTTTTATTTCAAGTTAATTTCTTGTCGTGAAGTGTGAATTGATGGTGTGAAAACATGCATAGTAAACATTTACAAATTACTATCCGGCTATAAAACGATTTTATGCCACAAAAGAATATTAAAGGTAAAATTATCCTGAAGATGATTATTTAGAAAATGTCTTTGTGAAAACAAGACGTTCTGGGTATAAACAGTTTAATAAAAATACTTTTTAAGGCGATTGTAAATGTCCTTCAAAAACATGAATTTTGTAAGTCAATAGCTCCTTTCATAAGGTTATACTGACAGGCTCAAGGATGTTTGAACTAAATTTATATTAGGACTATGTCTAAGTAACTGCTACTCGGGTTTCATTTAAAAACAGTTGCAATCATTATTGACAATTTACTTTGAATTCGCGAACTACGATTCGGAATTATCTGAGATTCTTATTATGCTCGTAAAGAGACATTTCACGCGCGCTCAGATGACGTACAATATTCACGTGGAGCATTCTTTCCCTTGATTCAAAGTTACAGTTTTTTTTAATGTAATAATCTCAAGTTACGGAACGGTGAAAATGAATTAATGAATATATATATATTACATTTATAGAACACAGATACTTGCATTAGAAACGTTTTTGGAATATGTAAACGTGCATTAGAAGTGTTTTATTAACTTGGTTATGCTTGGTAGTATTTGATAAGTAAGAGAAACTCCAAAGTAGCGGCCGATGCACATTAACCACCGTACAGAACTTCCAGTCCACGGCATGGCCAGGTGGCTAAGGTGGTCAACTCGCAATCTGAGGGTCGCGGGTTCGAATCCCCGTCACACCAAACATGCTCACCTTTCAGCCGTGGGGGGCGTTATAATGTTACGGTCAATCCCACTTTTCGCTGGTAAAAGAGTAGCCCAAGAGTTGACGGTGGGTGGTGATGACTAGCTGCCTTCCCTCTAGTCTTACACTGCTAAATTAGGGATGGCTAGCGCAGATAGCCCTCGAGTAGCTTTGTGCAAAATACAAAAAGAAACAAAACTTCCACTTATCCCACTAAAGCACAGTTTAAATTTTAACATTTGTACCAATCTATAATTGATAAAATGATTTTTTTCTCATAAGAACTCTTTCTTAATCATATTTACACAAAGTAAAAGGAAAGTTGTTTTTGTTTGTTCTTATCGATTTACCCTCTCTATACAAAACATGATTTAAAGGCAAAAACCATTTTCCTTTTACTTTGTGTAAATATGATTAAGAAAGAGTTCTTATGAGAAAAAAATCATTTTATCAATTATAGATTGGTACAAATGTTAAAATTTAAACTGTGCTTTAAATACTGAGTTTGAAATACGTAAGACACGTAGATAGTATACGTTTGGTACATTTACTGGTGTATATATGGTGTTTAATATTCATACTGGTATTTAGATGGAGATAATTTTATATGGATTCTGATAACGTTTTAACGGAAAAATCTATGAACAAATTGATGGATTGGCTATGGGTTCGAGTGTTGTTCTTGGCCTTGCTAATCTTTCCCTGCGCTTCCATGAAAAAGAGTATTGACAATCCTGTTTTGAAAGTATTAAAATTGTTTATCACAGGATACATGCTTGTGCTGCTTTCGTGGTGTTTGAGAATGTTTTAAAACGTTGTGTTAAACGTTAGTTTTTTATCTATTTATGTCTGTGTGGAAACAACCCCAAGTGTTGTCCTGTTCTTAAAAATGTCAGTCGGTTAACGAATTTCTCCCGCTGCTAAATGATAAACATTCGAATAATAAAGTTTACTCTTGAAAGTTAACAGAATGTTCACAGGTTAAACAGTTGTACGTTCGCCACTAAAATACGTCATTAACTCACTTTCACTTACTGCTATACAACACGTTTAGATGTTAAGAAATCAAAACCGTTTATTAAATGGACGCTAAGAACAATAAACGAAGTGTTTTCTGTTGTTGTTCCTAAATAGAATAATCCATACAGAAACCAAACATTACACTGTTGTTATGTTAGATGCCCTAAAGAAAACTGTTACTTTAGTGATACCCTAATTAGGCACTGATTTATAAGTGGTACATGGGTCCACGTGCCCGAGTCTCAGTCATGATATACACACATACTAGTGTATTGACAGGAGGTATTTAATACACGTATTTATATAGACGGGAGTATTTAATACACGTACTTTTATAGACAGGGGAGTATTTAATACACGTACTTATGTGGACAGGGTGTATTTACTACACGTACAGTTGTTTAATACACACATTGGTGTATAGAAAGAGTGTGTTTAATGCGCACATAGACAGGAGGCGTTTTCTGTGTTGTTTTAAAAGCATGATATAAAGGAATAGCAGATAAATAGTTTTAGCTGCTGTAAACAAAACTCACGAGATGATTTTAATACTGCCGCTTGTCTACAAATGTCATCTAACATAGTGCGATACTTGTGTCATATATATGTGGTTATAAGTATCTATAGTAGGTAAAGCATTCATTAGGACAACGTTTATACCGTACAAAGGTTGCATCATTTTTAGGTCATGAATATATCATGTTACAGCGATGCTTATCATGTTTTACTTCCGTTTCTTCTTAATCAGTTTTCTCTGACTTCACATCATAGCGCTAACTCCTAGCGATCCCAATTTTACTTCCATTACTTTTTGGACTATTTCTTTAGATCAATAAGCTAATTCCTGGCGATCCCATGCTTTACTCCAGTATTGTCTTACCCTATTTTCTTTGACTTCATTAGAATACTCTAATTCCAATTTTCATCGTTTTCATCATGCTTAGAATCTCTATATAGCTTGCTACATTTTGTCTTACAGCAATTTTTAAAATAGAAGTCACGGAGCTAGAAGATTATTTTATTAAGCACGGGAAACAAAACACATATTGCTGTTAGATGGCGCCATTTTATTTTCATCCAGTCAAGTGAACTCATTCTTAAAGTTAAACAATCTTCGCAGTCATGGGGATCTTTAAAAATATACCTTATTTTCGACCATTAATGGCGCACCTGATCTTCAGTTTATATACTTTAAGAATACATTTTTGAAAAATATAGTAAAAGAAATACCGCTTACCTTATGCATCTTAACTAAGGATGTCTTAATGAAAAAATCAATTCAAATAACATTTGTACCAAATGTCTATTTATTGTTTATATAAAACATAACTGATATACGTTTGTAGCAACAGTTAATGTATGGTCAATTTGCAACACAACCACCATAATGCGCACAATGAATTTTGATATATCGGAGTAAATTAATTGACTTAACGTTTCTACTGAATGGTGTTATAGTGTGTACTTGTCAGTACCACTTGTTTTACTTTTTTACCAGAGAAAGAATTTAAAAAAACAACAACTGTGAAGTAGAGGAATAATACCTTCTTCGATTGACGGTAGCTTGCGGTTTGGAGTGAAGTATTTTTCATTCAAAACTCATAAATACACTTTGGGTCAACAAACCGATGAAAATAGAGTTAGGCCTTTTATAAAGATGAAGCATAAACAATGATAATGGTGTTTTCAGTCCATTTTTCTTCACAGTTTAGTAATCTAAATTAATTTAGGTATTTAAATAATGTTATGAAATTTCGTAGAATTCTGTATTCGGTATTATATAACTAAACTTTTTAATTATTCTATATATATATATATACACATTAAAGAATTATTATTTTTTTCACTGGAAGTGAAATTTGTCTGATTTATAATATCAGATAATAAATTCAACAAAATGTGATAACATTGCTCACATAACTAAATTAATTTAGTTTATTGCTATCTTGGCCAAAATGTTTTCATACTGTTCTATATTGATGTTATTGTCTAAAATCTAAATGCATAGAGTAGTTATTGAGTAAATGCCCGGGTTGTAACAGAGAAGGTAACGTATAATCGGTCTAACATATACGAGTTGTTATTTTTGTCACATCTCACACGCATATCTGTTAAATATATATAAAAAAAAAAGTGTGCTTTTGGTATAATCTTTTTCAAAGCACATCAACGCTTTGTTCAGACAGTTTCCCTGTACTGGGTGTAGAGCCATACCTCGTAACGTTCTAGAACTTATTGGACATAAAATTTTTCGGTTGTACAGATTTGGTATGAAGCAAACGGACATTGCCAGGACAGTAGGACACTCCGAATATACTATATTGAGACTCCTGAAACGTTCTGATACGACAGGAATAACATGAATACATTCATTCCAGGACATCCAGAAGAACAGTGAAGAACAGGTTATTTTGTACTATGGTCTATATGCAAACCAATATTAACCAGAATATATCATGCCACTGTCACAATGCGAGATAGTATGCTAAATTACAGCTAAGGCACTAGCGACATATGATCTTTTTAGATTAATCCTTTTCCCGTCTTTTTGAAGATGATGGTAAAATTTGCGTTCGTGGTTTGTCTGGCAGACAGATGAGGGAAGACTGTTTCTCTCATAGGAAACACACAAGAGGTGGTGCAGTACATGTTTGGGCAGCCTTTCATCATAGTGGAAAACTGTTTTTCATATCCTCTATGGAAACGTCAATGAAGTTTCCTAAAGGCACCACATGGAGACGATATTTCTACAAATTGTTAGGGTAAGGTTTGACAATAACTCTATGTTCCAGGATGAGAATGTCGCTGCTTACAGTGCATATATTCTACAGGATCATCTCAACCATGAGGACGATATAAGACTGCCGTAGCTTGTAGTTCAGTTGAGAAGCGTTGGGCAGAATTGGGCCCGAAAATTGTCACAAAATACGCAAATGTTTTGCCCAAAGCTGTATATGGTGAAGTTAAACGGATTCCTCCCAAATAAATATCACAGATAATAATACATATTGTTTAAATATCACAGACAATAGTACATATTGTTTAAATATCATAGACAATAATACATATTTTTAAGTGTCACAACAATAATACATTTTGTTTAAATATTACAACAATAATACATATTGTTTAAATATCACAGACAATAACACATATTGCTGTTAGATGGCGCCATTTTATTTTTATCCAGTCATGTGTTTAAATATCACAACAATAATACATATTGTTTAAATATCACAGACAATAATACATATTGCTGTTAGATGGCGCCATTTTATTTTTATCCAGTCATGTGTTTAAATATCACAACAATAATACATATTGTTTAAATATCACAGACAATAATACATATTGCTGTTAGATGGCGCCATTTTATTTTTATCCAGTCATGTGTTTAAATATCACAACAATAATACATACTGTTTAAATATCACAACAATAAATCATACTGTTTAAATATCACAGACAATAATAAATACTGTTTCCTTTGTGTTCTTAAGTAAATATACATGTATATTCAGATTTATTAGTTAAAAGTTTATTATTTTCCAACTTGTATTTTTTCCTACCATGTGAGAGTAATCCATGATGAACATAGAAGCTATTTTATTACATTTTCCATCCAGTCAGCTCATTTAATATAGTGCAAATGAGTTTATAGCTGAAACCTTGATTTCTTAACGTCTTGATTTGATTTAAAATGTTGCTAAACAACAAAACCATCTTGAAAAATATTATATGGCAAGGATTTTTCATTTATTTAAGAAAACCGATTTTTCATCTGCCTTGTAAACACGTGTTGCTGACTTTAAAGAAACTGGTCGCTTGTTATTTTATAAGTTCTACCTTTAGACTATGCTGAGATAAGAATGTGATATAACAAGACTAGGTCATGCAGAACCTATTATTAATTACCTATAGGAACAAATATGAACTTGGGGTATCTTAACTTCAAGATAAAAGGTTTTTAAGGTTCTTGTTATATAATATCACATTATCGATTTAAAAGTCACATTTTTACATGTATTTTAGATCACGAAATGAAACTAGACATCTAGCACTACTTAGGAAAAGTGTGCGAGCTAACAATAGGATATCTTAGAAAACAAAACCCGATTATTATCAGCTAATAATAATTCTTATTAGGAAAGAAAACTGGATTAGTAAAACAGATAACAATGGTATTTATTATGCAATAAATTCAGATTAGTAAGTCAATTAACAATAGTGTTTCTTGGGCGACAAAATCAGATTAGTAAGTCAGTTAATAAAACATTTTTAGGTAACAAAATCAGATTATTTTTAACGTAACAGTAACCTCACCTGATCGAAAGCATTAACTATATTTTCGTGTTCAGAGCTGAGATGATAACGCAGGACTAAAAGACAATAAATAATATCACCATACAATTTGTCCGCCAACAGAGAGCGTTGTGTTGATGACCTCCTTACTTAAACTAGTAATAGAAGAGAGAAAGATTAATTTGTACTGAAACACGTGAACGTGGGTCACGTGACGTTTTTCCCATCACATCTTCACCTTCTAGTGAAAATAAAAATTAACAAGCAGTAAATCAAATATAAATCCGAGCACTGACAATGAACTTTGTACTGAAAATAGCAAACATATTGCGCCCTCTATGACTACTTGCCACACAATATTCCTACTCTGATACCTTACACATCTATATGTTCTAACAACTTATAATTTGTATACCCTTCTGTATTTCTGACTACTAATCGTACAATAACTAGTACATGTGTCTACATTTCTGGTTACTTACCACACAATAACTGGTACATCCGTCTACGTTTCTGGTTATTACCACACAATAACTGGTACATCCTTCCACGTTTCTGGTTACTTACCACACTAAAACTGGCACATCGTTCTACGTTTCTGGTTACTTACCACACAATAACTGGCACATCGTTCTACGTTTCTGGTTACTTACCACACTATAACTGGCACATCGTTCTACGTTTCTGGTTGCTTACCACACAATAACTGGTACATCGTTCTACGTTTCTGGTTACTTACCACACAATAATTGGTACATCCTTCTACGTTTCTGATTACTTACCACACAGTAACTGGTGTATTATCCACAGCTTATATGTTGTTTCTCTGTATGTTACTCAAATCGTTGCGTTTGAGTTAAAGTTATTATTACACACCAAAGTGACGTTAATGCTTAATGCATAAAAATACGTTGTTACGTAGATTATTGAGTTGTTTAACATCGTAAACATTTCAGGAATCTGTCACAAGATACGCAGATTTATGAATGACATACATGTTTATTTCCTGCACACTTTTTAGCAGTTGACATTTCCTCAATCAAAGAGTCAGAATTCCACCTAAGACGAAAAGCGAGACTTGTGGCAGAATAACTAATTTTAAGGTATTCTAAGATGAAAAGCGAGACTTTCAGCTCATAACATTTTTCGGAAAATCGTTTATTCAATCATTTCGTTGGTTTCCAAATGTTGTTATATCGTAGAGCACGATAGCGACAACGAGGGATATACCACCTATAAAACAATTAGGTGCTCACATTATTAAAAATTTTAATAATTATTAATTTTTATTAAATCTATGTAAAAATGGTTAATAAATTTTTAATATGTTCATTGAGATACCTGAAAGGGTTGTTGCTTTGTCATTAAACACAAAGTTACATAATTAGCTATTTGTTGTCTGCCTACCAGGGGTATCGAAACCCGTTTTTAGGAGTGTAAGTCTACAGACATACCGCTGTACCAGTGGAGGGGGCACCTGAAAGGGATTTAGTGTGTTGAAGAAAAACGTTATGTAATGAATAAAACATACTAATCTTTTCTCTGTAAATCATAGCAGCATAAAATTGAGAAAATTAATTCGAAGAGACACACAGAAGACACTTTTTTTTCCAACAAAATGAACAAAGTCGAATTTAACTGACTTAAAGACCGGTCTCTATTTACTGATGTCTCGGTTACGTCATGGGGTTTTATGACCCACTCGTTGGTACTGACGTGAACTATGAATTATGTTCATTCTATACTGAAAAGGTTTAAAACCACAGATTCTTTTGACGAATCATACAATAAACTTCGCTCACCTCGCAACTGTTATATAAAACTCCTAACTATTGTTTCTAATATTATACTCTCTCACGGCCATAAAAAAACACCTTACCGCAATGTCTGTTTTTAGAAGAAGGAATTTATGCGGGGCTAAAATAACGAGACAACAACAACAACTTTTTCCACGCGTGTCAGGCATTTTTATTCCAGCCTATAAGCGTAATAACATTATTTTGACATAGATGATATGGTCACCGTCACGTGATCTCTTTATAGCTGCTCCACTTCAAGTACTTTTGTCGTAAGGTATACATGAATTCAGTACATCAACAAAATTGGCTCATTAAGTGGTGTTTAACCCAAGAATACTCTGCTACTCGAAAAATTATGTTTATTTAACGCTTTGTTTGTTATTTAACACAAACTTACATAATGAACCACCTATGATTTGACTGTTGTGGGGATTAAAACACGAATTTTGGCGCTGTAAATTGTGGGACTTACCTCTGGGGCACCAGGAGGTGTTTGTAACTGTTTTGATTGGATTGGTTTACTTCGTAAAATAATAATAAACTCCATTGCCCAGTCTACTTAATCATAACGAATGTGTTTTGTTTTTCCGTTTGCAGGATTTACAATTTCCTGATTTTTACGGAACTAACGACAAGTATAGTTTTACAAATAAACAACGTCTAAACCAAAATTCGCTTCTTTCCTGACTTCATGTCTGGCCCGGCATGGCCAGGTCATTAAGGCACTCGACTCGTAATTTGAGGGTTGCGGGTGCGAATCCCCATTACACCAAACATGCTCACCCCTTTTAGTAGTGGGAGCGTTATAATGTCACGGTCGATCCCACTATTCGTTGGTAAAAGAGTAGCTCAAGAGTTGGCGGTGGATGGTGATGAATAGCTGCCTTCCCTCTAATCTTGCACTGCAAAATTAGAGACGGCTAGCGTAGATAGCCCTCGTGTAGCTTTGCGCGAAATTCAAACACAAACCAAATAAACAAACTTCGTGTTTCTGGTACTTTGCCGGAAACACAGAACCGAAGTAAGTGGTTGACAGCATTTTTCAAAGTTCTTCAATCCTACATCGATTTAACTAATAGACTCAACAGCTAACACTAGAAGATCTTGCTTACTGTATTGGGTTGAAACTGTTCTGAAACCTCAGAGAAAATTCTTGACGTTAAGCCACTCGATCATGACGTTACGTTAGCCCATGGCCCTCTGGCCAAACGACAATACAGACGTCGAACTTAGATTGTGCTCTTTTTGTAATCCGAAACTAGCTGCGAATCGCCTTATTTTTACACTTTTCTATCAGCCTGTATTTCTAGCAGGGAGTCTACTGTTGATTACGGTTATTAAATGTCACACTGTTTGCTACGTCATATATCAATAATATAAAGAAAAACGACACTCACCAAGCAATTTTTCTTTTTCTTTCTAACAAAAACTTCCTCCTGACAATTTGAAGTTGTTTCAAATGACGGTGTTATAACAGCAGGTGGGTGACGCGTGCATGAGTTTTGTGTCTGGAGGTACACGTGTGTAAAAAGATTTGAGGATTGTTTTTAAAATCGCTTCTTTCGTGGTCGATAGGTTTATACAAATAAAAACTCAATGAAGCAGGTCGAGAATATCACACGAATTCGGTTTTTCCACTATGCTTGTACATATAAGCTTATGTATCGTATTTCACACAAAAACACGCATTCACATATAAACCAGTATGTAAACTAGAACCCTATATCGTCTATTTTAAAACAAAAACAAATTATACAAGTGTATATACCTGAAAAGTGCAAAATTTTGTAGTTTTATGCTCGATAAAATGGACCCTAAATGCTTGGAGGATATATTCTTCCTAAAACTTCTAAATCGTAGACGAAATATTGTTTTACAGTCAGAAAAAGTCTGCTGCGTTTACACTCGCAACTGATTTATCTGTCACCATCCATGACTGGTTGTGAGCAGAGCAGAACCTTCACAATAGTAGGTGACTAACTGTGGTCATGGTACTAACGTCACAGTCTCACGTGACTAATAGTGGTCATGGTCCTGTAATACTTGATAACTATTTGTGGGAATAATGGTAACCCTATACTACTTGGTAACTATTTGTGGGAATAATAGTAACCCTATAATACTTTGTAAGTAGCTATGGGCATAGTAATGATTCCACGATACTGTGTGACTGGTAGTGGTCATGGAAGTAACCTTACAATACTTGATGACTAGTTATGAGCATAGTGGTAACCCCACAATTAGTCAAAAAGTACCGTAGGGTTACCACTATGCTCACAACTAGTCATCAAGTATTGTAAGGTTATATTGTAATACCACACCCATAGGGTTATTAACCCTACGATACTTTGTGACTAATTATGGGTGTGGTATTAACCCTACGATACTTTGTGACTAATTATACGTATGGCATTAACCCTAAGATACTTTGTGACTAATTGTGGGCACGGTAGTAACCCTAGGATACACTCTGACTAATTGTGGTGGTGGCATTAATCCTACGATATTTTGTGACTAATTGTAGGCACGGTATTAACCTTAGGTGTGATGATATGGCGAAAGTGTAGTACTCTACTGCTACATGTAGAGCCAACATTTCCATCACCAGGTATTGTTCCAGTGTCCCTCTTTTAAATTCTTTTCAAAAACTCAAAGTATTCCCCAAAGTAAAGAGCCCAAAATTGAACATAGTATTTCAAATGTAGTGTATTCAAAGTTTTATTTAATGAATACTATGTCTTTAAACTTGTACTCAATATATCTATAAATTAAATCTAAAATCCTATTTTTCCTGCCACTAACAACACTACAATAGCATAATTTTACTGCATACATTTATCACTATATAAGTGTAATATTTATATAGAAAACTGGCGTTGTTCTACCATATGTAATTATGTAGGAAATTAGTATAATTCTATCAGATCAATCTTATAACTAGACGAGAAAGTTGTGTAGTTTCATCATATAATAAAAATATTTATACAGAAAAGTAGCGTAGTTATACCATATGAATGTTATAATTAAGCAGGAAAATAGTATAGTTCCTTCCATTATATCAGTGGTTTTCAACCTTTTTTAGGCCCCGCTCCCCTAAAAGATTAATATGCTCTCGCACCCCTCACAGTAATTATTTATTTAAGAATAAAGGTGAAGGTGGCCAAAACAAATGTTATCTTACACCCCCTAAAACGCTATCTCGCATCCCTGGTTGGGAACCACTGCACTAGATGAATGCAATATTTATATAGAAAAATACCATAGTTTTACCATATGATGTAATATACAGGAAAATATCATAGTTCCACCAGAAGAATGTAATATTTATAAATGAAAGTAGTATATTTCCACCATATTATTGTAATACCTATATACGAAAGTAATTTAGTTACATGATATGAATACAATATTAATGCAGGAAGTAGTGTAGTTCCGCCATATAAATGTAATACTTATATTCTGAGTCTTGAGTGTTGCCTGTTTGTAGTCCACACAAGGACATCAATAGATACATTTTACCTTACGAATAAAAACAGCAAATAATGATCGCAAAACCACATAGGTGAATATTAAATATACAAACAGAATTTCACAGAATGTCTTTTGGTTCCACTTACATTTATTTGATTTATATAAGCAACCAACCGTAGTTTATTTTACACGTTAACATAACACATAATTTATTTTGAAAACCAAATAACAAACCATATTTTACTTCACATATTATTATTATTATTATAACACGTGCTTTGTTCCACACAGTGATAAAACCAAAGATAATTTACTCGCATTTTAATATAACTACTCGTATCTTATTTCTCACATTAGTATAACTATCGTCATTTGTTTAACACATTAATGTAACGATATCTAGTTTATTTTACATACTAATATAACCACACAGTTTATTTTACACATTGATATAACCACACACAGTTCATTTCACACATTGACATAACCACACACAGTTTATATTACACATTGATATAACCACACACAGTTTATATTACACATTGATATAACTACACGCTGTTTATTTTACACATTGATATAACGACACAGTTTTTTACCCATTGATATAACCACACACATTTTATTTTACACATTAGTATAACCACACACAGTTTATTTTACACATTGTTATTACTACACACAGTATATTTTACACATTGATATAACTATCCACAGCTTATTTCACACATTGACATAACCATATATAGTTTATTTTACACATCAATATAACTACGCATAGTTTATTTTATACATTGATATTACAACACACAATTTATTTCACATTTTGATATAACCGTACACAGTTTATTTCACACATTGATATAGCCACACATAGTTTATTTTACACATTGATACGACCACAAATGGTTTATTTTTACATTGATATAACCACACATAGTTTATTTTACAGATTTCTTTAAACACCTGTAATATATTTCAAACGCTGATATAAATAGTTATAATTTATTTCATACATTGATATAACCAGTTATAATATATTTCACTTTACCTTCTCCTAGTAATTTAAATATACCTCCAAAGTTCTTTGTTTAAACATAACTACCCTGTAAGACTGAGGGGCATATAACGCTAAAATCGAGGTTTAGAAACCAGTTGTGGACAGAGCACAGCAAGTACTCCGCACAACGGTATATTTAGCTACTTACTCGATTTATTGACACCTGGTTTAATTAGTAATTATATATTAATGTTATAAAGTCAGTAATTTGGTTTACTGCAGTAGTAGTAAAAACGCAGCTTGATAAGTAATTTTTACGTAGATTCTTTTATTCGCGTTGTTTCGTAAACTTTTGACGCTTCGTAGTTTCCTCGGCAGACTCAGCCCGATGTGGCTTTGCTAAAGGAAAACACACACATACACTCGTCTTTCCCTTGCTTCCATTCTTTCTATCTATTGTTCACGCCCATTTATTTTTTGAACCCCTAACTAATTGACATACATTTGAAGAAATCGTACGAAAACATAGTATTCGACTGCTAATATTATGAAATGCATGTTTGTTGAACATGAACGAGATTACTACGAGCTCTTAGCGATATTGAAAGTATTATAGCAAGTCGCGAGCGATCCATTATCTTGTTATTTTGCACAAGACTCGTAAGCCTCTCTCCCGGCTTCGTTCTGCTAGTACGGAACCTACAACCAATATTTTCCTTTCTTCTGCTTAGTGACAACAAGCACGAGATAGGAAATTAACCTCTGTTGATCAGTTAATCATTTGCAGTCATAATTTACATTGTGCGAAATACTTTATCGTACGGGTCTCACGCATGCACCACATTGGGATATTTTAACGTAATTTTTTTCGCTCGCCGTAACAAGCCGTTGTTTGTGTTTAACTAAACTAGTTCTATTGTCACTAGCAGCCGGTTAGCTTGGTGGTAATCTTTAAACATGACAATTCAACAAAATCTAAGTCTTTGTATAGGCAGGTGAAAATTTTGTAATATTCAGGCGTACAGATATGATATTTAATATTTATAAGTACGAATACGACTTGCAATAGCTTAGACGCACAAACACGACTTGTAATACTTTAGATTACAAACATGATTTATAACATTTTGGACATACTTTGATTACTGTTTTAAGAATTAGTTTTTGAGTTATACAGTCTATTTGTAGAAATATTAAGTATGGTATTCTAATTAGTCAATAGGGTAATTAAACGTGGTATTCACTAATCATAAACAAGATATTAAACTGTGTTGAAAAGAGGTGATCCTGAAAACTTCACATGAACAAACTCTAAGTTCAAATAATTAAACATTTTTACTTAGTTCGACACATAATGATACTATTGTATATGGTCATGATAAAGGTTTCACGTTATGTTTTTAATACAATTTCAGACATTACATTTTACCGAATTCATAAGATTAGTATAAAATGTTGGTTTGTTTACATTATTCATATTTTTGATAAAAGACGAGTGTGTATTATGAAGAAATAATTAATTAGACAAAACCTTTACTCTGAGTCGTAGAATAAGTCCAATAGATAACACATTTGATCACATTATTCACATGTCTCCTTTTGTCCTTCTTTTATTTGAATTTTAAGAAATAATTTCTCACGCATTTCGGGACGGCTGAATTGGGTGCACTGTGGTTATATATTCTTTGTTAATTGAAGCCCAACTGTGAATATTGGATAAGAAAGTCACTTCTTTAACTCGTTCGATATTACTTATTCTTTGCGTTGCCACACGTTCTTCCGTAATCCTTTTGTTGAGACCTAATCGTATCTTTGTGATCGTTCTGAACAACCATTCTATCCGGTAGTCATTACTGTCTGTTATACCGAATATTAATTGTTCTGTCTATTTAAACGGTTCAGTTTTTAATCTGTTTTTAGTACAGTTTGTGATAGTTTAGTGATGGTTCTTCTGTTACAGTTCTGTGAGTTACCTGAGATCAGTACTCGATCTCACAGAGTTACGTCTCTGCACCTAACATCGACGACCGAGTTCTCAGAGAAAGTGCTGGTCGTTGTTTGTCTAAGGGTTTGCTGTCGACATAGAGTTGCTTTTTTTTATTCTATTCTACCGAAGACACCCCTGGATTCATGTCGCTCCGCCCATCCACGCGACTATCAGACGATAAGTTGCCAGATGGGGCTTGCGGCGGACCCGCGCGTAAAGCAATTTCCATGCCGTGCACGTACTGTAATGCACGTCTTATTTTCTCGATGTTGAAACGTGGTATATACGATGCATACAAACGTCTACTATGGACACTTAGGCAGGAAATGGTCGAGGGGCTTCGCTCAACTGTTACGTTTGACAGCCACACAATAGGCTGAATAAACTGGTTGAAAATCTGTATTCACAGGACTTTCAACGAGTTGGTGGCTACACTTGTTACAGAAACAACAACAATGAGAAAAAAACACGATTGTTCTCTGTAGGCTTCCAAGTTACTGTAATCGTGTACCACGAGAGACAGCAAACATAAAGATAGTGTTACTTACTTTAAACAGTACAAAGTGAAATGAAAACCTCTGTATGTTAATTTACTGCATAAATAATATAAAACAAAAACGATAACATACGAGAAAATAAAAACTTATCTGAAAACACTTAGTTCTTTCTGCGTCCACTTTTCGCTATTACAGTTTTATTTCTTTACAAGTAAAATATAAACATAGACTTACTAAGCTTTATTTTAACATGATTAACTAAAATATTAAGCCTTGTCAGAGAGAAAAGCTGACAGAATAGTTATTAGAAGAGTATTCGACGAAAGTTTGCTTTCTTTCTAAAGTCCGTACTAAAGCAAGGTGGTTTGAGAGATCAGAATTGTGTTATCTGTACGAGAACAAGGTGTTTTAAGGGATGAGTATCCTGTAATTCGTACGAGAACAAACTGTTTTAAGATATCAGTATCCTGCAATCCGTACCAGAACAAGGTGTTTTAAGGGACCGGTATCCTGCATAATTTGATTTGTATTTAGGTCGAAGGAAAGAAATGTTGGCACAGTTGTATGAATGACAAACACCCTATTATTTCTGATTGATTCCAGGACGTTTCTACACACGTATTTCTTTGTATAACACATTAGTTTATGGATAACTTCACTGTTTCATGAAAGAAAGTTTTCAATTCGAACGTCTTTTTGCAACAACTGATACAATGAGCGACTGTATCTTAAAATAGTCAGCTAACAGTCGTGAAATAACTTTACTTCTGTACCTCCCTCACTGAGAAGGGATGTTTGACTTTACCACTGCATTAGTTTTGAAATATAAAACTAACGATGGCAGTATTTAGAAGGAAAAAACCACGAATATTTTAATATTTTTGCATTCATTAATTATGTACAATGAATTCTAAAATCATTGGTTTGTTGCTTTCTGTACGTGCTTATTAAGATGAGAATGGTTGAAGTACACACACATAGGGGTCAGTAAAATTGAGAGTGGTAGTGCTATACATACCTAGAGGTCAGCTCAGGTGAGAGAGGTAGTGACATACATATCTAGAGGTCAGTAAAACTGACAGTGGTAGTGCTATACATACCTAGAGGTCAGCTTAGGTGAGAGAGGTAGTGACATACATATCTAGAGGTCAGTAAAACTGAGAGTGGTAGTACAATACATACCTAGAGGTCAGCTCAGGTGAGAGAGGTAGTGACATACATATCTAGAGGTCAGTAAAACTGAGAGTGGTAGTGCTATACATACCTAGAGGTCAGCTCAGGTGAGAGAGGTAGTGACATACATATCTAGAGGTCAGTAAAACTGACAGTGGTAGTACAATACATACCTAGAGGTCAGCTCAGGTGAGAGAGGTAGTGACATACATATCTAGAGGTCAGTAAAACTGAGAGTGGTAGTGCTATACATACCTAGAGGTCAGCTCAGGTGAGAGAGGTAGTGACATACATATCTAGAGGTCAGTAAAACTGAGAGTGGTAGTGCTATACATACCTAGAGGTCAGCTTAGGTGAGAGAGGTAGTGACATACATATCTAGTGGTCAGTAAAACTGACAGTGGTAGTACAATACATACCTAGAGATCAGCTCAGGTGAGAGAGGTAGTGACATACATATCTAGAGGTCAGTAAAACTGAGAGTGGTAGTGCTATACATACCTAGAGGTCAGCTCAGGTGAGAGAGGTAGTGACATACATATCTGGAGGTCAGGAAAACTGAGAGTGGTAGTACAATACATACTTCATAGTATATATAAGATATTATTTATTTCGTATTGAATTTAACATGTTTATATTTTCATGAACGATTCTGATATACTTTTAATCTCTTAGTTATTATTTTATATGTTTATAAATATACCGCTACTTCTGCTTGGCTCTAAAAGTACTGTGTTCTAGTATATGTGTCACTGATACCATGATCTTCTGAAGTGACAGTGGCGGAGTTGTTTAGTGGGTTTGCATTTGTCAAAAGCCATGTTAATTAAGGAGATTTGGGGAAATTCAGGTATATTACACTTAGAATATGTTTTGCTTAGAAAATTAATTATACGACAGTAGTTCAAACCAGCAGCTAGTATCTTTGTCTTCTCTAAGTAATGTAGACTCTTTTTTTTATTATTATTTTCAGTGATAATATTAGTTTTACTGTTTAATATAACTAATGTTATTACATTTTCTATTCTATTTTTATGACCACATTGTTATTATTTAGATTGTTTAATATATGTATCTTAGGATTAATATATGTCTCCTACATTTTCCGCATCTCATTAGAGATATTATTAGGATTAAGGCCGAAAGTATTATTAAGTTGAATAGCCAGAGTTTGGCCTTAATAAGTAGCTTGATGTGATCTGAAGTTAGTATTAAGTACAATCTGAATACATTATATATATAATAGCAGGTGTACCCGTTCTCTGGATGGAAGTTATGTAAATTTATCATTAAATGAAAGGTTGTCTTAGGACATAAAAAGTTAATTTCCTTATATGTAATTGTAAACAAACGCTCATAAAAACAGCAAAACACAAAATATGAAACCATAAGTTTGCCTAAATCTCTACATGGATCCAACAAACCGTCATGCTAGAAATTATTGAAGATCCATTAACAGGGGGCAAGCAGTGGCAAAAACTGTAAAACGCAAAATGCAATAATAATATTTTGTGTGTATGTGTCTACGAATCCAATGAGCTTCTCTACCAAATTTAGTGGAGATCCATTGAGAGAGGGCGACGAAGTGATAAAAAAATTTGTATGGACCTAATGAACCTTCGTACTAATTTTAATCCACCCGCACTCTACGGAGTAGTTACAGGGACATAAAACAGACAATAGACAGTATTGTTATATTTATCTAGATACATACATTGTTAAATCAATACTTATTGGTAAATTACTAAAGTAAATTGGTCCAGTTTCTACAATTTTATGATTTAATCATTTTAGGAGAATACCATAAGAATTGTAAAAATCGGGTAATACGTCAATCGATCCAGTTTTTCGCTTTTTTCACTCTAAGTGAGAGAAACATGACATTTTGTTTACTGAAGTAACGAATGTAGATTACATCTTTCTCTCCATCATGTAAGTTAACATTCTTGCCTAAAATGCTTGAAAAAGTACTAGGTCCGTCGTGAACTAAACATTTCAGTGTCAGTTAAGGCTTAATAATCAGTGGCTTTTTCTCACCTAAATGCAAGAATACTTGACACGATAGCAAGCGGGAAAATTGAGAACAAAATTTAGAAGTGAAGAACCAATAGGAAAGAAGCACGCGGGCACGAAAGAGCACGTGAAGAATATTACAAGGAATAAGTGTTTAAGGATAAACATCGGGAAACTTGTGATGACAAGCGGGGTACAAGTTCACAGTGGTTCTTGTGAAGTTGGATACAGGAAATAAAACCCTATAAATTATTATTTATTAAGTTTTTCGATTTATTATATATTTTGGAGTAACATTCGAACTATTTGGAGATAGTTCTGCCCAAAGTAATTTCAAATCCTTCACGTACTGGGATTGGATTTGTTTGTTTTGAATTTTCGCGCAAAGCTATAAGGACTGTCTGTGCTGGCCGTCCATAATTTAACAGCGTAAGACTAGAGGGAAGACAGCTAGTCATCACCACCCACCGCCAACTCTTAAGCTGCTCTTTTACCAACAAATAGTGGTATTGAAGTAAAGAATTATGTAGTTAAATCAAGTAAAGTAAGTTCACTATTAAATAATAACAAAATAACAACACTTCAATGATTCCAAATAGGAGTAAACAACACTTCGATCGAAAAAACAAGAAACACTCGTTCGTGGGGTAGTAAATCATGTGTCAGTTAAAAAAAATGGTGAATTATGTACATGAGTCATGTGAAAGTAAATAATTCATCAACAAGTGACGGAGTAAGAAACAATGTATTTGTATAGTCAGTATCTTGTGTTTCAGTTTTAATAAATAACGAACCACACAAATGAGTCATGTAAAGTAAAAGTCACGAATAAAAAAATAACCCAGCAAAAATTAACGGAAGTCGCATTATGTAGAAGTAAGTCTTGCATCAAGTCACAAAATATTATAGGGTAGTAAATAAGGCACATGAAGTTATATAGCAATAAAAATCATTTTATAGAGATAAATCATGTCTCAAACAAGATTAACAAGAAGTAAATGATACGTTAGGTCACCAGGGAAGAAATAATCATATAACAGTAAACCTTGTATGAAATCATAAAGAAAAAAATGATTCAGAGAAAGTAAATGATACGTTAGGTCACCAGGGAAGAAATATTAATATGACAGTAAACCTTGTATGAAATCATAAAGAAAAAAATGATTCACAGAAAGTAAGTAATACTTTAGGTCACCAGGGAAGAAATATTAATATGACAGAAAATCTTCTATGAAACCATGAAACAGAAACTAGTCAATAAATTAATCAAGTCAATTATGAGAAGTTCATGTATCTGGATATATTTATACACCTAATTACAACAGTAGGAAGTTCATGTATCTGGATATATTTATACACCTAATTGCAACAGTAGGAAGTTCATGACCAAACTATGTCGGTAACTGAAAGTCTCGTTAGAACAAAAACTTCACGATGCTTGAATTTTCTATAAGTTCGCAGCATTGACCTAAAATATTCTAACGCAGTTTCTAACATATTTAAGAAACTTCAGTTTGTTTATTAACCTTAACATTTTCTTTAATCAATGACCGCACTTTGTCATAGCGCGGACGAGCTCTTTAATCAATAAGTTAATCGTTTTAAGTCGCATGCTTTTAAAGAAATAAGATTAACAGAACGTCGCGAGTTTTCATTGATTGGCCTTTCTGTACAGATTTTATAGACAGTTTCTTTGGGTACATATTTCTTTGTGGGGAAAATAAATACTTTCGAAACGAAGAAAGAAAGAAAGTATTTAAAGACGTTTCATCAATTTTAATACATTTTATTTATTCGTTTAAAAAGAACATTAGATTTCGCAGAATAAGCTATTATACTTTTTCTCATTAATATGATGACAGAATAAAATACACACGTAAACATGCTTCTTTTAAAGTTATAAATTAAGAATCGTTTTCTACATTTTCAACTTCTTGTAGTGTAGGTGTAT
The DNA here is from genome assembly GCF_004210375.1 of Tachypleus tridentatus. Lineage (NCBI taxonomy): Eukaryota > Metazoa > Arthropoda > Merostomata > Xiphosura > Limulidae > Tachypleus > Tachypleus tridentatus. The sequence goes on from NC_134831.1 coordinate 186,619,071, forward strand.
TCGCACTGCTAATGGTATTGCTGTCAGTTCAAATATGAACAGTTGGGAAAACTTATATGTGTGTGTGTTTTCTTACAGCAAAGCCACTTCGGGCTATCTGCTGAGCCTACCGAGGGGAATCGAATACCGGATTTTAGCGTTGTAAATCCGTAGACTTACCACTGTACTAGCGGGGGACCTTATATAAATAACTGCGAGAACTGATAAAGAAGCCATCAGGCAGATTAAATATAGATAAATTTCTAAGTATTCATATGAACTATGTGTATACGTAAGGTATAGGTATTACAATTTATGTGTGTTTTTTTACAATATTTCTCAGTGGTGGCAAGAAAAAATGGACTCATAATTATAAGGCATTAAGTAATAAGATTGTCTTGCCAGTTTTGGGATTTATGGTATGATTAATTCAAAGAACATAATAATAATAATAATAGATAAATCAAATAAATAAACAATGCTAAAGGTAATACAAAATAATGTTCGATTAATATTTTTTGTCTAATAATCTGATCCGCTAATGACTTAACATGATAATAATTCACTTACTTAATATCACTTCCTAACAGTTGTTATTTATAGAAATTAATATTATTATGTCTACATCGTATCATGTTTGTCGTATCCTGTTCGGCCTCACGAGTCCTTATATTGGGCGAAAGGCCCATTTGACGTTGAATATATCAGGACTCGGATAGTTGACATATTTTTCTTGATGATTGACTGAATGTTCATCTCTAACTATACACCTGAACGTAATATGTTGTTTGGAATGCTCCTAGACAAATGTGAAAAGTATAGTATGAGCAATATCTTCAAACTCCTTCGAAATAATTAAAAAGTAAACGTCAAAAGGTGGATAGGTGAAATAAATGAAGGAGGTATGATAAGGATCAGTGGCAAATAGAAATAATACAAAACTCGAGGTTTCAAGAGCCTCGGGAACCTCACTTTTAACAAATACTCTTTGAGAGTACTGGTACAAACAATATAAATAATTGTTATATTATCGAACATGCAATTCACCTTATAGTGTTAAATTATTGTCGAGGAAAACGAAGTCAAGCAGAGAAGGCAAGGTAAAATTATTCAACTTTATATCGAAATATTTTGGAATAATTTATTAGATCATCAGTAAATTTGGAAAACTGGTGTATTGCGAGAGACAAGTGGACAAAAAGTACGAATGATGTTCTAACAACGAAGCAATTTAGTGTGTTTTAGTGTATACGTGAAATAAACGTTAAAAACACATGTTTGTAAGTAAAATAACTGAAACGGAAAATATAATATTAATCAGTTTGTCGGAACGTTAGATGAGGTACAATATTTCTCAAAATATTGATTACAACAAGTGTAAGAGGGCTCTATGTGTTGTTTAAAACAGGGTAGTATTTCACAACTAGAATACTTACTTTTAAAGGAAGGAGCTCGAGTCCTTAGATCTGGTTGTAGTGTTGCTAGCTGATATTCTGTAGCGTGTGGTATTTTCATGTGATTGACTTGCTTAGTTACAAAGTTATATTATAGGTTTAAAGAAATCCAAGTCCATAGATCTGGCTGTAGTGTCGCTAGCTGATATTTTATAGCATGTTGTATTTTCACGTGATTGACTTGCTTAGTTACAAGGTTATATTATAGGTTTAAAGATATCCAAGTCCATAGATCTGGCTGTAGTGTTGCTAGCTGATATTCTGTAGCGTGTGGTATTTTCATGTGATTGACTTACAGGGTTTTATATCCAGTTTTGCAACAAGCACGTTTCGCTAGACGATTTGTTATTCTATGTATCCAGACTGCAGAATATGTTAAAATGACGAAACACACTAAGTAATTCTTCTTGATGATACCCGTCCACTTTAACAAGTATAGTCCACACATGACTACCAAAATAAATGATTACTATAAAGGCGCGCAATGGTTGTTCCGCAACGTTTTTGGGAGTTGCAGTAAGGAACCTAAAATAATATGCATTAAACAGTCCTTCACCCTGAAGATGTAGGTTTAGGTGCAAAGGTTTTCTTTCAATTTTAATTTGTTCTCGAATTATACCCGTTTTTCAAAATTCCAATTTGTCAAATAGTGAAGAAATTAGTTGACCGAGAGACTTTTAAATCAATTTAAGTCAAAATCAGTTGATAGGTTTTCGAGTTCCACACTTAAGGTTGAAACAACATCTTAGAACGGCTGTTAACAAATAATATTTTAATCATATGAGGCAGATTAATTCAGTATATATCCGGGTTCTGCATGGCCAGGTAGTTAAGATGCTAGACTCGTCATATCAAACATGCTCACCATTTCAGCAGTGTGGACGTTATAAAGTTACGGTCAATCCCACTATTCGTTGGTAAAAGAGTACCTCAAGAGATTGTGGTAGGTGGTGATGACTAGCTGCTTTCCTTCTAGTCTTACATTGCTAAATTAGGGACGGCTAGCGCAGATAGCCTTTGTGTAGCTTTGCGCGAATTTCTTAACAAACAAACAGAATACATCCCTATTAACATGGACCTTACTACTTTAGTAAACCTGAAATAGGCAAGTTTAATATACAGTTTCAGCAAAATGAAACAGACTAGTAGAGTAGAAAGTCTTATTCAGCACTCGGGATATTTGTTAGTTTAGTACTATCACGTTGTTTATTCGGTACTCGGGATATTTATAAATTTTATAATATCACGTTGTTTATTTATATTCAGGTTATTTTCTCCTTCAAGTGACATAAACATTTTAGGTGGTTCTGTATTAACGATCCGTATTTGTCTGTACGTCAAGTGATGGATCACGTACGTTGTTAATTTATGTTCGTTTAGAATACGTCTGTTTGATTAAATACCGCATAATTCCCTTATAATTATACATGGTAAATATCTTATTAAATAATTACAGACTAGGAATTAGATATAATGTCGTTAGACTGCTGGTCTATCACAATATACTGTTCTCTTATGTACAGGATACTAAGTATACGAAGTCACAGTTACTTTGCTCTGTGAATCACGTGTGAGTTTCGGTCGATTTTAATACAAAACTAAGCGGTGGAAATCTATTTATTGTTGAACTATGAATGGCTGGTACTTACCTAATTATGTATAAAGAAATATATGGGTATGTTTATACATATTCTAGTATTTGATAAACGAAGCTTCGAAAAGGAAATACTAAGCGATCTGAACCAATAATCTCGCTGTAGAATCACACGAACGAGGTAAAACACAAACATACAAGTTGAATATACATAAGTTTCTGACAAAGTCTCGGTGCTTCTGTCCACCTAGTTTCTTCTATTGATACAATACACTGATTTGCATCTCCCATGAGAACGATAGATATGGGGGAATGAGTTGAGGGGGTGTTCGTGAATATGTCACATCGTTTTCTACTGTTGTGTCCCACTTTTGTTGGGTAAAGGCGATTGTTTCTGACGGTTTTCAAATAGTTGCTCTCAATTAGTAAGGCTTAACTTCACCAGAACAAGTTAATCATTAAAACCAGTGAAGGTTGAAAGAGATGACATTTAGTTACCGCAAATTAGAAAGTTAAGTTAACCTCGTATTGAAAAAAATAGTTTTATTTTTTAACATTGGTTCAACGTTTAACCTATGCAGCAGTTTGAAAGAATTTGCTAATAAGTTGAACGCCCAAAAAAGATTAAGTGAAAGTTACTCATTAATGATAACTTCTGGTTTTTCCACACTTTCGAGCGCTTTTTTCCCCTCCCTTTATATTATTCAGGAAACAGTAAAACTACTTCACGTGTGCTAACAAATATGAACACCTTTGTGTTCGCAGCCTGTGTTATCGCTGGTATTTGATTTAACGAAAAATATTTGTACTGTGAAGACTAGGTACACGTGAAAAACTGTTTGTTTGTACGTAACCACATAGTTACACAAAAGACTGTTTATACTCTGCTCATTGTGGATATCGAAACTAGATTTGTAGAGCAATGCTACTGTGGAGTCTGAAAGAATGTTAGAATAGTGTTTCAAAGTACTAAATTGCATTTTGGGCGTAGTCCTACCAATCACACATATTACCTAAACTTTCAGCAATAGTGATTTGGGATTTCAGAACAAAGAACAAGATATCATTTGATATAATAAGAAAAAATATTAGAGTATGATGAGAGAACTGAACCACCTTATGTGTGTTGTTGTTGTAGCGATTGAAAGAAAATTTCCAATGAATATAGATTAGATGCATTAGTATGTTAAACAAGGAAATGTATTTTGTGCATGGATATTCAAAAAAACTAAATATCATTCAAATAAATTGGAAATTGTTTGAACAGCTCTTCTGGTTATTAATTTAGAATATTTTATTGATGAGAAAACGTTTATTTACTCAAAGGGATTTTTCCATATCCGTTTAAAAAACAATATTAACGCCTTGAAATTAATGGAAACCATTTCCATAAATTACTAGGCCCGGCATGGCCAAGCGTGGTTAGGCGTTCGACTCGTAATCTGAGGGTCGCGGTTTTGCATCCCCGTCGCGCCAAACATGCTCGCCCTTTCAGCCGTGAGGGCGTTATAATGTGATGGTCAGTCCCACTATTCGTTGGTAAAAGAGTAGCCGAAGAGTTGGCGCTGGGTGATGATGACTAGCTGCCTTCCCTCTAGTCTTACATTGCTAAATTAGGGACGGCTAGCACAGATAGCCCTCGAGTAACTTTGCGTGAAATTCAAAACAAACAAACAAACAAACATAAATTACCAAAGTGTTTTTTTATTTTATTTTATTACTAAGGATAATTCTAAATGTTTCATAATTTAAATTTCTATTAGAAATTAAAATACTGAATATATTTGCTAAAACAAACCTCGATTCGTCTCATTCGTGGTTTTTATTTCATTCTTTTGACTATTCTATTAAGTTGTTTGTTTTGTTTTGAATTTCGCGCAAAGCTACTCGTGGGTTATCTGCCCTGGCCGTCCCTAATTTAGCAGTGTAAGACTTGAGAAAAGGTAGCTAGTTATCACCACCCAGAGCCAACTCTTGGGCCACTCTTTATCAACGAATAGTGGGATTGACCGTCACATTATAACGTCCCCACGGCTGAAAGGGCGAGCATGTTTGGTGCGACCGGATCGAATCCACGACCCTCGGATTATAAGTCGAACACCTTAACACGCTTGGCCATGCCGGGCTTATTAAGTTGTTAAGATGTTATAAGAACGGATTTTTATAGGTTAATTTTACAACTGTTTTTATGTGTATTACGTACTAGAATGTTAGTTTATTTTGAAACATAAGTAACGTAGTTATTGAATATATGTGTGTTCGTGGTTGGTGTAAAATTGTAACAGTGGTAAATTATTGGGAATTTTAAGCTCAGTGTAAAATGAATTTTTATGAAACTTAATTTCACGTTAATCGTTTTGCTATTATACTTTATTGGGAATATTTCCGAATTTCATGGTGGTTAAAACGTTGTATTAATTTATGTTTCTAAAACAGATTCGCTATTACACAGTTACGTTGAGGTCAGAAAGAAATAAATCGCTCTGAAAAATACTGACTCTTAGTTTTGTAACAAACTCACGAGGCTAGTGATATGAGAAATATATAAGAAACAGGCACCGTATTCTAAATACGGCTGGTATGAGTATTGAAACATTAATTAAAACATCGTTTCTTCAGGTTAACAAAGAGAGTTTACAACAAGTTGTATAACTGATTCTACATTCATTTTGTTAGCCTGAAGATGACCTACTGGAAACATTGTTCTGTACTTTATTGTAATTAAAGTTTTAATACCCATTCCAGCCGTATATAAAATGCATTTTCACCTCAAGTGGGTTTCTCTTCATTATGAAATAGGAGTCGTATGCACTAGAACAGAAATTATAGTGTTAATGCATGGCGATCTTTAGATACATCCACGAAAATATTTGTAACTAAATTTACGAAACATAAACATACATGACAAGCTTTGTAGCAAGTCTTAGAATATATAATCATTTACTATAAGTTTCGTGACTAAACTTATTAGAAACATATTGATAAGTTTTGAAACAAAACTTAAAAATAGAAACTTCACGATATGCTTTTGGCAAAGTTACTATATTATACGGTTTGCTGCAAAAACGTGTAGTAAGGTCTCTATTGTCAAACAAAAACTCGCAATACTGTTGACTGACGAGTCTAGATAACAAAAGAGGATAAATATTCTAACAAAACAATACGACATTAGTGCGTTAAGATTCTAGAGAAAATAGGATAAATATTGTAACAAAAAGTACGATGTCACTACGTTACGATTCTTGTGAAAACAGGATAAGTATTGTAACAATACGACATTACTTGTTACGATTCTTGAAAAACAGGATATATATTGTAACAAAACAGTACACCATTACTGCATTACGGTCTTAAAGAAAACAGTATAAGCATTGTAGTAAAACAATACTCCATTATTGCGTTATGATCCTGGAGAAACCAGGATAAATATTGTAATGAAACAATACGATATCACTACGTTACGATTTTAGAAAATACAGGATAAGTATTGTAACTATATGACATTACCGTGTTTCGTTCATAGAGAAAACAGGATAAGTATTGTAACAAAACAATACGATGTCATTGCGTTACGATTCTAGAGAGAATAGAATAAGTATTGTAACAAATCAGTACACCATTATTGCGTTACGATTCTAGAGAAAACAGGATAAATATTGTGACAAAACAATACGACATCACTACGTTTCAGTTTTAGATAAAACAGGATGAGTATTGTAACAATACGACATTACTGCGTTACGATTTTAGGGGAAACAAGATAAGTATCGCAAGGCTTAAGGAGCTAGGAAACAAATATCTCAGCTACTGGTAGAAGAACTGACACTTAATTGTATTATATTAGCTTGGTTTAAACCACACTATAAGAGCTACATGGTTACACTTATGGTTTTCATTTTTACACTCAAGTTTTCGTTGTAATTATTTTGTTTTTCAAAGAACTGAAACCCTAACGTCCAGCTATCTAGGCTCCTACCCCTATATAAAAATTAAGGCCCCTGCTTCCTCTTCTTCCCCAGTAAAACCCCACAATACATATTTGCCCTGTTTAAATTCCTTGTAGGCTATCGTCTATGAGGGACAGGACAAAAATCCTGAAATGTGCCGAGTTCTTCTTACGCACGAGATCATGTGTAGGTAAGTGATGTTTGTCTGTTTGTGTCTGTATTTCTCAGGCTGTCGTCTACGAAGGACAAGATAAAAATCCAGAGATGCGACGAGTCCTCCTTACTCACGAAGTCATCTGCAGGTAAGAAAGCATAGAACGAACTAAACCATTTTCACAAGGATTATATAGCATGAGTGAGTGAATGTGGAATTAAATTATTTTTATGACCTTCCCGTAACATTTGTTTATATTAAGCTACGAACGTTGTTATAAAGAGCTCGAAAAGAATAACAAAAGCCTTTTAATGGCATTTAATTAACTGACGTCGCTTCTGCTTTATATTTGTGTCACTTGATTGACCCGGATGACAGTTAAAACGTTAAGAAATTCCCGGATATAGTTTTATTTCATTTCATCGATACAATATTCTATGTCAATGCACGGTTTGTGCCAAAATTACTTTCACATTTGAAAAAACAACAACTAGTTAATCAAATAATCAAAGGGTAATATATATAAATATAGATCATTGGAACATTTTGTCCAATCAGGATCTTCTGATTTGCGAAAGGGACAGCATTTTACTGTATGGTATTTTTCGAAATATAAATCTAATATGTAACTAAAACAGGAGAGTTGTTTATTCAGTGATAATGTTCATATCTAATCTATACACCTCTGGAATATAACGAATGATGGTAGTATTTTCATTTTCTATATTGTTTGTGCTTGTATCTAGTGGGTATCGAAACTTGTCTGATTCTGATGTCTCAGACGTAATGCTCAGCTACTGGTGAAATTAAGAGGGGAACAGCTTCTTCGTCGTAAACTGTTAAGGTTTCTTGTGGGTGAAAATATTGTAATAAGTTTATCAGAACAGATATTCTTTATCTCATCACTTAGTAACACTGATGCGACCCCGAACTTAACTTAAGTATGAGTAATGGTAACATCACATGGGAAAATATGAATTAATCTCCTTTACGCAGACTTTCAAAGAACTTTGATTGTTATTATATTATATTTCGGATTTTAACCTCTATACTTCTATTCCAATAGTTTGATTTTAGCCTCCGTACTTCTGTTTCAGTAGTTTAATTTTAACCTCCGTACTTCTGTTACAATATATTAATTTTAATTTCCATCTTCTCTTTCAGTACTTCAATTTTAACCTCCGTACTTGTGTTTCAGTAGTTTAATTTTTAACTTCCGTACTTCTATTTCAGTAGTTTAATTTTTAAACTCCGTACTACTATTTCAGTACTTTAATTTTAACCTCCGTAATTCTATTTGTTTAATTTTTTAATCTCCATACTTTTATTTCGATAGTTTAATTTTTAACCTTCTCACTTCTATTTCAGTAATTTAATTTTTAACCTCCATACTACTATTTCAGTAGTTTAATTTTAACCTCCGTACAACTATTTTAATGGCTTAATTTTTAGCATCCGTACTTCTATTTTAGTGGTTTAATTTTAACCTTTTTGCTTCTATTTCAATAGTTTAATTTTAACCTTCGTACTTCTATTTCAACGGTTTAATTTTAACCACCGTACTTTTATTTCATTAACTTAATTTTTAACCTCCATACTATTATTTCAATGGTTTAATTTTTAACCCCCGTGCTTCTATTTCAGTAGTTTAATTTTAACCTCCTTACTTCTATTTCAATAGTTTATGTTTAACCTTATTACATATTCACTATCAGTATAAAGTATTTTGTTCTTTTCTATATCTTAATTGTAACTTCTGATCGTCGTCTTCCTCGATGCTATAATTATTATATTTCGCTCTGCTTTGTCCTTAATTGTTGTCCATATTTGTTCTTTTTCATTCCTTATCTGTGATCCTTGATCCAGAACCGCTTTAGTTGCTATCGTTCAGTTTTGTTATTTTGGTTTATTTCACCACTATATATATATTAATTGTTTCACGAGGTCTCTTCTAAGTCTGCCGTTTAAACTGCACGACATTTTAAATCTATATGTTTGGTATTTTTTTCAGACAACACACTTGAATCTTCGTGTAACATAAATGAAAATGTAATAAACTATGAAAACCAAAACTTTCGTTCTTAAGTATCTAAAAATAATACAGTGGCTTCTAGATACACACATAGATATATTCACGAAAATTTAACTTACGACGCAAACACAGGTAACAGTTTCAAAATTATAAGAATAATAACGCTAAATATAAATCTGGGTTCCATTTCTTTTCCAGCTTCGTTTATTTGTTTAAAACCACATCATTCCTGAAATGGATAAAACATGATAACTTATAACCACAATGATAGACCCCTTTACAAGGTGACTACTCTTACTTAGTTATATGTACTCACACTCCAAATTATGTGGGTTATAAGCACACAAATATATCTTTTAACCACTTAACTAGCAGCAAGAACCAAAGGAGTTCGATGGAAAGTAATTTGCAAACAAACTTTGCTATCCGTCGATATTTTGTTCCAAAGAATCGCCTAGAAAAATAAGGACAGTAAACATAATCTGCTTCCAGACATTCTTTGCTTAAGTTTCATTATTTATAATCTTTCCCCCGAAGTAATATACTTTTATTTGCTTCCTTAACAGATGTATTGATGTCGTTAAAATTAAACCAATATAAAGAAACTCCTTTATACCTATACCAGTTAATAACCTAACAACTAACTGTAACGCCACCTACAATTCCGTACCTGTTTACACTCTCGTCCCTAAGACATGTGCCCGGCATGGGTCAGTTGCAAACTCTCTCTTTGTTAACCTGAAGATGACCTAAGAAAATCGAAACGTTGTTCTCTGATTTATTAGTAAAAGCCGTCCTGAGAAATATTTTTACTTCAAGTGGGCATTTAGTTTTCTTGGTTGATGAACTGACCTCTATAATAAGTTCTCAATACAGACGGTTGGTTTAAACTCCAGTAAGGTTATTTTGTGTTTTAAGCAGATGGACCAACTAACTACATTAAAAGTCCTCAACACAGACGGCTGGTTTAAACCCAAACAAGGGTATTGTTTTTGCAGTTGTTGTTTTATTCGTCGATATGTGGGCTTGGAGAGATGCATGTATTTGTAATTTAGAGAATGGTTTTCATCTGCTTGGTGCGTTAAACCTTTGAATTATATTTCACTTTAGAATTTGTTACATAAAAGTAAACCTACAATTAATATTGTGACACTGCAGAGGTCTCTTGAGTTGGTTTATTAAACGATCGGTGTTGATCGCTCATAAACAGAAAGTTACACAGTTATCTTTGCTGTACTCACCCCAAATATTGTAACTGATGTTTAAGTGTTATACGCCGTTCTTAGACGTACCTCTGAGCTACTAGTGAGTTGATTGTTTTTTCTCAGCAATTCATTTAGCTATACAATCTCACAGGTGCAGTGCAGTTAAACTAATTATTAACCTACGTTAATTTACTCTAGTTCTCTAATAGATTATTTCTTTTCCTATGCCAGAATTTGCATTGTTATTATTTGTGAAATATTCTAAAACGTGTTTTATTGAAAGTTTTTAGTCGATTTTATCCAGAATAGACCACGAAGTTTTAAAAATACAGGGTTGTTTTTTTAGCACTCCCAAAGTGCTTTGTATCTACAAGAAAATAAACTTTAAACTTTCAATGTATGAAACTTATGGAAATAACAAATACAAATAAGTACTTAAGAATTATCTTTATCATAGGGTTTGAAAATGTGTGCTGTGCGGATAGAAAATGTTTTTTGTGTATTCCTATTGGTTGTTCTTTGTTCCATTCGTGCAGCCGCTGTTGTGACAAGAAGAGCTGTGGAAACAGAAATGAGACCCCCTCGGATCCAGTGATTATCGACCGGTGAGTAACAAAAATTACATGTTTCTTTTCGTGGGCTGTTATTACTGCATAAAAAATACATTAATGCGGCGACGAATTAGACCAATACTTAATCTTTACCGTAACATAATTCGCGCATCACATCTCGAAGTTGATACCATACCTCGGAGTTTTACTCAAAGGGATAACTACGTTTGTTTTACCATCCGTTTTAATCACAGTTTCAAAGACGCTGTGAAAGTCAAAATTATGTAGTTGTACATTGAATTTCGCGTGAAGCAGCTCGAAGGCTATTTGTGAGAGATGTTCCTAATTTGTGGTGATACATTATGTTGAAGGCAGTAGTCAACAGTAATTACTGCTAATGTATGGGCTAGTCTAATCAAATAGTAGGATTTCACCGTTACTCTTACGACGCACCTACCGGCTTGAAGTTCTGATCGAGACTCATTTCTGCGGTAACTGGACGCGAACTGCAGAATCTTGGATACGCAGCCCGTCACGTGAACCAGTTGGGTTTGTTCGGTTCACGTTTTGTTCAAAGCTCACCAGGTTTTTACTCTGCACTAAATCCCATAACTGCATAGAAATTATTATTTATACATAATTTAAATACCTTTTGAGAAAATATTTCAATTTTCTTATTATTACTTAATATTTTTTAATACGGTGTGGCAAGAAATACGATACTAATATTTGCATATAAAGTAAAACTAAAAATACATTATACGCTATGGGTGTGCTTAAATGTGCTGTTCTAACTATTATAAAGTTAAACAGCTACAAATATGATGTATTGATTCTAGGACTGACAAATACTAAACAATACAACTTATTGCGTTTATAATTCTTCATAGTTCGATTTGGAGATTTAAAACGTCGTTAGAGTCTTAAGTTTATTTTTAGAAAAGGAACAATGTTTATAAATAACAACTCAGGAAGACATGTTTAAAAGCATTGGTTGTGTTATCATGCATACTGAAAAACATTGGTTGTGTTATCGTAGATATTGAGAAACATCGGTTGTACTCTTACTAAACCTAAATTCTACTAGACACAAGATAGCCTTACACAATTTCTGGAACTAGATGGTTCTTACCTGGAAAACTAGACAACCTCACATAATTTCTAAAACAAGACGAGTCATAAACTTCCTGGAACTAGACAGGTCTTAATTAAAAACTAGATATCCTCACACAATTTCTGGAACTAGACTGGTCTTAGTTAAAAAAAAACTGGACAGTCTCACACAATTTCTGGAGCCAAACGGGTCTTAATTAAAAATTAAACAGCTTTACGCAATTTACGGAGCTGAACGGATCTTAATTAAAAACTAAACAGCTTTCCGTAGTTTCTGGAAGTAGACAGGTCTTTAAAAACTGGACAGTTTTAAGCAATTTTTTGAACTAGACAGGTTTTAATTAAAAACTAAAGAGCTTTCCATAATTTATGGAACTAGACAAGTTTTAATTAAAAACTAAAGAGCTTTCCATAATTTATGGAACTAGACAGGTCTTAATTAAAACTAAACAGCCTCAAACAATTTCTGTAGATAGACGGGTCGTAATTAAAAATTAAACAGCCTCACACAATTTCTGGAACTAGATGGGTCTTAATTGAAAACTAGATATCCTCATGCGTCTTTTTGTTTGCTGTAAATATCCAATGAATAATTAAAAAATGTACTACACTTAGATTATAGTGTGACACTTGACAAATCATTTTCTGAATTTATGAAGAATGCAGATGTTTTAATGAACAAACTACTGAGTATTTTTAAAATCAATCATAGGACAAAGTGAGCCCTTTATAATTAACTGTGTAATAAGTTACCACTAATAGAGTGAACACATTAAGTGAACGACTGTCGTAATTCTTTGAATGTGTTTTTCATTATCATATGAATTGTATGATTTACTTTTGGAGCTATATATCACAGATCGTATAAACAGTTCTCTTTAGACAAAATCTCTTTTCTTTATCAACATACGTTCAAAATTTTGAAAAGAAAAACTCATTTTGAAATCACAAGAAAGTGGAATGCCTTTATCTTATCAATAACACTCTTTATGTATTTAGAAACTTATTACTGTCAAAGATACTGGTAAGTAAAATCACGGGTAATACTCCACTGCTCGTCTGTGTCAACTGGTTGGGAAACATGAACGAGATATCGAGGTTATCACGAAGCTCACGAGAAACGACCAAAGTGGATATTATCTGAAATTCCTGACAGCACTCAATATCAGTCACGTGGCCTCTTTAGCTGTTACGACAGATCGAAACGGGTTCCGACGATCTTGGGATAGAATGTTCGAGTCCGAAGTTAAGAGAGTTTTCTAAGTCTGATAGAATGAAGTATCGAGTTCTCTTGAGAGCCACGTGTTTCTCTCGGCTTGGAATAATCAGAAACCTCATATCGCTGAGTACTATCGTTATAACTGTGGTGTAACTGTAAGTTCTGGGACGATAATAAATGGTCTTAAAGGACACCACACTTTTGATCGTTTTACAGGTAAACTTAATCAGAGCTGAAAAACTATCATATGATCAGTGGTGTCAGTTAAAAACCAGTTAAACACCATATCTTATGCTTACTTATTCTATTAATGGATTATTGTTGATAAATACATAATTATTTTTTTCTTCACCGCAAAACTCTGCGCTCTCGTTATCGCTTGGTATTGAAATCTCAGTTTTCATCATCTTTAATCCTTTCCTTCAATTAACTATAGAACAAAATACCACATGTGTTACTATTTATAATATATTAACATTTTACGATTGGAAATTTTGGTTCTATTCCTTTCACCAGTAAGATGTGTGTTTTTTTTTAGCAAAGCCACATCGGGCTATCTGCCAATTAGTAAGCCAGTAACGTAAAACTTTTATTCTTCATGTAAAGTCGGGATGGTTTAGTTTGCTCTGTGATCATCAGCCTGATCAAGTGATATGTCCATGTCTATGCTTATCTTGTTTGGTTCATTTTGTTGTCGTTTGTTTTTCAAGTTCAGTAACCAGCTCTGCACAGTTTTGTTACTTAGCGACTTTTTTTCATCTAATTCTTATTTTCTGAATTTTTATACGATGATGTACGTAAGTTACTAGGTTATAAAATGTGATTTTAAATCTTATACATTTTGCTTAGACTAATAGTAAAACAGGTAATCAAATATCGTCACGACTGTTTTGTTCCATCAAATGATGATACAATTATAGCTACTGATAGAACCAGGTAGGTGAAGAAAGATGTTGATGAACGAAAGTAAAAAAAAAATCGGCTTGAATTATTCACGTGTTTTCGACTTTGGGACGCTCTGGATAGCTGAAAAGCGGCATACACCAGGCAGCTTTTCACATTTAGCTTCTGGTGACTTGTAGAAAAGTAAATCCAGATGACTTGTGTATTGCTTTGATATGGACATCCGTGCCACCCATACATAGATAGTGCCAGTGCACTCTCTGATACAACCGAATTCTACACAAAATAATTTGGTGTTGCAGTTAATTAAAACGTTTTATGATGCTATTTCTATAAAAAACAAAGCAGTGTTCGGTAAACTTTATTTCGAAACAGAGAATAATGAAAATTTTAACGTCTAAGGGTAACATTTTAGTATCAAACGTTTACAAACCTCTGATAAGCGTATAAGGTACACTACGTCATAGATGGATTTCACTGTGCGTGTAGATATCCAATCGTCGATAAGATAAATTTGAAGAAACAATTAATAGTAGTACTAGACACAGGCAGAAGTTCAAACTTATGAACGGACGAGCAGATCTAGCACAGTGTCACTGTCGTTGGGGGAAGAGGGGTAGGGGGACAATCTCTATATCCCTAGCTATAACCGACAGCAACCACTAGGCGTGACCGTTTGGGCCCAGCTGGACTATCAAGATAATGACCTCTCCGGGCAGTTCAAAAGGTTCTTCTCATTTCACGATCCTCAATACGTTAAATGATGTCAGTCACTGACGGTGGGGGAAGTAAACGTCAGGGCCAATGGCAAACTATAAAAAATAAACCTAGTACGAGAACTTTAAGTTTTAGTGCTTTAACAGTTTCGAAGATAACTGATTTTACCTTTCGACCTTGCCTTTTAAAATATAAAACAGCAACTGTCGATTGTCAAGCAAAACAAACACACCTAAAACCCTATTAAGCATTAATAGAGTCCTTTCAACTAACAATGCCACTTAGTTTATATACAATATTCACGACTACTTTGTCACTTCACGAAACTTAACAATGACGAAATTCTTTGGTAGGCCTAGCAGTGCAAGATAACCAGTCTTTTAATATGCAGTACGAGTTTGTCCACATTTCAAAAGCACTCGGGTCGTAAGGGCGTCTATATCTGGTTTAAAATGGTTTTTTGAGTCTAACGTCATGAATTAAATAATAGTCATAAATTTAAACGACGTGATATGATCCATAATATATTATTATCAAGCATGCAAAATGTTCTATTCTTTCCTTTCCTTGTTTTGGAAATGAGACATGTTGTAGTCAAAATACTCAAGATATGCTATATACCTGACTAACAGAGTACGAAGAAAAGATGTAAGTATTTATTCGTATGTTTGGAACAGTGGTGATGACTCGGATAAAATATAATAAACTCGTATGAACACGTTAGCTTAACGAACCATATTGGATACGTCGGAGTGTATGAGGTCATTTCACATTACAGGTCGACGTGTATGAGGTCATTTCACATTAGAGATCGGTGTGTATGAGGTCATTTCACATCACTGATCAATGTGTATGGGGTTATTTCACATTACAGATCACTGTGTATGGGGTTATTTCACATCACTGATCAATGTGTATGGGGTTATTTCACATTACAGATCAGTGAGTTTGGCGTCAGCCTCCTACCAGCACATGAGACATGTGTGAGGGCAATCGTTTGTAATAGAACAGTTTGAAACCTTGCAGAAATAACTCCTCATAATGACATCGAAGACTGGCATAAACATTTAATAAAACATCAAGCTAACACATTGTGTTAATTTTAAATTGCACTTGTTCGAATAAATACAAATTAAGACACATAACTAACTGAAGTAGTAATTCACGTTATCTGTATCTTTTGGTCACAGTGCACATTCCATATCACATCTTTTGGTTGGTCGGTTGGTTTTTTTTTATGTCGCAAAGCAGCTAAACTATCTACGCTTCCATATTTTTGGATTGTCTGAAAAAGAACTAATGATTTCTATGTACCTATCTAGCATTTTCTCAAAGGGATCACATGTGGATGAGTGTTGAATGGACGGATGACTTGAGCCAGCAAAGCACTTCGTGTTTGCATTAGTAATGAACACAATGCTTGTCACGTGCTATGCAGGGACGCCAACGTTTCTTCGTGCTGACTGGACTTCCACCAGTGTAACGGGGGTATAATACACCTGTCACTGAGCGAATCTCTAGGGGCAACTCCCCTTTCCCTATGCTCAGTATAGGTAATCTAACTTTCTGCTATGACTACTGTTTACCAGCTCGATTCCTGACATCTCTTAGCGCACTGCTGAACTTAATCATTTTTTAATCACAAATAACTCTGTGTTCATCAGACTTACTGTTGTAATCTAGTGATGTGTCTGGTTAAATTGTCCAATAGAAGCGCTATTTACAAGTAGTTCTAGGCAGGCTCGTGGGTTCGGGAGAGCTTCGCTATGAATGTAGCCATATTGTACATCCTCTCCGAAGTAACCACATTATCACAACGAGGTGACCGAACCCTCTTTTCACTACGTTATAAATAAATAAGGACGACATACGGTGAGCGGCGCTTCTACGAGATTCGATAGACTGAGCTCATCACTTGTTTGAACAGACAGACGCAGCACATGAAGCGCGAGGAACGCCTGAATGCGTGCCTACTTGATAAGCACTCCAAGGGCTCTCGGTGACCTCCGAAGAACACTTAATGAAGTAAATGGAATGAATTCGATATCGTACTACGTCAGAAAGTCTACTTTAATTTTGTTATTGACTTTACCTTTGTAATAGCGGGGCGGCCGCACGTCTTTGTAGAAGAGATTATGTCTATTTAGATTTAGATGGTGAACACAAGCCGTAACTGAGGATGCAAGCCCTTACCGACTGAAATTAGTATTAAGTTATACATCCGACCTTCCCACCAGATCGGAAAACGTTGCTTACACGTTAAACACGTTAGTATTTTTGAAAGTGTGTTTATCGAAAGCTTACTTGTATGAAAACAAGATGGAATCCTCAGTGGCCGCGACACTTGAAGTTATTTTAGGCAGGATTAGAGTGAATTTCCCTATGATACTTTGTTCAGCCCCCTTTTTTATCAGATATATTTTTGTGCGCGAGAAGTATCAAGGGTGGGGTGCTCTTGTACCCGATTGGATTTTATTACTCCTTAGGATCTCAAACAAACAACCTACCATCCAATTGAAATTATTTTAGGCAAGATTAGAGTACGTTAATCTGCGAGGCCTTGGGCGCAGTCAAATACGCCAGTCGAAAGGGTTTGACCTCCTGAGACCAAACCCATAATTAAATCTCAAATCGGTCAAGAGATGACGATGTTATGAGCTAAAAGTTTAAATCCGTCTTATGAGCCGTTGTGCCGCAGCTAAAAATAAGATATACCTAGAGAAATGAACGAGTTGTGTACAATTTAAACATCCGGCATCTTAAGAAGTAATATATGGTTTGATTTGTTTTGAATTTCGTAATACTTTACCTGAAAGGAGTCGCGCGAAATTCAAAACAAATTGCAGATGCTTATACACTTTGAATATTATTATGACGACCAGTTTGTTATATTGATACATTTAGAGCATTTGCTATGACGACCACTTTGATATGTTGATACATTTAGAGCATTGCTGTGACGGCCAGCTTAATATAATGGTACATTTAGGGCATTGTTATGATGACCAGTTTCATATATTGATATATTTAAAGCATTGTTATGATGATTAGCTTGATATAATGATACATTTAGGGCGCTGTTATGACGACCAGTTTTATATATAGTTACATTTAGAGCATTGCTATGACAACCAGTTTGATATATTGATACACTTAGAGCATTGTTATGACAATAGGTTTTATATGTTGGTACGTTTAGAGCACTGTTATGACTACAGGTTTTATATGTGGACACATTGTTGGGTAAGTTGGAGGTCTATTTTAGTATTCTTAATCGATTAGGCTTACAACTTCCTCCTTGTACACGTATAATCCATAAGCTAATACCAGTAAGAAAGAACCACACGTTATATCAAATATACGCGTGGTTATAATGACATGTATAATAGAGAGTGCTTAGTAAGTCACATCACAGACACGTCTTTGATATTTCATTTGTACACGTGCCTTTAGAGCGAGATGTGGAACTGTGGTAGAGAGCTATAGGATTCCCTTAGACAGGAACTCATTGTTCCGGTAATTACCAACCTAGGAAGAATCCGGTTTTAATCCGGGCCTGCTTGAGTGACGAAGTTTAATAGAGTTTCTCAAGGTTGTAGTTTCCACGAGACGAGATGGTCTTTAAACAATCAGTTCTTTCGGTTTCTTGGAATAAGAAGAAATCCACCCTTTTGTTAGTATCTCCACTTCACAAGGACTTGCATCAAAAGATGCACCTTTAATTTGGCTTCGCGGAGCGAACTTTCCCTCGAGAGAATATAATCAATTATGTTAATTATTCACAAGTGATGATGGCGCTGTGTTTGGGAGAAGTCTCCTAGGAACTGATCTTGCGAGAAGTGGAACACAACAATCCATACCACTACACGCGCTAACGACGCTCAATTGTACACTACATAATTGGTTTGGCTAGACCGTTAAAAAGGTTACTGTGTATCTATTGTGTTTCTAATCAACCAATCTTTATATTGCCGCAGAATGATAGGTCTTCAAAATGGGTTTATATCAGCAGAAAAAAACAACAAAACCTAAAACCGTGAAAGACAACCAGAAAATCTCATTATTGAAAAGATAAGACTTGAGGCAAACTATATAAAAAATATATTGGATTAAAGGACAAGAATATTCAGCATAGGAATTCCAGCAGATGAGCGTGTAGCAATTAAACTAATAAAAATATCAAAATACGTTTGGGGAAGTAATATTTTATAATTTTTTTCTTCTGCTTTCTAAATGTGGTTGACGAATGTTTTAACATGAGACATCAAATCATGAAAATAGTCTATAGAATGTTTCTTTACATATTGTATGTACTGTTATGGTTTAGTTAGTTTTGAATTTCGCGTAAAGCTACTCGAGGTTTATCTGCGCTAGCCGTCCCTAATTCAGCAGTGTAAGACTAGAGGGAAGGCAGCTAGTCATCATCACTCACCGTCAACTCTTGGGCTACTCTTTTACCAACGAATAGTGGGATTGACCGTCACATTATAACACCCTCGCGGCTAAAATGGCGAGTATATTTGGTGTGACGGTGATTCGAACCAGCGACCCTCAGATTACGAGTCGAGTGCCTTAACCATGTGGCCATCCTGGGTTATGTAGTCTTATGTCTATTCAATTTTTTTTTATATAAATTGTTAAGACAATAAAAGTATCTTTTCTATGTTCTATAATCTATATTCTCTAGTCTTACGAAATTTTATGTTTAGGGTAGACTTTCGTTTTTATTTCGATTTGGTTCTAGATGAAAATGGATCTCTTTTGAGCGTTTGTTAACATGTTTGGGTTATATATATAGCATGTGTCATCTTTCAAATTTGGATTTCAATCAAATGTCGGCGTCTCAACGGGGAACATCTTACGTAGTATTTACTTTTCTTAAATGACGACATTTACGACCCAGTCGAAGGGTTCGGGCTGACAGCAGCTGTTTTCTGGGTTTGTATTGGTTGTCATCTTATTTCAACAGTTTCTTTTCGCCCCAGCTCGTTTCGATGGTTCCATTGAAGGACAGAAGAGGCGATCCGCGGTAACGTCAGGCCTGCACTTCGTGGGAAATGTGGCCTTATCGCGTCGACAGCAGAAATTGCTTCGATATTTCAGATCTCAAGTTGCTTTCTCTCTGTTATTCATCTATTCCATTTGTCCAGTACAAGAGACAAGAATGTGGCTACGTCCAAAGTTTAGGGTAGAGAGGAAGAGAAAAATATGCGTTTTTTTTCGTAAACAAATACAGGAATTTTAAAAGAAAAACGAATATCTGTATATCTAGAATTGTAGTAAAAATAAGAAATTAAATAAGTAAATGAACTTAACTGTTGTTACATTAAAACATAACAAGAAATGGACAGACAGACAAATATGATTACAGAGTCCCGCAAAACGTTTGTTGTCAGGATGGATTCGAATCCCCGTCACACCAAACATGCTCGCCCTTTCAGCCGTGGTGGAGTTATAAAGTGATGGTTAGTCCCACTATTCATTGGTGAAAGAGTAGCTCAAGAATTGGCGGTAGGTAGCGATGACTAGTTGCCTTCCCTCTAGTCTTACACTGTTAAATTAGGGACGGCTAGCGCAGAAAGCTCTCGTGTAGCCTTGCGCGAAATTCAAAACAAAATCAAAAACAAACAAACAAATGGTGTTTTCATTGTTGTAGAACTTCTTTAAGTACAGGATTTCTAAAGTAATATAAAATCATTATAACAGCAGACATAGATGATGGCATTTATACGTCCACTTGTCTCAGGACGAACACTGGTTAAGCCTTCATTGTGTACGGCCTATATTCGATAAAGAAAAAAACTAACACTCTAACTTGTTTATGTGTTTTTGTTTAGTTAGGACTAAACCTTAGTTTACTTAATACTCTCAGTAGACAGACTTATAATATTTTTCTACGACCTCACATAAGATAAATTTGATAAGCTTTCTATACCTTGTTGTTCAAAATGTCTACTAAGGTGTAGTTAAATCCATTGAAATAAAGTGCGCGCGCATGTTCAGGACAGACAGAAACCGAGTATCAATTATAATAGATGCGTAACTATTCCCGCCAATACATACAAAAATATCAGGACACGAGTAGAATATAATAACAGTTAGAGTGTATAAAAATAAATCAAAATTTGCTTTTCTCTTAACTTTGGCCTTCTTCTGTAAAAACGGCTTAGACCGTGTTGACACAGATCTAAGTAATGATTTTTACTGGGTTATATTAACCGGCAACTGTATGAAGTAGAACCTTAATTAATGTGACATACAGGAGTATACATGGCGAATGTGACTCTTGTCAACTGTCAGAGGAAGATCCCTCAGGTGTTGTTTAATTTCCCTGTTCCTCACGTGTTCCATAGAATACTAAACACAGTTATTTCGAATCGGTCACGAAATTACCATATAACGATCTATCTATACTATAATAATAGAACTCCTTTATGGGCAGTGTCTCCACGGGAAGCTATGTAGGATTTTAAAAACTGGTGATCAAAATGTCACACTCATTTCTATTGTGACTTTTAAAATGTGTGAATTGTGTTCATAGTGAAGATAAGGTCAGAATGAGACTTAGTAAAGATAAGTGAGGTGTCACTTTGGAGTAGGTGAAGACAGTATCAGTTTGAGGTGTCACATTGGAGTTAGTGAATATAGTGTCAGACTGAGGTGTTACTTTGGAGATAGAGAAGACAGTATTAGGTTGAGATGTCAGGACATAGTAATGTCAGGTTGAGGTGTCATACAGGGAAGATAATGTCAGGTTGAGAAGTCATACAAATCATGGGGAAGGTATTTATATTATGGATATTATAACTAGTGCGTGACAATGTAATAGTAAAATGCTGTATCAACCGACTTAGGACTTTTTGTATTTTGTATTTTTTAACTAAAATAAATAAAACGAGATATCAACATTTTTTTTTATTTGCACAATAATTTGTTTGTAAAGCTTGAAAATATATGTTAAAAATTTTAAAAACTATACATAATTCGGGTGAAATAATTTCACCATAATTAGGAGAATAAACGACATAGTGTGTATATAAAGTTACTTATAAAACCTAATGCACGTGTATAATTTGCATGTTTACAATGGCAACAGTTAAAACAACGATTTCCAAAACGTTTCCTCCGTGGCTCATGAACCTAAATCTCTATTTATATTCATTTTATGTTTTAAAGCTTCTAAAGGTTCCCTTATCTTTATCTTTCCTGTTATTTCCTTAAGTATTTTAACGTTATCCAAGTCAATAGCATGTGTATAATTTGCCACATGTGCTACCAAAATTGATTTATCCGTTTTAATTGGTTCACGGCAATTTGATGTTCTTTTATTCTAACTTATAAGCTCCTATTTATCTGTCCAATATAACTTAGATCACAAGTGTTTTGCTTTTGTTTGTTTTTGAATTTCGCGCAAAGCTACACGAGAGCTATCTGCGCTGACGTCATTAATTTAGCAGTGTAAGATTAAACGGAAGGCAGCTAGTTATCACCACCCACCGCCAATCCTTGGGCTACTCTTTTATCAACAAATATTGGGATTGACTGTAACTTCACAACGTCCTCACGGTTGAAAAGGCGAGCACGTTAAATTTGTTTCATATTTGTCTTTTGTTACTTATTTCATGACGTAACCATATTTATGGTTACCAATTAAATCTAATGTCTTTTATAATACTTTATCATCTCCACACGACACTACAGCTGCCCAGCGGTAAGTGTACAGGCTTACAATGCTAAACTTCAAACTTCGATACCCGTAGTGACCAGAACACAGGTAGCCCATTCTATAGCTATACGCTTAACAACACTTAACCATTCCCGGCTTTTGAAGAAGGGCTTAGGGACGATCATCGCTAGAACTGTTACATTTATTACTGTTTTTTACGGTTTTATGCACCTTATTGTTTTGTTTAGTCTTAGAATATACATTAGAAAAGGAATCGCATCTAAGCTAGTCCAAAATAAGTTTTACCATGAAATCACTTATCTCATAGAGATTACAAAATGTTAAATGGACCCATTAGGTATCACAGTTTTCCTGTTTATTGATAAACCTATTTTAATTTGCAACTATTCCACTTTGTTTTCTTCGACGTTTTCATCAATAACGTAATTCTTTTCGAACTCACTCACTTATACATGGCCCGGCATGGTTAGGTGGTTAAGGCACTCGGCTCGTAAACCCAAGACTGCCTGGTTGGAATCCCCGTCACACCAAACATGCTTGCCCTTTCAGCCGTAGGGGCGTTATAAAGTGCAATCAATCCCACTATTCGTTGGTAAAAAGAGTAGCCCAAGAGTTGGCGGTTGGTGGTGATAACTAACTGCCTTCCCTCTAGTCTTACTCTGCTAAATTGGAGACGATCAGCGCAGAGAGCCCTCTTGTAGCTTTGCGCTAAATTCAAAAACAAATAAGTACTTATTCACTTTATAGATTTGATGTCTCAAACATCAACAGAAAATTGTGGTATTTATTGTTCCTGAAGTCAGAAGTGTTTCTTATGCTGTCACACCAAACATGTTCGCTACCTTCCAGCCGTGGTGGCTTTATAACGCGAGGTCAATCCCACTATTCGTTGGTAAAAGAGTAGCCCAAGAGCTTGCGGTGGGTGGTGACGACTAGCTTCCTTCCCTCGAGTCTTACACTGCTAAATTAGGGACAGCTAGCGCACATAGTCCTTGAGTAGCTTTGCACAAACTTCAAAACAACCAACAAATTCTTGTGGTGTAAAAGAAAAAGACGATCATAAGGCACATTGTAATTGTCTCGGTATATCTCTCTATACGTTCGTATGCTATTTTATGACTTACTTATTCTTCCTTATTTTTTAAACGTACAAATAATCCTTTGTTGGTATTGTTGGAGAGCTTTCTTTCCGAATGTACAGAAGTGGTTTACAATGAGTATCAGTTATTGAGTACCGCCTCGGGGTCTCAAATTTCGAGTAACGTCCTATAGGTTAGAAAACAACGAAAACGAACGTTAATTGGTAACGATAAGCCTCGAGTGTTTAGTAACGATCTATAGGTCTCAAATGTTTTGTAATGGCCTATGGATCTCACTTCTGTTCTACTTTTTTCCATTCTTCGCACCATGTTTGCAGTAACAGGAAAAAATAAATAGTTGACACTGGTCTCCTTCACAGGTGTTTGCACCCTGTCTGTTTGTATTAACAAAAAACAAGAAATAGTTGACACTGCTCTTTCACAGATGTTTGCACCCTGTATATTTGCTATAACTAAATAATAATGACAAAATACTAAGCAAAGGTCCTTCAAAGTCACTCACAATTGCTTGTTGAGGCTAGACGTTAGCTTGGAAAAGCTCTGCTGATCCTGTAACGTTAACACTAGAAAAGTCTGTTCCTAGA
Source organism: Tachypleus tridentatus (assembly GCF_004210375.1). Lineage (NCBI taxonomy): Eukaryota > Metazoa > Arthropoda > Merostomata > Xiphosura > Limulidae > Tachypleus > Tachypleus tridentatus. The sequence goes on from NC_134831.1 coordinate 186,643,310, forward strand.
TTTATTTGAACTTACTCGTCTGTGTTAGGATATTGACATAAACTTACGTCGTCAAAAATAAACATTTAGCACTAAAGGTGCAATTTCTCGGTTGTTTAGAACAAGCCCACAATACCAGACATATATATTACCTGCTATATATGTTTCTATAATTTAAAGATGCAAACAGACAAATAAAAACCAGCTAAATAGATGTTCAGGCTTATTTTATTTTTCTCATTGACTCAAAGTCACTGGAACAGTTCTCACATTTGAACAGCTTTATTAAATGTGTTAAAGGTACTGAAATATGCATACGTTTTAAGTCTTTTAAACTTACAGAGGGAACATATTTACCTATTGTCTTTTCGCGATTTCTTAGACTGCTAGTAACTATATCATAAGTTGTACTTATAGTACAAATGAGCCAGATGTGCGGTACAAATTAAGATCTCAAGGTAACTGCGAACAGCATGTAAACAAATCTTTATAATCACTTTATACACACACACACACACTGTTGAATAGCAGACAAACCAACTACAAAGTCACCAAAAACACTTGAGAAAGTCAGTAAAGTAAAAACCAAAATTTACAAGACCAAAAGTTTTTAATCTCACTGTCTAACGTTGTTGAAAATATAGCTTTCTTCTGTCTTCACGTTATCTAAATCTAAATGCATATGAATGTATTAGGCTATATTGGTTTCTCTTGATTTCACCTTGGTTGTGAGAATAATAATTATGCAACATCAATAACAAACAAACATATTCTATGATTACGAACTCGCTCCGTGAGTTGCCAAGAAAGAACAAGCTCTCATATCACATGCGAGTGCGTTATCGCTTACGCGCACGCACTACGTGATCATCCTGCACTTTTATTAATTAGATAAAAAGTGTGGATTACATAAGCTTTCTAAATCTAGGTTTTTAACTAAGGTCTAACGTTTCAAAGTAGAGTTTTTAGTTCTATACATCTGACTCGAGAATTTTGTGTGGACAAAGCAGTTTCCTACGTGAGGATCCACGCTACCATTGCTGAAGTCTGACACGGCTTTGCTCGAGCACTATTGACTGAAAAAATAATTATAATTTGTATAATTTATCATTGCATTGTTTTCAAACTAAGTGTGAATTATAGACATCAAATACTATGCTTGAAAAAGTGTGGTTTTTAAAATATCCTTTCAAGGTTATCAACAGTAATGCTTTATTCGTGAAACAAGCTTCAGTCATTAATCCAGCAAAAGAAAAAGCTGCCACCCTGGATAGATGTAAGAAAAGCTTATAATAAAGATACCAACAAAAGCCAGAAAATGTCTAGAGATGGCTCTAAGAAAAACTACGAGAAAAATAGGTCTTGTGCCAGTCACTATCGAGACTTAGTACCAAATAACAAACACAAAAAATATGACACTATAAAATGTTTTGAATATAAAAATGGGGAAATAGAATTAGTAGCACTAGAAAGTAAGGAAACAAGGTAGGAAAGAGCAGGAAAACATCACAACACTCTGTGGTTTTCGATACGATGCAACGTCAAAGTGGATGTGACCATCGTTCTTCCCGTTTCTACTTCGTATTTTACTTTAAAATTTAATCCGTTTATAGACTTAAATTGAGTATTATTAGTAGCTAATTCTTTATAAATACTCAACAAATTTGAAAATTTCAAAAATCGGTGATGTTTATACTATTTTTCTGCCAAATAGCTATAATGTCTCCCATAAGTAAAGTATGACTATTGGATTTTCTGTCTCACTTCCGACATCAATTATCCTTAAGATGTCATTAGGGTCACGTAAGTCTTACATATATGTCTCTGTATTTAATTGATGAAATAAAGTTTAAAGCAGAGAAATGTATTTATATACACCTTTCATTTAATTTGAAGAATTACCAACTTTCATAAGTTTGTTTGTTTGTTTGTTTTTTGGAATTTCGCACAAAGCAACTCGAGGGCTATCTGTGCTAGCCGTCCCTAATTTAGCAGTGTAAGACTAGAGGGAAGGCAGCTAGTCATCACCACCCACCGCCAACTCTTGGGCTACTCTTTTACCAACGAATAGTGGGATTGACCGTCACATTATAACGCCCCCACGGCTGGGAGGGCGAGCATGTTTTGGCGCGACTCGGGCGCGAACCCGCGACCCTCAGATTACGAAGCGCACGCCTTAACGCGCTAGGCAACTTTCATAAAGCACACTTATTAGGAATGGGCGGAACAGTGGTTGCACAGTGTCAAAAGCCATCATGTGATATAATACCATAACGCCCATTTGTATCTTGTTTACTTATTTTTGGCGCTTTCCCTCCTACTTCCTAATTGTTTTATCTAATTTAATAAAAACAGATAAATAGTTCTTAGAATATCTAGTATATATAAGGGAAGTGTTGGTATTAGATAATAAAGTATACAAAACTGAACTATAACATTTGAGGTCTACTGGTAAGAGAGTATTTGAGATAGAAATAAGTTTTCTGAAGTTTGCGTTTAAAATTAGTAGGATTTTAATTCATTTCAAGAGTGTGTTTAAAAGCGAAGCATAAATATTTAGTCATTTGTTTATTAACACTTATAAGCAAGAGTCGTGTGTTTTCAATTATTTGTTTAAAATACATGGATTATAGGCTTACTTTATTGTCAATTAAAAACACATGGAACTTAAGTCTACTAAGTGTGTTCTTTAACATGCACCGACTATGGGCATGTAAAAGTGTTCGTTGAATACTACAATGATACAGATTTACTACAGTGTGTTTCTGTACTAAAGAGGATATGGGTTTACTAAAGTCTGTGTGTAAATTACAAGGAGTGTGGGTTTACTACAGTATGGATCTAGAGTACAAAGGAGAAGGGTTTCCGAAAACATTCATCTAAACAGTAATGGATACATACAGCTTTACTATAGCGTGTGTCTAGACTATAATTAATACATACCTACTAAAGCATATATCTAAACGATAATGGACACGGGTTTACCAAAGTGTGTATCTAAACCGCAAAAGGCGTTGTCTTAATACATTGTATGTTTCAATACGTAATTAATAAAATTAAAAATAAAAATGCATATCGGATACTAAAAACAAAAACAAAAGACAACTAAAACGATTTATTAACAGCCACAGTAGATGGCAAATAAGTATTATATTGAAATATTTAAGTTGAAACTATAAAAAACGTATCCTTTGCTATATTTGTCTCGTAAAAAGCCTCTATTTTTTCTCGCTGTGTTTCTATATGTTAGTTGCTACACTTGCAAGTGTGTTCAATATTCAGCCCGTATTTCTGAAAATTAAAACAATCTAATCCAGTTGTCACTCTCACCATATAATCTCTTATAATTAGGCTTAAATAAACGTAGGCTAGAAAGAAGAGATGGCGCTGTAATTACGAATCAAATTAAAGGGAAATCGAATTTTATCGGTGCTGTTGTAATATTCCATATAGCAGCTGGCCTTTTAGAAAAGGGATGTCTGTCTTTCGCTACATATTAAACTTTTTCGATAGTACAAATTTCTGATTATGTATAAACACACAGATATGAAGATTTTTTTTTATCTGGCAGTCGATGTGTTTGATTATTGGATCTATTATCGTTTGATAGCATCGGTGCCATAAAATTTTATATGGTTTACGATGTCGTTTCAGACACAGGTTGGTTGCTGATATTTTAAATTGTACATGTCTGTTTTTTCCATTGGTTTCAAACAGTGTTTTGAAAAGCTCTTATAGCTTTCTTTGAAAACCATATCGAGTTGAAAAAAAATTGAAGTTGTATATACAACTCGCTCCAGCAGTTTTGAATATCTGACAGTTTTTGCTGCCACTGAGATAGAGACTTGCCCTCTCGCGGCAGATGGTGTCGAACCATTATTTCCACTCCACTGTGACCGTATACCCTATCGATGGCACCTAGATCACTGGCTTTGATTGATATTTTATATTCACGGTGTTTAGTAACACCTGCCGCTTGTAGAGAGGGTGCACGTGCGCATCAACGGCCAGTACGCACGCGGAACCACGAAACTTCCGGCCGTGAAGAAAAGAATCACGTCGTGACGCAATCAATCTTAGTTTACCCTTGTCAGGCCTAGTGTTGTCTCATTTTTTACTTCTTTCACATAGTGAGCCAATTAGACGGTAGGGCGTCTAAATACGGGCGTGAAACACACGATTAAATTGGCTGATTTTCCCGGCGACCAGCGACACTAACCGAAGAGAAAGAGAGGTGGGGTGGGTGGCGATATAGCTTATGTACAACTTTTCCTTTCATGTTAATACTTTTACAATATACATAATCTCGAGGTTTATTGAAAATAAGTCCTAGGTGTCTCTCTTCGTTTGCAGTAAAACCATGTTAGCCTTACACGACAAAACGTGACTCACACCAGAGCACCGAGAAACTACGATTCGTAACGTACAGTGGTTCAGCGCCAGCCACATAAGAGCGAATTTCTTGAAGTTACAATTTCACGTACACGTTTATTGGACTTATCTGTTATTCCTACGCATTACCAATTTGTGCCGTTAGCTAATTTGTCTTCAATTTACCGTTGACGTAATTAAAAAAAGTTATGTTTTTGTGGTTTGATGGTGATGTAGACAAACAAAAATATGTAGTCTCCTATTTTAATCATTTACAACGTCTCTCGTTAGGACGGACTTTATTTGCGTGTCTTTTGATCTTTCAAGAAACGTGTCAGTAGGCTTACAATTATCATCCACGTCTCGAGACTTAAAACCTTCTGTGGATTACGTTGTTTATCACTGGCCTGATTATGTTAAACATAATCTGTCATAACTTGACCGATTCTGTTTTGATGTATAAGCTAATATATTTCATATTCAATTATGCATCACATCAGAATAAAAATTGAAGTAATGAGTTACTAAACCTTATGGAAAAGTTAGACTGATTGCATCAAACTGTCTTTAAGTATCGGAGGATATAGTTGTGTTTGTGATTAAATAAAAGCCGTATTTAAATATCAGAGGATTTAGTGGTGTTTGGGCTTAATCAGAAACTGTCTTTAAATATCGGAGGATGTAGTGGTGTCTGGGCTTAAACAGAAACTGTCTTTAAGTACGGGAAATATAATGGTGTTTGTGATTAATATAATTGTTTTTAAGTATCGGAGGATATAAGGGCTTATGTGTTTTAATAAGTCTACACCAAGTTATCTCTTTACGTAAAAACATTTAAAACTTATTTGTATCCACTGTCACAGACGTAGTCAGCTTATGAACATCGACGTAGTTCACCTTTTTACAATTCAGTTACACTTATGTTTCAGGATTTGTTATTTTTAAATAAGTAAATATGTCTTCCGTTGGAAAGTTTTTATAGCATAAAATTATTTTCTTAAAAAGTGGTCATCTTATTGAATGGTTACCCTTATGGATGGATATAAAACGTGTAATATTTATCTAACATCAACATTTTAAAGAAAGGTATTGTTTGCAACAAAACATACAAACAAAAACAAGAAGAAAACATGGTTTCAACAGCTGAAGGTAATGTTGAACGTTACATTTAGCTGGTATAAGAAAAGTTACTTACCTGATTTAGAATGGTCTTTCATTCCTATCTCCACGGGTTTTCCTGTGGTAAGGGGTCAAAGGGCGTGCCATCACGTTTGTAGACTTAGATTCAAAGCTTTATTGATCTTCTATTATGAATGTATGTCAGTAAATTTGGTTTCATATTGTGGATTATAATTCAAATTTTTGTATTATACATTAGTTAATTTTTTAATTTAAAATAACTATTAAAAGAATCCAAAATATCGATTTTTGTGTGCCACGTAGAATGTTGAATAGAGCGTTATTTCAAATCAGATATTTATAACATCCATATGCAAAGTCTATAGTTTCTCATATTTAAAATCTTGAATTACCGATATTAACTAGCTATAACATAAAATAAGAACCTCCTACATTTTCTGTATATTATTGTATTTAGTGAATCAACCAAGTTGGCTCCGCCCACCTTTTCCAGTTTTGGAAATGCTTGCTTACGTACACCTACTTCGTTCTCTGATGTATGTATAAACAATAGAAAGCTCAGAATGTTCCCCACGTGGTTTACTCATGCTCTGCGAAGTGTTTGCGCGAGAAAACCTTCCTTTCCGTGGTAGAATCGAAGTGGAGAGGTAAGAGCTAATAGAGTTCGAAATAAAATGTTCTTCAGACCTAAATACAGCTTATTTACTGAGCCTGAAAAATGGTAGTGGAATTATGTTGTATTGATATAGTAATTTATATTTTTTTGCTATTTCCAAATGTAGATATAAAACTTAAAATAAATGTTTTACAACTTTCACGTGAGAAAGTTGACAAGGCTCAGCAAATTACAGCAAACGAGTAAAAAGTTGATAAGTTTGTTTGTTTTCGAAATTCGCGCAAAGTTGCACGAGGGCTATCTACTCTAGCCGTTCCTAACTTAACAGTGTAAGACTAGAGGAACGGTAGCTAGTCGTCACCACTCACCGCCAACTCTTGAGCTACTCTTTTACCAACGAATAGTTGGACGTCCCACGTCTGAAAGGACGAGCACGTTTGGTGTGACAGAAATTCGAACTTGCCGCCCTTGGCTTAGAGAGTTCATAAGTAGAAGAGATCATTGTTTTGCCTACTTCTTTATTTACTGTTCTATGTGTTAAGATTGTCTGTTTGTTTGTTTGAATTTCGCACAAAGCTTCTCGAGGGCTATCTGTGATAGCCGTCCCTAATTTAGCAGTGTAAGACTAGAGAGAAGGTAGCTAGTCATCACCACCTACCGCTTACTCTTGGGCTACTCTTTTACCAATGAATAGTGGGATTGATTGTACCATTATAACGCCCCCACGGCTAAAAGGGCGAGCATGTTTGGTGCGACCGGGATTCGAACCCGCGACCCTCAGATTACGAGTCGAACGCCTTAACCCACATAGCCATGCCGGGTTATGTGTTAAGACGAATCATAGAAATTTAAGAACTTATTTGTAAATAATAATAATAATATATATATGTATGTACATGTTATGTATTATAACGGAAATGTGACTTTTTTACAAAATACTAGTCCACTAGAAAAAAGCCAGGACAGGTCACTTTATTAAAGCTCAGTTTTATACTATTGAATACGTTAACATGAGTGCACACACTCGACATCATTAAAACTTCGTTCTGCGTTGGCACAGCGGCAAGCCTTCGGATTTGTAACATTAAAATCAGGGGTTCAGTTTCCCTAGGTGGACACAGCAGATAGCCCGATGTAGCTTTGCCATAAGAAAAACACACATATACACACATTAAAACGTCTGCAATGTTAGTTCGATAAGGCTGAAAAGTCAATAGAATAAAAGTAATAAATGTATAGATATAGATGTATAATTTTGGATATTTAAGCTATTTAAACGTTTTTGGTTTTATAATCTATAGTCATTTTAAAACGAGAAAACATAGTACATATCTATTTACTAATTTTGATAGTAGTTATAAGGTCGGTCAAATAGACCAAATTAATACAGATAATAATAATAATTTCACAATAGTGAAGATAGTATAAAATACGAAGTTTTCTAAAAAAAATAATATGTTAAGTATCTGATTGCAACTAAGAGATCATAAGTATTTTACACGTGAAATTTGACATCTTTTTAATGCCTAAATTATTTTTAATTTCAACATCAAAATTATTTTGCATATTAGATATTCAACGTTCGAAAAGAAAAATCGCTACTTAAAAAAATCTCAGACTCATTACAAAACCTGATATTTTATGTACGAAAGCCTTGTAATATTTGGTGATAAGACGCACAATTTCGTGAAGTTATACGCATAATGTATTAAAATATGAATATGGAAACGATAACAAGCACAAAACAAATACGAGGCTGGTCCCTAGAAATGAGCCCATAGTGAAAGGTCTCTCCTTCTACATCGTTGTTAAAGTGAAAGTTTCTTTTTTTAAAACATAATCATCTTCAGTTTTTATCTAACGATTATTCTTATGGATATAAAACATTTAATATTTATGTAACATCAACATTTTAAAGGATGATAACGCAAATGGCTTTCTACAACACACAAGGAATGGGAGGGAAATATGTTCTAAACAGCCAGAAGTAATTTTGAATATGTTACACATAGCAGCTATAGGGAAAATGATGTAACCTGAGATGGTCCTGTAGCACCACTCTCCTTGAGTGTAGGATACCTTGTTGATATTAGTTAGTATCTAGCTTAACTCTGTGTTTCAAATAAGACTTGGTCACCTTAATCTTTAAAAGTACAAAATATATGTGAAGAAACGAGTAGCGGTGGAATTTACAAAATATTAAATGTATCATCATGGGGTTTGAGCGTGGCATTGCTTCACTCATAAAGAAGTCGGAAGTGGTCGTGGTTTGTAGTGTATTCAACAACTGTTTTTTTCATAAAAAGTGATTCACCTGCTATACGTATTACAAGTGTAATTACATCTTGCTTTGCAGAATTGAAACAGAAACCTAGTGCTGTTTTTCACCTCTATATTGAATCAAAGACAACATGTAGGCTTTTGGAACCAATCTAAAGCTTTGAATTACGCGTTTTTGTTTCTGATTTTGCAACTGTGTAACTGCGATTTGCTTGGGGATTCTGTGTTCTTATTGACGTCTGGTTATTGTTATAAAATTTGGATTTAATCATAAATCCAAGTGATTGGCGACTCATAATACGTGAAGAAGATTACTTAATTATTTAAACTCGACCTTTTTTTTTTTCTCATTTAACTACAAAGCGCTGATCAATGGAATATTTCTACTGTTCGGACTGCTGGGATTGAGCCACAAATGCTAACGTATAAGCTCTGGAGCTAGCTACTGAACCAGTAAGGAAATATTTGACACACTGTTTTACTTTTTTTAGGTGTTCATACTTAAAGTTAGATTTTGACGACCGCAGTTTTACTTCTGTAGGTGTTAGTATATTACTGTTAATTTATGACGATCAAAATTGTTGTTATGGTTTTATTCGATCATCTATGCCTCATTATTAATAAGTTATTACTTTTCTATCACTAAACACCAATTAGTAATAATCTATACCACGTGTTTCGACTGCTGATTTACTATAGTCTTCAAAGAAGTCCTGGTAATGGTGCTGGGAATTGATTTAGGTTTTTTGATAGAAATTCTGGTGTTTTACTCAAGATTTGAAGCGGCGCGTAATGCACAAGGTCTCAGTAAAATTGAGCGAAACGGTATAACAGAAATCTGTTCTGAGTGTAGGTGTAGTTAAGTCGGAACGTTATCTTCGATGGTGGACGCTAATGGCAGAGCAGTAAGTAATAATCATCCATAAAGATGTGTCAAATAATGTTTTACTTATTTTTTTACGTTTTATCATCCAATACCTTGTGCATTTTTTAGGTTTAATTTTATAAACGAAAATGGAATGCAGGCCTGATATGTAATGCTATAAATCATATAACATCCTTTCTGACAATTTCACGTCTATATTTATTACATACGTAATATCGTTTATTGATACAAAACGCACTCTGAAAGTTCACATTTTTTGTTCTGCAGTACATACATTTCTAACAGAAAAAGTAATTGTTAGATACGCGATACTTCTAGCAACACAAAACGTATTTCGAAATTCTACGTCTTTAGATGTTAGTGATCTAGTATATTTAACTGTACAAAATAATGTATGTTAGTTCCTTATCTTTAGTGGCTAATAAGAATATTTCTAGTCATATAAAACACATTGTGGGCAGTCTATATCGTTTATGTATTAGTTAATATAAGATCTTTTTAAACACATATATAACTCTTTAGAAGCTGAGCAATATTTTTATTTTAATGTGTAATATTTAAATAAAGCACACACGAGAGCTACAGATCTGGTCTTATTTGTTTGTAACAAATTTTCGTGCACGAAAACCCCACGTTTTATTTAACATTTCTTAAAGTGTTAATTATCAGAAACTTGAAATATCGGTACTAAGCAAGGGACTCTGAAATTCTTTACCATAATTGTAACCATTCCGTTCAACGAATAACCTACGTAGGTTTCGGGTTCTGTACGTTTGGTTTAAACTCGTAGAGTGTTATTGGTGGAAGCACGTGCGATGACGTACAGGGAATCCTACAGTCACCACTTTTCCGTTCAACGAAGTATTTATGCATGTTCTCGAGTTCTGGACTTTCAGTTTAAGCTTATGGAATCTTACTTGTGGAAACACGTATGATGACACACTAGAGATCGTTAAGATGCGATGTAAATCCGAAATCTGATGTTGATCTGATACTAGGGTGGTTTTTTTCCTACCCTGCCGCCATGGTTGGTCGACCCTTCTGGTTAGCCGCCGAGCCAATTTTCTGCTGTTGTGGTCAAAGGACCTGTCCATTGATCTTCACAAATGACGCCGAGTGACCGCAGCTAGAGTCTGGGACCTGCAAGCAGTTTGTGGGAGTTTTAAAAAATCTCATAGTGCCTTTAATGAGGTCGACATAGAATGTTGATCAAAATGTGTGGGGTATCCAGATTGGTAACATAGGACACATAACAACAAAATTATCTAATGTTTTTTATTCTTGGTTTCCCATAAATCACATTACTCTATATCTAAATCAGGCATAATCATGTTTGATCCCTTTCAGTAAGACAAACTATTTTAGGTAAAACTAAGTAATGTAGTTTGATGATCACGAGTTAAGACCCAATCAAGTGAGTTTGACTTAGAAAACTTTGATGCAAAGAAAAACAATAATCAAAGACATTATTAAATTGTTCGTTAAGCAAATATCAGTTCGACTTTATTTATTTTTTTGGAGGATGGAAAATTATAGATCTAAGTTTCTCTGAAAGAAATAATGAATAAAAGTTGTTTACTGAGTTTAGTCGAGGACAAAAGCACGTCTGTGGTTTCGTTATGGAGTGGGGTAGTTTTTTAAATGATAAATCCCAGTCAACCTGTTTACTTCCCCTAAAATATTTCGTGTGTGTGCGTGTTTGAGAAGAATAAAATTAATCTATTGCAACTATACGATTCTTAGATAAATAAACAGAACCACATGCGAAGGTTTGTGTACATTTCATAGATACACTAACGGATCAACTCCTTCTTAACCATGTACCACCACCACTACCATAATGCTAATCCTCTGGGGGCTGGAGTGTTTTCTTTCAGTCTCCTACCTTAACTTATATCTCCTTTATGAGTGAGTTACTGTATAAAAATGTACGTACCAACCAGTCGTAGAGCAAGGAGTGTATGAACATGCTAGGAAGTCTCTTGGGAAAAGAGAAACGCGCGTTCTTGAGTTCCTATACAAGACCTGCATGTGCTTATCATATACGTCTCACAGTCATCTTTACGTCTTTACGTGTACTTAATTATGTTACTTGAGTTTATAAACACAGAAAAATGGACGTATTCGAAACAAGATCGCAAGCAGCGTCTATTAGCAGTATGTGATACGTGTATTTATTTTTCTCTCGTACTTTAAACGTTCAGATTCGCATCTATGAATACTAGCTCTTTGTTGGTTAACATCCTTCGGTCGTGTTCTTCGTATCTTGTGAAGGAACTAACGCCTTCAGTTTACAAAATATGAAAGAAAGGTCGAGTATACTTTTACAAGTATATGTCTATCTGTCTGTATCATTCTGAGACTCCAATGCAAAAGTGCTTTATTAGGGGTGTAGTTTCATGTGTTACATGTTGAGAGTTAAACACTAAAGTTTTCATCCAGGGTTTAGTTTTATATCTTATCTCAAGGTCAAAAAGAAGAGTACTTCATCAAAGATCTACTTTATATCTTATTTAAAAGTACATAAGCGTGCTTCGTCAAGGATCTAGTTTTATTTGTTCTCTAAAAGTCAAACATATGAGTTCTTCATATTTTTCACACTTATGAACCGCATACATAATATTTTTTTTTAATCTAGTTTATATGTTACATTGTGCAGGGCGAACATGAAACTTTCAAAAAAGAATAAATTAAAGTACAAGAATTTCCATATGTCACACAATAAATAAAAATCCTTTGTTGTGACAGATAAAATGAATTTATTTTATGTAACAACCACTTTAGATATAACCCGATAGTCAGCTTTTACCGATTCAGTATATGTTGACAGATGAAATGTAAAAAAACGATAAAGTGTAAAAAAAATTATAAAATTTCATTATCATGTAATTTGTAACATTTGAAACTGAAAGTCATACAGTTAGAGCAATTTATTGCAGCAAGAGACATTGAGTCAGTTATAACAGCATACTACTATAGGAAGAGGTAAATAACATACATTCATTCAGTTATTATAGTATACTACTATGGAAGAGGTAAATAACATACATTCAGTCAGTTATTACAGCATGCTACTACAGGAAGAGGTAAATAACAAACATTCAGTCAGTTATTACAGCATACTACTACAGGAAGAGATAAATAACATACATTCAGTCAGTTATTACAGCATACTACTACAGTAAGACGTAAATAACAAACGTTCAATAATTTGTTACAGCATATTTCTGTGTGAATACGTAAATAACCTACATTCAGTGAGTTGTTACAGTATATTACTGAGAGAAGACGTAAATAACAAACGTTCATTCAGTTGTTACAGCATATTATTGTGGGAAGATCTGACTAACAAACATTCAGCCAGTTGTTACAGTTATGTTACCTTGGGAAGACTTAAATAAGAAACATTCAGTGAGTTTTTGCAGTATATTACTGTGGAAAGATGTCCCTAACAAACGTTCAGTTAGTTGTTACACTATATTACTGTGCGAAGACGTAAATAACAACCATTCTGCCAGTTGTTACAGCATATTATTGTAGGAAGACGTGACTAACAAACATTCAGTTGTTACAGTATGTTACTGTGGGAAGACGGACGTAAAGAACAAGCATCCAGTCAGTTGTTACAGTATATTACTGTGGTAAGACTTAAATAACAAATATTCAGGCAGCTGTTACAGTATATTAATGTGGAAACAAGTGACTAAAACATTCAGTCTGTTCTTACAGTGTATTGCTGTGGGAAGACGTAAGTAGCAAACATTTAGTTAGTTGTTAGAGTATATTACTGTGGGAAGACGTAAATAAGAAACATTCTGTCAGTTGTTACAGTATATTACTGTGGGAAGACGTAAATAACAAACCTTCAGTCCGTTGTTACAGTATATTACTGTGGGAACACGTAAATAACAAACCTTTAATCCGTTGTTACAGTATATTACTGTGGGAACACGTAAATAAGAACACATTCAGTCAGTTGTTACAGTATATTAATGTGGGAAGACTTAAATAACAAACTTTGAGTTAGTTGTTATAGTATATTATTGTGGAAACACGTAAATAAGAAACATTCAGTCAGTTGCTACAGTATATTACTTTGGAAGACGTAAATAACCAACAGTCAGTTGTTACAGTATATCACTGTGGGAACACGTGAGTAACAAACATTGAGTCAGTTGTTACAGTATATTACTCTGGGAAGATGTGAATAACCAACAGTCAGTTGTTACAGTATATCACTGTGGGAACACGTGAGTAACAAACATTGAGTCAGTTGTTACAGTATATTACTCTGGGAAGATGTGAATAACCAACAGTCAGTTGTTACAGTATATCACTGTGGGAACACGTGACTAACAAACATTGAGTCAGTTGTTACAGTATGTTACTGTATGAAGACGTAAATAACGAACATTTAGTCAATTATTACAGTATATTTTTGTGGTAAGACATAAATAACCAACAGTCAGTTGTTATAGTATGTTACTTTGGGAAGACGTAAATAACAAGCATTGAATCAGTTGTTACAGTATATTACTGTGAGAAGATGCGATTAACAAAGATTCAGTGAGTTAGTAGAGTATATTAATGTGTTTGTTAAGTTAGCTCATGACGTTGAAAATTTTACTATATTATAGTGTTCTTATATGAAGTTAATAGATTGATAAAATTCCTTACGTAGTTGAAAAACAATGATTGGTTCATTACTAACGGCTTGTGGGTATTAATTGTTATCGGAATTTCGTAGAACATACTTTACAGAATTTGAAAAATACACTTTTTGTTTTTACAGTTTCACTCACAAAATAACGAAACTTTAGCTGCAGCTGTTTGTTCTTAAGTAGAAAGCCACACGATGGGCTGTCTGTGCTCTGCCCACCATGGGCACCAATTGTTGGAAATGAAAGTTGAAAGTGGTAATCGTCGTTACTTTCTAATACAGTTGTTTCTAATGCATCGTAAGGCAGGACAGGAAATAATATTGAATTGTGATGGTTTAAGATTTGTTTTTCGATTTCATATTGTTACTTGACAAGCTATTACATTCTAGAGAGAGTACTTACGTTTCGAAAGTTGACCAGTAGGAGTCAGCTTGGACTAAAATGATTTTACTTTTTATTTTTTTATATTTTTATTTTTTTAGTATTCAATTACTGTTTTTCTGTTTAAGTTATGGAGCCCAAACAATTTTAGGGCAAACACATTTTTTATACTATCGCTTGTTAATCGTTTTTACCGTTTTAAAACTTTAGAAAACTAAAATTTAGCTTTCCGAAAAGTACTTCCTCTGTGGTTTGGTTCATACACGTTTTAATGCATGGGTTGTCTGCTCATGGTAATAATTTGGTTCCTATGCTCTAACACATTTACGAAGGGAAAGTTTTAATTGCCCAGTCATTAGTACTGACGAAGGACACGGTTAAGTAACCCTATTATCAGTTCGAAGATCTACAAAATTTCCGGCGATTGGGCATGAGGTCTATGTCGGGTACAACCATCCGGACGTCCCCGACATTTCAAGCTCTGTAAACAGATAATTACTGACAGACTGTCCTCCAACACTTCGCGCTATCTCTGCCACAGTGCCAACACTAAACATGTTTGACATTTTCCAGGCTGACCTTTCCGCTATATCCAAACCCAATAAATTTCCTCTTTCCACCACATGCTATGGGAAAGCTCGGGTCACACTAAGCCTATTGAAATTACTCTATAAATTTAAGGGCATACTTTATCTAGAAGATTCATAGCCTGCCATTTGGGAAAAAAAATCAGTATTTCTGGGCATAAATGTAAACGTAATTAAAATTGGTATAACTTTAAAACTTGCAGTAATTGTATAAAGTACGAACCTATGTACTACTGGTAGAAACATCTTGGTTTATTTAGAGTACACATTCGAGGAATATATGTTATTAAAATTAGCTCCATTTTTTTTTCTAAAAAATTAAAGGTTGGTAGGTGTATTTTTTCTGAGGTTTATTTATAAGGTGTAGTTTATGAGTCTCAACCAAATGTGTAGTTTACAGCGAGAAAGCCAAAATTGACAGAAGTTAATACAAGCATCAGTTTGTATCGCTAATTGAAAGAAAGATCATTGTAAGAAACACTTACTTAAACATTTGTAGGAAAACAAAATATTTAGTAAGAAATCATTTTATAAAGACATGAAGAGAATCGGCTGACAAATCGAACTGAAAAAAGCTATAATTTAAAGGTATTTTCTACATCTTAATTACCCCAAGTGGCATAGCGGTATGTCTGCAGACTCACACGCTATAAATCGGGCTTAGATACCCGTGATAGGCATAGCACAGATAACCCATTGTGTAGCTCTGTGCTTAATTTAAAAGAATGCAAAATACGTCTTTATATTTTTAGGCGTGGCATTGTGTTTCACAGAATGGCTCTGAGTTGTTTAATTGCTTTTTTTTCAAGTACAAAAATTTAGCTCATCTATCTTAATACTGATTTGAGATCTAATTACAGTCTTGGCTATTGAGAATTTCTTCTTGTTTACTCATTGGTTGGGAAAAGGGTTCGAAAAGCAAGGGAAAAAATAAAAACATTAACTGTTGCTGGGATACCCGACTTGTCATTTTAATGGGAAGCAACAGAGCTTATCTCTTTTAGTTTGTCTTTACCAACCGTTAATTTAAACAGCTTTTAAACTAGTATCTATTGACTGATATATATTTAAGATCCTCTTGTGGTAAAAAAAAATATTTTGGTTTTTAGAAGTATGTTAACAGAAATTGTAAACAAAGTTCAATACTACCAGAAGGGGGTTGGATGAGAGGGAAAAAATACTCAATACATTAAAGATATATATATATAAGATCTACGCGTACATTAAGAAGTGAGATAAACTCACTTATTATTTTTATTGGAGTTTCAATTTGGGAACTGGCAAAAAATAAATAAATCAGAAAACCGATTGGTTAACCTATCGTTGGCTTCTGTTTGTTTTGAATTTTGCGCAAAGTTGCACGAGGGCTATCTGCGCTAGTCTTCCCTAATTTAGTAGTGTAAGACTAGAGGGAAGGCAGCTAGTCAGCACCACCCACCGCCAATGCTTGGGCTACTTTTTTACCATCGGATTGAGGGTCACATTACAACGCTCCTTGTTAAAAGGGCGAGCATATTTGGAGTGACGGGTATTCGAACCTGCGTCGAGTGCCTTAACCAATTGGCCATGCCGAGCTTCTGTGTATATATCTATAAATCTGTTGATTAATTTACGCGTATTTTTGTTACATGCGTCGTCTTTTAAAGTATGCATATGGAATGTTTTGTTTCACTATTAGCATGATTCCGCCACGTGACTGTACTTTGATATATTTCTCTATGTTGAACACTTTTCCTTGAAAAAGACTTGTTATAACTGTCATTCTCTTCCAGTAGTACTGTTCACTCTGTAAATTCTTCAACACAAAGTAGTTGAGCAGCTTAAATATGACGTGAACATAACATTAAATGCGGAACACAAAATTGTAAAGAGATTTAGTATTACATAAACATAATATTAAATATTCAACATAAAATAGTAGAATACGTTTAGTATGATAAGAAAATAATATTAAATCATTAAGATAAAATACTAGAATCGATTTACTATGATGATGAAATAGTGCAATTAGAGCGCAATTGGTAATGAAATTTGTATTATTCGCAATTGGTATTGAAAGAAACCATACAAGGATAAAAATATAATAAAACAGTATTGGTTAAAAGCATGTAAGGTGAGATTCCCCAAAATAAAATTATCATTCGTAAAATAAGAACAAGGTTCTAAAAATGTTTTCATAACCGGAAATGTGTAACAGAATAATAAATGGTTACCTAATTTGAAGAATTGAAAATTTTAAATTTTATTTGTGGCTATTATAGAGAGCTCTGTCATAGCGTTATGTCTGCGGTTATTTGTAGCTGTTATAGAGAGCTTTCTACTGTCATAGTGTTATATCTACGGACTTACAACGCTAGAACCCGATTTTGTTACCTGTGGTGAGTAGACCACAGATAGCCCATTGTATAGTTTTGTGCTGACTTACAAACACCACATTATGGAAAAAAATATTAAAACTGCCTGAAGCTGGTTATAATCTACTCGTAAATTAAAATGCAGTGCACTACCTTTGTTTGATACTGTTGCAACCTCTGTAAAAAAAAAGAAAAAAAAAGAGATGGCTTGTCTTTCCGACTGTCCTCATCTGAGTTGCCAAAAGAGGTCGTCACTACGAAAACATTTTAATACGGCGCCATCTGAAAAATTGTTTCTTAATAAACATACGTCACAATTGATGTAGAAAAAAAAACAGTCCATTAAAACAAACGAATATAAAAACAACAACAACGGTCGAACTGCCTTGAAAGTGTCATCACAACCAGTTAATACCTAGCTGAATAAAAGCTGATCTTTTGGGAATCAGTGAAACACTTTATAGTCCAGTCAGTGATAGTTTTAGGAGTATTTGATCTAATAATGCAGAATCATGTGAAAGAAATATTATCCAAAGAAATATTTGCTTGTTATTAAATACATGTGCGCCATTATTTATCCATAAAAATGTAAGAGCAATGGCAATAATCTTTGTCCCTTCAAACAATCAAAATAATGTTATTATGGATTCTATTGCGAATATCAGTCACCAGGGGTAATTTCATTTCAATCTTTGGTTTGTAAACATTGAAGTCTCAACACTTGAAGCTGTTGAGTATTTCATAAATTTTTTTCTGCAGACTCTACAGTCGCTTATCGATTGATATGTTGTCTATGAAATGAGCTTGATTCATTTCGCTTTTAAACATCAGTGACCGTCGAGGAGGTTGGGACTATGACAACAGGGTCAACGAGACAGGAGATGGGCTATCAACAACTGTCACCACGAATAACGAAGAAAAAATATCAGAGCGTTTTACATTTCGTGACTCACTGAATCTGGTTCTTTAGAATATTGAAATTTTATCGACAAGAGTAGTTTGAATTCCCCAAGACGTACATACATTGACTTTTGTCAAATGAACAATTTTCAAATAAAATGTATAGAACAAAGAACAGCTACTGATAAATACAGGATGAGACTGTTGAATTTAAGATGTTCAATATTAACTTTCTGTTGTAGGAAATATTTTATTTTAAATCTAATATCTGAAACACCAGTTGATCAAAGTTTAGGCACAAGGGCACTTCTTTCCTTTTTGATCAGTTTCATACTTCGGTACGGCTCCTTAATCGATGGTTTGGTTTTGGTTTGCTTTGAATTTCGTGCAAAGCTACACGAGAGCTATCTGCGCTAGCCATCCCTAATTTAACAGTGTAAGGCGAGGGGGAAGGCAGCTTTTCATCACCACCCACCGCCAACTCTTGGACTACTCTTTTACCAACAAATAGTGGGATTGACCATCACATCATAATGCTTCCACAGCTGAAAGGGTGAGCATTTTTGGTGTGATGGGGAATCGAACCCTCGGATTACGAGTGGAGTGCCTTAACAAACTGGCAATGTCGAGCTTTTACTCGATGCAAATGGAATAATACAAAGTGTGAAATCTATATAAATGAATCTACAAAGTGTACTAAACACACAGTTTTATTTCTTGAAAGAAACTGTTAAAGTGGCCTTGATTAATAATGAGTCAAATTTTTTGTTTGTTTTGGAATTTCGCACAAAGCTACTCGAGGGCTATCTGTGCTAGCCGTCCCTAATTTAGCAGTGTAAGACTAGAGGGAAGGCAGCTAGTTATCACCACCCACCGCCAACTCTTGGGCTACTCTTTTACCAACAAATAGTGGGATTGACCGTCACATTATACACCCCCACGGCTGGGAGGGCGAGCATGTTTAGCGCGACGCGGGCCCGAACCCACGACCCTCGGATTACGAGTCACACGCCTTACGCGCTTGGCCATGCCAGGCCCAATGAGTCAAAAACTAACAGAAGAGATGAATACAGAACTATCATAAAAGGTGGAAGTGATTCGACAGTAGACCGAAAGAAAGCTTTTAAACCTTAATAAACAAACTCATAAATGAAAACTAGAGAACCTTAATATTATCTATTATTGTATATATTAACCTTAATATTAAGAAAGAGACCCAGTATAGTTAACTCTTGAATTTATTTAATTTATACCGAAACAAACAACACACGAGTTTATCCAAGTGTACAATTATTTTTAAGGATATGCCCGTTTACGTTTCATAAGGTGGCACTCGATAGATAAAACAGTGTTGGAAGTTCGAGAGATCATTATAATGTTTTACGAGACTTATATTTTTATATAGATTCTATATAAATTTACCGGTTTTCATTTGTTAGAGAATTTTTTAATACTCCGCATTCGCAGAATTCTCATACAACAGTATACTGACGTAATCACGTATTTTTACTCTCATACTACAGTATACTAATGTATTGACGTATTTTTTATTCTCATACAACAGTATACTGATGTACTGACGAATTTTTTATTTTCGTACAACTGTATACTAATGTATCAGCGTATTTTTTATTCGTATACAACTGTATACTAATGTATCAGCGTATTTTTTATTCGTATACAACTGTATACTGATGTATTAATGTATTTTTTATTCTCGTACAACAGTATACTGATGTGTCAGTGTATTTTTTATTCTTGTACAACAGTGGACTGATGTATAGACGTATTTTTTGTTATCATACAATAATATAGTGTATTTTTTAATGTCGTACAACAGTATACTAAAGTATCAGTGTATGTTTTTATTCTCGAACAACAGTATGCTAATGTATCGATGTGTTTTTGTTATCGCACAATTTGTTTTCCAAATTTTTGCTAACTTCACATTTGTGCTTTTAAAAGTACGCTTTTTTATTATTTTAATGGTTACAGTGTGTCATTTATTTGGTGCCTAATGATGTGAATTAGTAATTATTATTACATACGTGCCTGATAAAGAGCGCAGGCTGTTCCTGTGGCAGAAAGTTTCACTTTGGAGCTGGTAAACTGGATTGGAGTCTGTGAGATACTACAAAATATCTCCCACACTTATAAGAATGACAGTAATTCCTTGCCAGGTATGATGGATGGTATGGCGCTGCTAACTGACTACTTTTCTTATATAGTCAGTAGTTCAACATTAGGGATGGCAGCGGAGGGTTTTAATAGTTTTGTCCAAAGTGTTTTAAAATACCAATTTGCAATGGATATTAAGGATTACACGCACTTTTTCTCATATTTCATTTTTCGCCCTGAGTTCAATGAACAGAAAGTTTAAACTAATCTTAGAAAGTCCAGAACTCATCACAGTGCCGCTTTTAACACATTCCCGCATTTTCAGTAATTTGGAAGGTTTGCTCGTGCTCTTTATAGGCTCAAATTTCAAAGTTTTTTAAACGTCTTTTTATTATAGTTAGCGTTGTTCCTTACGAGCGTCTGTTTCCTCTTGATACAGCAAGGCTCATATTTATCAATTATTTTAGTATTTGTAAGACTCTGAGCTGCTCCCCACGTGTTTCACCTGAATTAAGGCTTAAGATCAGATGTCAACTGTATGAAAACACGTGTCATTAATATTTATTTGGCTTGGGAAATATTTCTCTTATTTGGACGTAATAAAAAGACAGCATCGCTTGTTTGTTCTGACACAGAATACAAAAACAGTACTTTAAATTTGATGTATACAACTTCTGCTATAGCACGTGACAAAATAAGGTGTAAAACAATGCATCCATTCCAGAGACATCATTTCAACTCTAGTTCGTTTCATTATAATTTGATTCTAAATTCTGAGTAAACTAAACCGTTGTTCGTCAGAACTTTAAGATTAATTTTTATAGAAACGTAAGCACACTGATATCAGACAGAATACATTTGAAATAAGGACTAGTGAAGGCTTTTACCGAGTTTCTAAATTTCCAGTTATTTATTTACAAAAACGTGTTAAAAACATTTATGTTGCTTTTCTTTTTAAAATTGTCGTATCTACTTCTGAAGTAAGCTGGTTTATTTATCTAATCTGAATATTATTTGTTTTATTATCATGGTTTTACTTATTTGCTTTGGGGCTAAAGCATTTTTCATACTCAAAATTTTGTTACGGTGGGTAAGAGAGAGGGCTGTTCCCTTTTCAAATATCAAGTTTAGCCTTTAAACTTTACCAATAAACAGTGTTTATGTCTTTTTTTTTAATTTTGCGTAAAGCTACACGAGAGCTATCTGTTCTAGCCATCCATAATTTAGCAGTGTAAGACTAGAGGGAAAGCGGTTAGTCATCATCACCCACCACCAACTTTTGGGATGCTCTTTTACCAACGAATAGTAGGATTGACCGTTACATTATAACACCCCAACGGCTAAAATGGGCGAGCATGTTTGGTGTAACGGGGTTTCGAACCCGCGACCCTCAAATTACGAGTCGAGCGCCCTAACCACCTAGCGATACCGGGCTCCAGTAAACAGTGAAAACCTAACATCTGCATGCAATATGTTATCGCTGTGTAGCTTCCAGTATACATTTATGTTTCATAATTGCGTTTCGTCCTCTTCTTCTTTGTTAACGAAACGTAAAATGTCAGATATCAGAATTTTAACAGGAAAAATAGAATGTGTTAACTTTTAATTATTTCACGCTATTAACTAATGATATCAACTTAGATTGAAAACGTAACTTTGAAAGTACGTTGTGTTATATTATGACAGTCTAAACTGTTTCATCTTTCCTGTATCTAGCAGCTTATACGAAATAATACACAGCACACATAGATACAAAAAGATATAATGCCAGATATTCACGTGTCTGCTTAAGCTGATTGCAGAAATTCGTAATATTTTGCATAGTTAATCGAACATTTTTTTATTGTTTAAAACAATCAACTTTCGATAAATCAGTGCTATCATAAGAAAATGACCTTGGTCTTATTTTACAGGAGAATACACTAAGTCCGTGCAAATCAGTTTACTTCTAATAATAATAATACCTTTCGCTTGCCTTTGTTCTCCATGACACAATAAGATACACTGACTAGTTGATAAAATGTCTTTGGTCAATTATATTTTTCCATTTTGGAAAATTCAATACAGTTTCAGAAGTTTTGCTTAAACATGAGATGCTACCTGCAAATTCTTAAGACATTACTCGCCGACACAGATTCCAACTTATCTTGGTTTAATAGTGTAAACGTATTACAAGAAATTACAAAAACTGCAATAGTACGCAGTAATTATTTTTATCCATAGTTTTACATATTTGATAACTTTGAATGCATATTTTTTGGAACCTCTGGAATAACAAATAATATTTTTTTTTTTTTTGTTCATCATAAAAAATAATTTATTACTTTAATTGAAGTATATTTACGATTTATTAAAACAAGTCTTTTATTACTTTAATTGAAGTATATTCACGATTTATTGAAACATGTCTTTTATTACTTTAATTGAAGTATATTCACGATTTATTGAAACATGTGTTTTATTACTTTAATTGAAGTATATTCACGATTTATTGAAACATGTGTTTTATTACTTTAATTGAAGTATATTCACGATTTATTGAAACATGTGTTTTATTACTTTAATTCAAGTATATTCACGATTTATTGAAACATGTGTTTTATTACATTAATTCAAGTATATTCACGATTTATTGAAACATGTCTTTTCAATGTTTTTCTAGGTTTTTCCTTAAACTCTTTCTCAAGTGTAACCAGAATTGTCTTAAAAACGCGGGAAATCCTCGGGACATGCGCAGGTTTCAGGTGAGCCTTACGTTTTCTATTGAGTTTTCCTTCGTGTAACAATATCGTGTAATGTTTACCGACCAAAAAACAAATGTGAACTATTTTGTTTATTAATGGTAAAGAAAAGGGGAACTTGACAAAAGTGGTTTATTTTAATGTCATATTATTTTTTAAGACAATCTGTGATCCAAAGCAGTAATTTTCTTCACGTGTTGTGTACCAGTTATATTTTGAAAGATTCATTGAAATATTTGCGAATAATCCAACAGCTGATGTTGCCTGAATTATACAATTGGTTAAGATTGAGTAATATTTTATATACGTTTTATTGAACACGTTGTTAGTAAATAGTGTTGCGAATATATTCATGATGTTACAAAAACATATAAGTTCAAGAAGTTTTTATAAAAATGAATATAGACCCTATAACACCAGTGCTTTCGAAATGTGTGTCTTTCTTCGTCAGGGGAAAATTGGGAATCGTTAATATAAGATTGCTAAACGAACGTGTACGACTTGTATTGTTTGTTGTGGTCTTATAAATCTATGGATATTAACAAGTTATTGAAGAAAAACCAAAAGAAACTCGTTTTTCATAAATTTGAATTTGGAATATCGCTAAATAACACTATGTAACAATAATTTTGTTCCTCGATAGTATGTGTTATTTGTTAATTGCATATGCTGTAAGAGTACAGAAAATGGCAGTTATTCCCTTCAAACTTTACTTTTGTGACCTGGATAATGAAATTTAGAAATTAGCCTATTTTCTATGTAATTAAGATCTGAATAAAACAACATATGAGTCAAGATTTACATATATTTGTATTAAAGTTATACAAAAATGTTTAGAAGTGAGTAGTTTTTCCAGACTTGCGACTGTAATGTTTTTGTTATACACTCGTTGGTAGCGGGGTTCAAAATCCAGTATATCTTGGTGGAAGCGCTCGCCTTGCTTCTCTGAGTATGCAACCATGTTCTCCTTGAATTTATCAAGATGAGAGTCAAAGATATGGACTTTCAGGGACATCCTGCAGCCCATTTTGCTATAGTTCTTCACCAGAGCCTCAACCAGTTCCACATAAGTTTCAGCCTTGTGGTTGCCCCAAAAGCCCCGAACCACTGTGACAAAACTGCCCCAAGCTTTTTCCTCCTTCCTACTGAGCTTCTTGGGGAATTCTATGCACTCCAGGATTTTCTTTATTTGCGGTACAACGAAGACACCAGTTTTGACCTTTGCCTCAGACAGCTTATGAAGAACTGTGACAAATTGTTTCATAAGACTAAATTTTATGTACATTGATGGGAACAACACCTTCTGGAGGTCCACTAATGGCTCACACTTGACATTGTGCCTCCCTACAGAGACCTTGGTCTGTTGTGGCCAGTGGTTCCTGTTGTAGTGCGCTGCGGTGTCTTTGCTGTCCCAAAGGCAAAGATAAGAGGGAAACTTGATGAAGCCTCCTTGGAGACCCATCAGAAATACCACCATTTTGAAGTTTCAGATAACCTCCCAGGCATACTCATCATATTTTAAGGCTTCTAGTAAGATCTTGACACTGTTGTATTTCTCTTTGAGGTGCACCGAATGAGCCAGGGGAAGAGACGGATACTTATTCCTGTTATGGGGCAGCACAGCTTTGAGGCTTCTGGATGAGCTATCAATGAAGAGGCGCCACTCGTTCAGGTTACAAGCAATTCCAATTGCCTCGTACAGACCGGAAACCTCGTGGTAGAAGCAGAGTCCATCTTGACGAGTGAAGAAGCTTGAAAAATGTCGGTGACGTTTCCTCTGACTTGCGACTTGCATACGTTCATCTAACAAATCTTACTCCTTGAGCCTAGATGTCAAAAGCTCGGCATTCGACTTTGTTTGACCAAGATTTCTGATCAAGTCATTGAGGTTTCTTTGGTCAGAGTAGTATGAGTTTCTCCCACCAGCTGCACATCTGAAATTGTAAACTGGATCCTTAACGTCTACTTCCTCTTCTGATTTGCTGCTCTCCTTTGAGGATGGCTGCTTTCTTTCTGGCGGAGTGGGTACAGGGAGCTCAGGGCAGTGTGGCACTGTGGAGATGGATGATAGCAGATGCATTTTTGCCAAACCGACGTTTAGAAGGGTCCTCCATGTAGAAATAGCAATTGCTTGAGTGGTCAGTGGGTTCACGCCAAATCCTTGGAATAACGAACTTCATGCCTCTCTTTTCCCCTCTGTACCATCCTGCAAAAGAGCAAAATAAAATTGTTATTATGAAGAATAAATTTATTTCATCCACAACTAATGTGTAAGAGGTTCATGCAAAATATTTTTTATAGTATTGGAAATTTAAAAAATATATATTTAAATTTTATAAGGTTTAAAATTTGTATAATATAAAATCTTACTATTCAACAAGCAAAAATTGTCCATCTTACCTTCTAGAGTTTTTGTGCAGTGCTTGCAGATAAAATGAGGTGCCCAGGGTTTGTCTTCATCCCCGACGGGCATGTCGAAATATGCCTTGTAGGTTTCACACATTTTAGCAGATGCTGTCACAGAGTACTTTTTTCGCTCTTGTCTTGATAAATTGGCCACATACATAGTAGAATGCGTCTGGAGAATGCTTGCAGCTTCTTGATGCCATCTCTGATAAAATCAGATAGGTCTATGTGTTCACTTAGGCAGCTATAGCTAAACTGAAATGGTGAGTGGTGAGCCCTGTATATATATTACAATGGAAAGTTCTAGAAAATTCTCGTAAGTTCTACAACATTCTTGAAAAATTTTGTAAGTTCGAGAAAATTTTCTATCAGCTACTCAGCACTGAATCTACCTGGAATGTTCTGGAAAATGGGTAAATTTGAAAATTTCATTACCCAGGTTACAAAAGCAAAGTTTGAAAAGAAGAATTGGTCTTTTCCATTTACTTTAGACATAAGCAATTGGGAAATAACACTTTCTGTCCAGGAACAAGAAAAAGTAAAAATTTTGTTACATAGCGTGATCTCACTGTCTACTACGTTGCCATCTGAACGTATCTCTAGACTTTCGGTAGATACATAGATATTAAATCCTTTACAGTTTTCGTTTAATGTGAAACAACTCGGTTTGAGTTTTATATAACATCCTATTTTAATTCATATTGACGTTTAACCGGTTTTAAACTCTAAACACCGAAAATACGTCACTGAAGTCTCCAACAATATATTTTTTAATTTTGCAGTTTCAGTGTTCTCAACTTGTTAAATCCATAGGTTATTTCTCTATTGCCCATACCCGGAGTAAGAAAACTATTGTAAAAACTTTTGTACAGGCTCTCTTAAAGCCAATAGATTTTTAAAATACCGCCGGGAATTGGCGTCTTTTAACCTTGTCTACTAACTTGTGAATTTCCTAAGTATCGACGTCTGGCTGAGCGTGAAGGATATGGATTTTTGGATATTTTCTTCTACTTTATACAAGTGATGGAAGAATGCAAAACGTCTGTAGGTTGTTATATAAAAGCACACTAGAATATAGAACACTATTCCCCTAACTCTGTTTGCCTGTCCCCGCGGTATCGTAAGGAGCGCGAAACAAGAGACTACGAACTGAGCGGGTCCAGTAACTAAACATCGCCAAGTACTGGTGACAGATGGAATAGACTCTTTTTGATCTTTGATCCCAAAAGCATTGGATTAACGATACACGGTATCGTCTACTTTTGCATTCGCTTGCCAAAGGCAGATGGATTGTAAAGCATCATTATAGAAACAGAAACGCCACTTCGATGATGGCTCGAACTAGTGTGGAAACGGGACCCCGAGGAAAAGAGAAATAACTACAATAATACTGTTATTTCAGAACTTTACAGTACACCTGGGGATGGAGATGTGCCACTGCTCTGTCGGTAAGGAAGGTTGCGCTAACAAAGAATGACTAGGATTTCATTAAGGAATAGAACCACTAATGTATGGAGCTGGATTTTATTAAATGTATTTTATAAGATGCTAACAATGGGAGTTTCTTATAGTAATTATTGAACGAACTTCCGTGTTTTTTATGTATTAAAAGTCTGCTAGGTAAATATTTATACATATTTATATGAATATATTTGAATGTCTTTAAAAATGTTAAACAAGTTATACCAAACCTTGTTTCATTCACTTACACAACAGTTGTTTACCACCTATTACGCTTGTATAACTAAGGCTCAGCACTTATTACACTTACACAACTAAGACTCGACATGTATTGCACTTACACAACTAAGGCTCAGTACTTATTATATTTTCACAACTAACACTAAGCACTTATTACACATACAAAACTAAGACACAGTACCTAGTACACTTACACAACTAAGGCTCAGCATCTATTACACTTACACAACTAAAGTTCAACACCTTTTACACTTACACAACTAAGACTCAACACCTATTACACTTACACAATTAAAGTTCAACACCTATTACACTTACACAACTAAGTGTCAGCAACTTTGACGACGCACATGCAACATACTGCTGTTAAGTAAATATTAATATAGTCATTGATATGTAATATGTTTAACGCGTTAGTTTTGTCTCTAAAATCATATAAGTAAAGGCTTGATTAGTTTAATCCACACTTACGAACGTACATTTGTGTATACCGGCTGACGAAAAAGTCCACTGAAAGGTAAATAATGTATAGGTGTAGAAAAGTACCAGTTAATAATATAAAATGATTTGTTGTGGGCCCACTCTGCAACACTATCATTATAGTCAAAGAGTTCGGAAGTAGAGGTGTAGTAGTGTAATCGTTAATATCGTGAAATGTAGTGCTGTGGGCTTGCCCTGCACTGATATCGTGACAGGCAAATAATTTTGTAACGAAAAGGTGTAATAAAGTAATAGTTAATATTATGGAATGAAGTGCTCTGGATGTACCGTGCAACAATATCGTTGAGGTCATTCAAGGTCCAACATTCCAACTCACATTGCTATCCACAATATACAATGTATAACTTCTCAAGACATGAGACAATTTCGAAAATATTTCCCGGTCTTCCGTTAACATTGCCAATTATTCGTTTTCAATCAAACCAAAGAACTTGCACCGAATTACGAGCATAATCTGTTTAATATAGCATTTGATTTAGAACGTTAGAAATATGAATTAAATTTCTGGCCCCCAAACCACGTTTATTTCTTAATCATTCCCCTAACTTAACACGTGTTTACAGTTAGAAACTTTCCAATACATCGCTATTATTATGGCAGAATTCAGTGTTGCTGTAACCCTCGGTAATACGATTTTCTAGGGATGAGATCCAGACCTCTGGTATTAATGGGTCATAACGTTGATTCGCCAGAGATTCCATGAAATATTCAAAGTGCACACTAGTCAACCACTTTAGGTTCTCAGGGTCACAAACTCTAAATGATGGGGACCGACACTCGTCTTTCTAGCTCCTAATTAGTTTAATCAGTTCTTGCTAAATTTATTGCAAAGATTAGGAGTCCAAGTTCTTAAAAAAAACGCACTCAGTTATTTGACGCATTTACTAGAACAGCAGTTAAGTTTATACCTTTTCAGTGAACTCAACATTAAATTCATTCTTGGAAAATAAATCATTAACAATTTACGCCTCGCACCATTTATTACTTCTCCACTGTGCCAGTATATGTCACTAGAGGGAGTTTTCGTATCCTCATAATTTCTTATTTAAAATCGTGTTTCTGACATTTACATTTAGAATCATTAAAGAGAAAAAGAACAGTCGTCAAGTCAACATTTGGGTTCACGCGATTTTGTTACTAATTTATAAAAGGGAAGAGCTTGTAATAATTTCAAGGAAATATGTAGTGTTTCAACAGGTTTAATTTTTGTTAATCAAAATTTACGTTTAATACTTCAACGCGGTTACCTCGTAATATAAGAGACTTAGTAATCCGACCGATCGTTTGTGGTAACGATCTAAAATCTTTCGTGCAAAGCTACGCGAGGGCTATCTGCGCTAGCCGTCTCTAAATTAGCAGTGTAAGAAGGCGGCTACTCATCACCACCCACCGCCAACTCTTAGGCTACTCTTTTACCAACAAAGAGTGGGATTCATCGTAACTTTATGACGCTCTCACCGCTGAAAGGGCGATCATGTGCGGTGTGACGGTGATTCGAACCTACGACCCTCGGATTACGAGGCGAGTGTCCCTAACCACCTGGCCATGCCGGGTCCCCTCAAATCATCAACATGAATTCCTGAATACTTTCAGTAATTCCATTGCTATTGCAGCCAATGTTTTCCCGATATGTAGAAAATATCAACTGGTGTACTAAATGTTATTCGTTGCTTTACAACGAATTTCGTTACTTATATTTTACAGTCGCTACGTAACACTACGTAATATAATAATTTATTTTATTATTTTTTAAACTCACGCTTGAAAATGCAAAAATCAGGAATGTTAAAAAAACAACAACAACAAGGGTGGGTTATACCCTCCCAAAAAAAATCTGACGTGTGTAAACACATAGTGGCTCATCGGACTTACAACTCTAAAAACGGGGTTTCGATACTCGTGTCAGTCAGAGTACAGATAACCCATTTGTGCAGCTTTATGTTTAATTACCAAGAAGTAAACAGTTCAGCTGCACGGCTACTTTATTTATCGTAGTTTGATTAGAGTAAAATATAATGGGAGAAGATACTTTGGAAATGAGAAGAGAGGTGAAAATAACAAGGCCGGTTTACTTCTAAACATTTTAACTAGAGTTTTGCAAGGAATATAAATATGAAGCTCATAGATTTGGGTTGTTGTTTTTTCCAGGGCAAGCGACAGGAAATATGAGACGTCTCTAAATTAGACTTAGTAATTTACCTGCTTATGATTTTCTTTTTTAAACTTGAGATTTGGCCGTCATCCAGTTTCATTATCTGCTGCAGTTATTTATAACCCCAACATTCAAGTTGTACGTTTTTAATAAGATTGTAAGTGGCATGCCTCCGTCAACCATTCATTTTCATTGAAGCCCATTACGACGGACAAACACCACGCGCCTTCACTCTGAGATGACAGGGTGAATTAGATGCACGAGCGGCTTACCACTTGACGAGAAACAAGCAAACGATCTGGGCCCAGGAGGACACGTGACCTAGGTCGGGCACGCCCATGGGGTAGATACACAACACCTTGTTGCCAACTTTTTGCTACAAAATAAACAAATGCCCCTACTTAAAGTTCCACGTAAATCACGTGACGGTACATTTAAAGGTGTGAAAATAATACATAATGTGCTCAGTGTCAGGGAAGTTATTGTAAATGGCGTGTGATTAAAGATTAAAAGCTTTTGAATATATATATATTATTTTAACCAATTACAATACCATAAAGTAGTATGTTCTCTGTTAATCAATCATTAGACACTAAACTGACGCCACATTAGGGAAACTTAACATTGCAATTTATACCATCGTGATGTCAGTAAAACATGCGCATACCATGAATCACGAGAAGAATTATGCATTCTGTAGGCTAAAACGCAGCATGACATATTACTTGAGAAGTAAAAAATTAAAAATATTTATTACTCTTAAGTTTGGTTTCATTTATTATTTAAAGTGCATCTAGTATGTAAACAACAACTTACTACATTTTCCTTCAACACAACCAATAGAATATTTAAATGTTTCTTCAAAATTTGTAATATGTACTTCGAGTTATTTAACATTTTGACAATAAAAAAAATCGGAGTTAGTAGCAGTACAAAAACTGTTTGATGTGAAAATATAGGTCCACTTTTATTACTCCTGATGAAACCGCAATGGCGAAATGTTGGCTGAAATTACAAAAAATATATATTATTTTTATTTAGAAAGGCAAACGTTTTTGGGTTTGTTCTAGCTATCTGTGCTCTGTCAATCAAGGCTATCGAAACCCGATTTCTAGAGGTGTGAATCTGCAGACGTACTGCTATGTTACTGGGGAGATTATTGCATAAAAAAAAAAACAGAATTGATTTTACCTGTACATTAAATAGTTAGAGGAAGCTTCGTGACCTCTTTTGATCATTTTATAATCTACTCTCTCAACATATGTGGTTACAATTTGAATATTGTATTTTACCCATTTATTGACATAGAAGCTAAGACTAGTATAGTATAATCAAAGAAGATTGAGACACAACACTTCTTACCATGTCATGGCAAATATACGTTAGTACAATTGATTATATAATGTTTTGTGTGTGTTGTTTTTACATTTCTCAAGTTACAAGGAATAACACCAGTTCATAAATCAAACAACTTGTCTCTTTGCATTTATAATTAAAATTTGATTATTTCTTTATTAGTACTTTCATTAACAGTTGGCTCGGCATGGCCAGGTAGTTAGGGCACTTGACTCGTAATCCGAGGGTCGCGGGGTCGAATCCCCATCACACCGTATATGCTCGCTCTTTTATTCGTGGGAGCGTTATAATGTGAAAGTCAATTCCATTTTTCGTTGGTAAAAGAGTAGCCCAAGAGTTAGCGGTGGGTGATGATGACAAGCTGCCTTCCCTTTGGTCTTACACTGCTAAATTAGTGACGGCCAGCGCATATAGCCTTGATGTATCTTTGCGTGAAATTACAAAAACATCAACAACATCATTAGCAGTATAAGTTAAAGAGTGTAATATATTACTATATTTTACCTTTCTATCATGAGGATTATATTGCATTATTAGCAGAGCTTAATGATTTAAGACGGTACTCGTAATCTGAGTGTCTCTGGTTCGAAACCCTGTCACATTAAACATGCTCGCCCTTTCAGCCGTGGGAGCGTTATAATTCCACGGTCAACACCACTATTCGTTGGTAAAAGAGTAGCCCAGGAGTTGATGGTGTGTGGTAATGACTAGCCGTCTTCCATCTTGTATTACACGACTAAATTAGGGACGCCTAAAGCAAATAGTGTAACTTTGCGCGAAATTTGAACTAAAATCAAAGTCGATGTGTCTTTGCTCTAAAATAAATGTCCGAATTAAAAAATAAAAATAAGTAAACCTTATATATTTGCTAGTTGCTTTTGACACTAATATACAGCGTGTATTAAAAATCTTGTTTTATACACTCATATCTTAAAACATGAAACCAAGATATAAGAAAAGTCAGACATGTACTGAGTTTAAAACAAACACTAAAAAATATCTACTTAATAATTACAAAAGCAATCATAAAATAGATTTCACGTAATAAATATCATATAAAATTTGATTATTCATTCAGGTTAGAATCTCCTTTAGTATTATTATATAAAATATATGGTGGCTACAATATTTCTAAACAAATGTGAAATAAAGCCGGACCGTTTATCTTTACTAATATATTGTTTACTAATTATTATATAACATTCCATTGTTCACACTAGCTGGTATCTTGTTCAGTGTAATATAAAAATCTTATTGTTCACACTAGCTAGTATCTTGTTCAGTACTGTATAAAAATCTAATTTTTCACACCAGCTAGTATCTTCTTTATTAAGTAGTATATAAAATACCATCGCTCACATTAGCTAGTACCTTGTTTACTAAGTATTATATAAAAATCTTATTGATCACACTAGCAAGTACCTTGTTTAGTAAGTATTACATAAAATACCATTGTTCACACCAGCTAGTACCTTAATTAGAAAGTATTATATAACATACCATTATTCACACCAGCTAATATCTTGTTTAGTAAGTATTATATAAAAAGCTTATTGTTCACATGGGCTAGTATCTTGCTCAGTATTATACAGAAATATTATTCTTCACACTATCTACTATCTTGCTCAGTGTCATAAAAATCTTATTCTTCACACTGTCTAGTATCTTATTTAGTAAGTATTATATAAAATACCATTGTTTGCAGATGCTAGTATCTTATTCAGTAAGTATTATATAAAATACTACTGTTCACACTAGCTAGTGTCGTGTTCATTAAGTATTACATAAAATCTTATTGCTCAAACTAGCTAGTATCTTGTTTGATAAGTATTATATAAAATACCATTATTCACACCAGCTAGTATCTTGTTTGTAAGTATTATATAAAATACCATTTTTCACATCAGCTAGTATCTTGTTTAGTAAGTATTATATAAAAATCTTGTTGTTCACACTAGGTAGTATCTTGTTTAATAAGTATTATATAAAATACCATTGTTCACAGTAGATAGTATCTTGTTTGGTAAGTATTATATAAATTACCATTGTTTACAGTAGCTACTATCTTGTTTAGTAAGTATTAAATAAATTGCTATTGTTCACATTGGCTAGTATGTTGTTTGGTAAGTATTATATAACAATATTACGATTCACACTAGCTAGTATTTTGTTCATTAAATATTATATAAAATACCATTGTTCACACTGACTAGTATATTTTTAGTAGGTATTACATAAAATGCCATTGTTCACACTAGTTATTATCTTGTTCAGTAAGTATTATATAAAATATCATTGTTGAAACTATCTGGTATCTTGTTCAGTAAGTATTATATAAAATATCATTGTTGAAACTATCTGGTATCTTGTTCAGTAAGTATTATATAAAATATCATTGTTTACAGTAGCTACTATCTTGTTTAGTAAGTATTAAATAAATTGCTATTGTTCACATTGGCTAGTATGTTGTTTGGTAAGTATTATATAACAATATTACGATTCACACTAGCTAGTATTTTGTTCATTAAATATTATATAAAATACCATTGTTCACACTGACTAGTATATTTTTAGTAGGTATTACATAAAATACCATTGTTCACACTAGTTATTATCGTGTTCAGTAAGTATTATATAAAATATCATTGTTGAAACTATCTGGTATTTGTTCAGTAAGTATTATATAAAATATCATTGTTGACACTATCTGGTATCTTGTTCAGTAAGTATTATATAAAATATCATTGTTGACACTATCTGGTATCTTGTTCAGTAAGTATTATATAAAATATCATTGTTGAAACTATCTGGTATTTGTTCAGTAAGTATTATATAAAATATCATTGTTCATCTTAGCTATTATCTTCTTTTCTTGAATTTTCTCTACTGCTTACAATTGGACATACGAGCCTTCCCGTGGCACAACGGGATGTTTTTGGACTTCTCTGCTTTTAATTGAGTTTTGATACCTGTGGTGGGTGGAGCACAGATAGTTTATTTTGTAGCTTTGTGATTAATTTGAAACAATAAATTTAGATTTAGAATAGATATTAGAGTTTAATAAACGTTTTCCTTTCCTTTACATATAAAGTTAGTAGAACAAACAGTTTAACCGGTCTGAAGACTAACGTTAGACAGGGCAAGAAAAAATAATCGATATTTGTTGTTGCAATTACTCTAGCAGTTTTTGTTACGTTGGAGGATAACGTGAGGAACAAGATCTCGGAAAGCACCACGCAAGGTGAGAAACCCCGAGATTTAACTGAGTGAACAAAATAGCATGATAATTCCCCAAAAGGATGCCACGCAAACTTAGAGACTACTACAATACTGAGAGTAAGCATAACTGAATAATATGCTTTAATTTTCAGCTGTTTGAGTTGTAGCCATCGATATATTATCAATAAACTTGGTACTTTTATCAGTTAATAGTTGGTACTCTTTTGTTCTTTTCACCAAAGAACAATTTTCTTCAAAATCTCGTTTGTTGTTTTCAGCACGATTGCATTGTATATTACGTAAAATTACGTTATTGTAGATCCAAACAAATAAGACACGTTTCTCTTGTTTTCTTTAGACAATTGATTTTAGATTTCGATGCGATTTATATATTTTGTTTCTTCAACTGGTGATGTTTAACATTTGAGATAGCACTGATAAACTATTCCGTTCCGCCACAACTTTATATTGGCTGCGGTTGTCACATGACTTGGTGATTTGTCTATTCAAACTTGTTTTAATATAATGGACTAAGCTCTCTGTCACCCTAATAACAGCTCACTAACAAATTAGGCCCAGCCTTCGGACATTATGTTAGGGATGTGGCACGAGCAGTAGCTGAGTCTGTTTTTACATCTCCTCGTCTCAGGATCAAACCAAAGACCTCTCTAATGTCAGATGAGGGTTCTAGTAACTGAACTAAAGGATTAACCTTTTAGCAGTTGTTAACACTTTACCAACTCAAAATACCAAAGCTGTGAATGTAACATTTTCAAGTGGAATGTCTACAGAGAATTCAAAAAGAGTGAAATAAACTGTCTTTCAAAACACAACATACATAAATAATAAACTTAAGGTGATTCTTATTCGTTCATATGAGATTTATGTGGATGGCATGTGTAGGTCATTGTTGGTCATTCATTCCCTCGGTGGACTCATCAGATAGTCTGATGTGGGTATACTATAAGAAAACACAAACACCTTGGTCATCCAAGCTACATATGTTATTTGTATATAGAACGCATCATATCTAGTGTTATAGGTTTAATCTTGATCAACTACATTTTTGTCTGTGTAAAAACAACAATACGAAATCTTGTATTATAAGTTTCTAATTAGTCGCATGCGCTAGTATTTGTATATAAGACGTATCAAAATTGATATTATAGGTAAATCTTTGTCACATATGTTTGTAATTATGTAAAGGGCGTAGGAGATATGAAGATATAGATTATATTTGTTTGTTTGTTTTTGAATTTCACGCGAGGCTACAGGAGGGCTATCTACGCTAGTCGTTCATAATTTAGCAGTATAAGACTAGAGAGAAGGTAGCTAGTCATCATCAACTCTTGGGCTATTCTTTTACCAACGAATAATGGGATTAATTATAACATTATAACGCCCCCACGGCTGAATGGGCGAGTATGTTTCGTGTGACGGAGATTCGACTCCTCCCTCTCCTTTTACGGTCAGCTTTTAATATAATCTTTTAGAGGATTTTAAAGAAGTATGTCCATTTTCTCTACAGAATTCTTGTCAGGATATTTCTCAATACAAAACAATATATACTATTGTCGGTTTAGTATACTTTGCTTCGCATTTGTGATCACTACATGTGTTTGTAAAGTATTTAACGAAGACCAAATATTCTACATTACTTTTTGCACTGTGACTGTTAGAATACAAACCGCTTTTAGATGGTATACAAGTACAAAATATGTATCTAAACCACTGTTCGTTTTACGTCAACACAATAAATCCAGATCGCCGATTTGCTGTGTGCCAGAGTCGCTCGTGACATCAAGGCGAATTAGAACGTGTTTGTCATATAACTAGCGGTTGTTTTAACGTATACACATATTCAGTGGATTGGAAAAAATTAGAAAAAAAAAGCAGTTGCCAACCATAGGCTGAATTTTGAGATAAAATAACTGATTGGTAAGCTTAAATTTGTGTTACATCTTGAAGACACTCCCAGAGTTAACACAATGTTAACCCAGAGGCAATTTGAAATATCACAGAAATATTCAAACATATGCAGAAATGTAGTTCTTTTACATCTGTTCCATATCAGGTTGTTGTCTCAACACAAGTCACGGTTGATGGCCCTCTGTTGGCAGTGTCTGACAATATATTTGTACACAACAACTCCAAACATGGCAGGAGAGCCAAGAGATTGGAGCCCTCAGAAGGTAAGTATACTTCTTCAATGTATGTTAAAGATCTAGTGTTCTTCTGGTAATATGTTAAAAGTCTAGTATTCTTCTGGTAATATGTTAAAGGTCTAGTGTTCTTCTGGTAATATGTTAAAGGTCTAGTGTTTTTCTGGTAATATGTTAAAGGTCTAGTGTTCTTCTGGTAATATGTTAAAGGTCTAGTGTTTTTCTGGTAATATGTTAAAGGTCTAGTGTTCTTCTGGTAATATGTTAAAGGTCTAGTGTTTTTCTGGTAATATGTTAAAGGTCTAGTGTTCTTCTGAAAATGTGTTAAATATCGAGGGTTCATCTGGTAATATGTTAAATATCTAGGGTTCATCTGGTAATACGTTAAAGATCCAGGGTTCATCTGGTAATACGTTAAAGATCTATGGTTCATCTGGTAATATGTTAAATATCTAGGGTCAATCTGGTAGTATGTTAAATATCTAGGATTCTTCTGGTAATGTGTTAGAGATCTAGTGTTCTTCTGGTTATATTTTAAAGTTTTAGGGTTCTTCTGGTAATATATTAACGATCGAGGGTTCATCTGGTAATATGTTAAATATCTAGGGTCAATCTGGTAGTATGTTAAATATCTAGGATTCTTCTGGTAATGTGTTAGAGATCTAGTGTTCTTCTGGTTATATTTTAAAGTTTTAGGGTTCTTCTGGTAATATATTAACGATCGAGGGTTCATCTGGTAATATGTTAAATATCTAGGGTTAATCTGGTAATATGTTAAATATCTAGGATTCTTCTGGTAATGTGTTAGAGATCTAGTGTTCTGCTGGTTATATTTTAAAGTTTTAGGATTCTTCTGGTAATATATTAACGATCGAGGGTTCATCTGGTAATATGTTAAAGATCCAGGATTCTTCTGGAAATATGTAAAATATCTGGGGTTTTTCTGGTAATATGTTAAAATTATTTAGGGTTCATCTGGTAATATGTTAAAGATCTAGAGTTCATCTGGTAATATGTTAAAGATCTAGGGTTTTTCTGGTAATATGTTAAATATTTAGGGTTCATCTGGTAATATGTTAAATATCTAGTGTTCTTCTGGTAATATGTTAAAGAACTAGGATTCTTTTGGTAATATGTTGAAGATCTAGGGTTCATCTGGAAATATATTAAAGATTTAGTGTTCATCTGGAAATATGTTACAGATGTAGGGTTCTTTTGGTAATATGTTAAATATCTAGGGCTCATCTGGTAATACGTCAAAGATCTAGGGTTCACCTGGTAATATGTTAAGTATCTAGGGTTCTTCTGGTAATATGTTAAAGATCTATGGTTAATCTGGTAATATGTTAAATATCTAGGGTTCATCTGGTAATATGTTAAAGATGTGAAAAACTTTCAAATAAAATATGTATAAAACTCATATCATAGTGAGAGAAAGTACTATACAGTCTGTATATAAACATTAAAATAAGTCATCCGTACAGTCACACTAGGTAAAACAATGTGGCTCAGTCTATAACAACAGGCACTTCTCTGAACTTAGTAACATTACGTGAAAGTGTGACTCAGTCTAGAACAGTCACTTGTCTAACCTTAGTGAGTATGAAAACGTTGACTGTGTGAATATATTACGAATTTAGTGTGTAAGAATGGACGTTTCACTTACCTTAGTTTAGCATAGAAATGTAGATTTTGTATGTCACGAACCCCGTTTACAAAAACATGCACCTTACTAACCTTGATTTCTTTCGTAAATGTAGATTTTATGAACATGATACTAAACCCAGTCCATAATGATAAGCACTTCACTAAAATAAGTATAGTATAGAAAGACAGATTTTGTATACGAGTTATAAAACCACTTTACACGGTTAGAACATGCGAGAGTTAGACTAGTTGAAAGTAAAGAATAATATTCTTCGAAGAGAGATGAGCAAATAATATAACGAGAGTAAACGTGAACGACAACTAGATAGTCTAAGAAGTAAGGAGTCTCAACCATTTCTGTATACATTGTTGAGTGACGAGCTGGTGCCGTGTTTCATGAAAAACCAGTGGTACTACTTACCCACAGTATTTGGCCTGGGACAACTCCGTTGGGAGTTGATACATTGATTACCAAGTTTCCTTAGCTCAAGGCTCGCTGTACCACATTCAGTCACACTTATTGACCGGTATCCACTTCCACAAGCCGCCATTTCTGTGCTATAGAGCTCTAGTCAGTTCAGTTTATATCTCAATAGCGCCACAATCTAAAGGACCTCTGTTCTTACGGCCTTTATGTAGACCTACTTGTCACACGACTTCCATCGTTTTCCTGGCCGAAATTGGATAGCGTTTGTCGTCTCAATTTTGGTTTAAAACGACCCGCGTCTTCGATTGTGCGTTAGATATAAACCAAGTAATTGAATTAAGGAAGTTTTTTTTTTTTTTTTTTATTGTTACATAAATTAAATTACCAACATCTAGTCGTACTATTATGCTCAATTTTAGGCATATTGTTTCTCTATATAATGTTTATTATAAATATGCCGAAAAGTATCCTTATTGGAATAGATAGATTTCATAATATACACATCTGTTATCAGATTACTAAATGTTGACACGATAGTGATATCAAAACTGGAAGATAAACTGTATTCGTACATTCACTGCTGGCATTAGAGTTTAGTATAACCTACGGTAACATCTCTGTTTGTCACGTTGAATTAACCTTCTGACATACGTACGTGTGATGTGATTGATAAAAAGGTCGAATCTGACGTGTGTTAGTCCAGTTACGAGAAAAAAAAAAAAACAAAAAAGTTCTATTTTGTGTAATGATACAAAATGCTGAGTAATATGGCTTCGCTATTTAAAACCCAGGGTAAATATGAGCATTTCGATGGATAATGTTTAAAGTGCTTAGCTAGAATAGTTTTCTTTTTACCATGTAAATAATTGCATTTTTACGGAAACATTTATTTTGATGAGAAGAAATATTTCTCGCGGATAAATTTGGAATTGGTTCCATGATGTGCAACCGTCAAAATTTATAAAAATCCATTGAAGCTTTTAAGAAACCAGAAGATAAGCTAACAGAACGCGGTGCTCGTCGTAGTAGCATATATTAATCTCTTCTTTAAAAAATCAAATTAGTTTGCGAATATACATTTCGCAAATATAAAAAGTGTTTTGGAAGTTAAAGAAAGCAAACTTTCTCCTGTCCAGTCAACATGAAACTTATAGCATGAGCAATTTCGATAAAAATAAATAAACATTTTAAATAGATGTATCAAAAGCTTCGTGAATAATACTCAGATGAGTAAAGCATATTTTGAATGATTCTATAAAAAAGTACCGTTATATAAAGTTGGATTCAGTAGATAGCCCGAGGTGGCTTTGCCATAAGAAAAACACAAACACACACACATAATTACCCCGGCCCGGCATAGCCAGGTGGTTAAGGTACTCGACTCTAATCCGAGGGTCGCGGGTTCGAATCTCCGTCACTCCAACCATCCTCGCTCTTTCAGCCGTGGGGGCGTTGTAAAGTAACGGTTAATCCCACTTTTCGTTGATAAAAGAGTACCTCAAGAGTTGGCAGTGGGTGGTGATGACGACCTGCTTTCCCTCTAGTTTTACACTGCTAAATTAGGGAAGGTCAGCGCAGATAGCCCTCGTGTAGCTTCCAACCCACAACCCTCAAATTACGAGTCGAGTGCCTTACCCACCTGGCCATGCCGGGCCTAACTAGAGGAAAGATGCTTATTTAATACTGCCTACCTCCAACTGTTGAGATACACTTTGCCAACGAATACTGGGATTGACCGTCACTTCATAACTCCACCAGAGTTTAGAGAATGAGCATTAAGTGTGACAGGTTTCTATTCCGTGACCACAACTAAAAACATGATATACGATACGGGATTTATAAATATATGTTCAGTTTTTATGCAAATATTATAATATCGTGACCTGATAGTAATCGCGCCGCTCCATGAATTCAAGTGTCCATGGTTTATGACCCGTTACCAAAAAATATGAATCTCAGGACTTTATGGTCGTGCGTGCGTTATAAGAGAGAGTAAAGTCGCACTATTTTGATTTTAGTAGTCAAATAAGTGTCCTCCTGTATACCAGTTTAAAGTTAAATACAGCTTGGATTGAATTTTAGGATTTTATATATTAAATAATCTGGAGCACATCC
The DNA here is from genome assembly GCF_004210375.1 of Tachypleus tridentatus. NCBI lineage: Eukaryota > Metazoa > Arthropoda > Merostomata > Xiphosura > Limulidae > Tachypleus > Tachypleus tridentatus. The sequence goes on from NC_134831.1 coordinate 186,684,010, forward strand.
ATCTCTATATAAATATTCGGTTTGGCATGGCCAGGGGGTTAAGGCACTCGACTCGTAACCTGAGGGTCGCGGGTTTGCATCCCTGTCGTGCCAAACATGCTCGCCCTTTCAGCCGTGGGGGCGTTATAATGTGACCGTCAATTCCACTATTCGTTGGTAATAAGTGTAGCACAAGAGTTGGCGAAGGTGGTGATGACTATCTGCCTTCCCTCTAGTCTTACACTGCTAAATTAGGGACGACTAGCGCAGATAACCCTCGAGTAGCTTTGCGCGAAATTAAAAAAACAAACAAACTGTTCATATTCATATATATACAGGGTGTATATATTTATATATCCTACCTTTAAAATATTCGATGACGTTGTTCGACCTTTGATTTTATTTCTGAATACTTTTTCATTCTGCTTATATGAACATTTTTATGGTTGGTTATATTAAGACAGTCTTTGTATATTATATTGTCACAATGTATTGTATATGCATGTACTGTGAATTTTAACATAAGTGTTTCATATATATTATTTCTTAATCGTGCATTTTGTTTGTACCTCGATAAAATAGCGGTAAGTCTTCGAATTTACAACGCCAAAATGAGGTGTTCGATTCCAGATAGCTCGATCTGGCTTTGCTATGAGAAAACACACACACACACATTTTATTTACTGAACAATGTATAAAGTACTGAATAACTTTGATTGTACTATTAAATTAGTTACCGCTAAGTTATGTTTAGGATCAGACGACAAAGTTCTTCCTTTACAATGTTCGACGACGTTGTTCGACCTTTTACTTTTTTTCTGAATACTTTCTATTTTGCCCATATTAAGATTGTAAAGGTTGGTTATATTAAGGCAGTCTTTGTATATTGTTCATGTTGCATTGTGTATATATACAAGCACTGTACTGTGTAATGTGAATTTTAACACAAGTGCTTAATCATTTTTCAGTTCTGTTTGCAGCAACACCGTGTATTAAAGCGATCTGTCCCAGTGAAGGTTGGACAACAGGGGGCAGCACAGTGATCATTATAGGAGATAATTTTTTTGATGGCCTTCAAGTTCTTTTCGGAACTATGTTAGTTTGGAGTGAAGTAAGTTCAAATTGAAAATAAAAAGAAATATTTGTTAACAAAATAAAAATAAATAATCTTTTATTGATCCGGAGTTGTATTTCTGTGTTAGAATGTTTCCAACAGGGCTTACGAAGTCAATAACAAGTTTTAGAGTGAATTTCCTCAAGACAGTTTTAAGGTTTTTATAATTTGGATATATTCTTATATATTTAACAACGTTTGGAAGACATGAAGTATATTAAAGAAACAATGCAACAAAAATAAACCTGATAATATAAGCGCACAGGTAAAGAGCCTCTCATCTGAATTAATTGTAGAATATTCCAGATAAAGAAGTGAAAGAAAACGGTGACCATTATTTTAAAACGTCTTGGGTAAATAAGTGTTGATTTGTCTTCATTATATTTAAAAAATATATCTGAGGTCAATTAAAAATTGTTTATATTGCATTAACGGTTTTATAAGTGGTTCTGACTAGTATTTAGCTCTACGTTTTTACATTTCTTTAAAAGAAACAACAAGTAAGATCATAAAGTCTATATATACTACTCTTAATAAAAGGCAGTTTTTAAGAAGACTAACGGTCTAAGTTAATATTAAGATCTAATGCTACACTTTTTGTCTGGGCGAAATAATTAGAAATAATTGAGGATATTGAATGTTCTCGTACTCACTTCTATAGAACATTCGCATAAATATTATTTAATATTTATTTTCAATTTCTTTTTATTAAATGTGTTAATTACGCGAGAGCTTCATTTTAAACGCAAGTCAAACAGCCTTTATCATGTTAAACACAAATCAAACAGAGAGTGAGGAACTGTAGGCTTCTGTGATTGAATGATGTACTCGAACAAATGATTTTTGGAATCCAACATGTCAAGAAAAAGTATTCGCAGCACCTTCACCACTAGTGTACTTTGACATGCATAATTATGTTTGAGCAGGCTTAAGGGATAAACGTCCATGAAACTGAAAGATATCTGAGCAAATGGAGCTGCCGTGATTGACACCGTAAAGGTGTGGCCTATTATTTTCTTGTTCATGGATCCATCAGAGTTTAAAAACCTTGTTTATTAGTTATTTAATAACGTAAGATGTATGTTCTGACTCAACCTAATCACTATTATTGTTTTTTTAGGTTAAAGGGTTCTGTTTCGCAACTTAATCTTTATTCTGAGTATGAGAGCGATCCACACGATAATACTGGTTTGTTTTTCAAGTCCGTTGTCATCCCAAACGCTCTGCTTCGATTCCATGAAGAATTTGGCTCTGCATCATTTTAAAACTTACTAAACGCATATTTTACATTTAATTGTCAAATGATCGAAAATTCATCCTGATTAAAACATACGGAAACTAAAAATATTTCTATTAATGCACTGCGACGGCCTGACACTGTTCATGTTAAATAATTTTTTATGTGAAATGTGTTTAATCATGTGTAGCTTTTCATTACAAACTTGTTTAGAATTATGTACACATAGCATCAGACGACTCTTAACAGGTACTATGGGCAACAAATTACTGTAGGTTTACACTTTAAATTCACTTTCCGGGGACGATGTATTTGCCTAATGTTCATGTACGATACGCCTGCTTTTCTTTCAGCTGATTACGTCACATGCTATTCGGGTTCAGACTCCACCACGTCACATCCCCGGTGTAGTTGAGGTCACACTGTCGTATAAGTCTAAACAGTTTTGTAAAGGAGCACCTGGAAGATTCGTCTATGTTTGTGGGTATTTCTCTGAATTAATCTATCATTATTTTTATGTTTGTTGGTATCTCTGAATTAATCCATCATTATTTTTATGTTTGTTAGTATTTCTCTGAATTAATCTATCATTATTTTTATGTTTGTTGGTATCTCTGAATTAATCTATCATTATTTTTATGTTTGTGTTGGTATCTTTCTGAATCAATCTTTAATTATTTTTATGTTTGTTGGTATCTTTCTGAATTAATCTATCATTATTTTTATGTTTGTTGGTATCTTTCTGAATTAATCTATCATTATTTTTATGTTTGTTGGTATCTTTCTGAATCAATCTATAATTATTTTTATGTTTGTTGGTATCTTTCTGAATTAATCTATCATTATTTTTATGTTTGTTGGCATCTCTCTGAATTAATCTATCATTATTTTTATGTTTGTTGGTATTTCTCTGAATTAATATATCATTATTTTTATGTTTGTGTTGGTATCTTTCTGAATCAATCTATAATTATTTTTATGTTTGTTGGTATCTTTCTGAATTAATCTATCATTATTTTTATGTTTGTTGGTATCTTTCTGAATTAATCTATCATTATTTTTATGTTTGTTGGTATCTTTCTGAATCAATCTATAATTATTTTTATGTTTGTTGGTATCTTTCTGAATTAATCTATCATTATTTTTATGTTTGTTGGTATCTTTCTGAATTAATCTATCATTATTTTTATGTTTGTTGGTATTTCTCTGAATTAATCTATCATTATTTTTATGTTTGTTGGTATTTCTCTGAATTACTCTATCATTATTTTTATGTTTGTTGGTATCTCTCTGAATTAATCTATCGTTATTTTTTATCCTAGAAGCTAGAAACATTAATTCAAACTGTCTAATATTTTATCATATTTCATCACAGTACATATACAAACATATAAATTATTTTACTCATATTTTTAACATTTTTAAACATCTTTTTCTCTCAAATTTCCCAGTAAATTAACGGTAGGTTTATGAACTTATAATGTTTTAACATTATAATTTGGAATTCGATTACCTGCGATGGACAGATAAAAAATATTTCCCTTTCTCCTAGTTTTATTTTTCGTTTACTTATATTTTTCCAGATTCAAGCATCTTCACATTCGTTCCAGATTATATTTCAACTTCATATTTATTTAAACCACATTCTCTACATCCTTGTTCATTTCTTCTTCGTATCCTGGTGAGTCCGGACTTAGTTTACGGACTTATAATAGGGTTCGACCCTCCCTGTAGCGCTTTCTCTTCCAGTTTAAATTTCTTGTTCTTTTCTCATCTTTTGTGTATTTGTTATATGTTTTTATCCATTTTCCTTTTTACTTTGTTTCTAATTAAGCACAAAGCTATACAATGGGTTACCTTTTTTCTGCCCACAACGAGTATTGAAACCCGGTTTCTATCATTGTAAGCCCGAAGACATACCGCTGTGACACTGGGATTAGTTAAATATTTCATAACATTTCGTTTCTCCGTGTTTTACAATATTATATTATTATCACAACAGTATACCATTATTACACTTTGTAATTAAATATTTATTGTTTATTCGTCGCAATCTTTTCCTAAAACAATATGTTTTTATCACAGCCCAGATAGTGCTTAAAGGAATATATATTATTTATTAACATCATGTTTTAAATTGTTCACGTGTTTATCTTCATTATTTCATGCCTGTGTTTCTGTGACTTTGCTACTTACATAGCTTCTTGTAATGCTTTTATGTATGACGTTTTGCTTAAAACTATTTTACTATTTTAAGGTACGTGCGTAATTCTGTCTACTAGAATATTGATGTTGTATATTCTAGGACTCTTCAAAAAGGTAACGTTTACGATTTTTTTTACTCTTATTTTGTTAAGCTCTAAATGAACCAACGATAGATTACGGGTTCCAACGCTTGGCGAAACTCATCCCAAGGCATCCAGGAGACCCAGAGAAACTTCCTAAGGTATTGACATTATCCTAGCATTAAATAAATGAATAAATAAAACGTGTTTATGAAATGTCTTAGTCAATTAAATTATATATTTATATACTTTATATAACGAGATGCTAACTTCATAATTTCATTTAATTCTGTTTTATAAAAAACGATAGACTTCCAGCATACATTGAGGCAACAAAAGCTATGAATCATAATTCTTGAAATTTGAAATTTCGAGAAATATGGTCAAACATATCAGTGCTATAGTTGCTCACAAGAAACGTCATAAATATCCACAGATAAACATTACAGATGTTCATGAATGTCATAAATGTTCAAAACCCAACGTCAAACGAGCCCATAAGCCAGTATCATACGTGTGTATAAATCAACTTCATAATGTCCACAACCAACATCATAAATGACCATAAGCCAACGGCATACATGTCCCTAAAATAGTGTCATAGGTATTCATGGGCCAAGTTTTTAGGAGTTGTATTTTTTTAAACAGTGAGTTAACAAGGGGACACTGTCTCATCAATCACTTGTAAACACGCAGGATGTACATGTACAATATATTATTATATCAAAAAACAACCAACTTGGCACTTGGTTTCTTCAACTTCCAGTCCAAAAATCAGCAAAGTGGCAAACATGAAAGAAACGTTTAAGAATAACAACAACAAGTAGTGAGGTATTGTTTAACATATATAATTAAGAGGTCATAAGTCATTTCATTACCTTCGTCACTCTAATTGCTTCTTTTGTTAATTATTTGCTATTTTTGTAAATGAATCTGACTCTCTGCTCTCATAGTGCGACTGATAATTTGAAACTTCTCCGGAGTGTTCTTACAGTAGCCAGTCTTTTCTCCTATTTTCGCAAGGAAAGCTTCCTTAGGTGAGATGTTTAGCTTTTGCTTATCGCAACTGTTGAAGTTTGAAACGCCAGGACTCAGCTGGCGACGTTGCGGATTCGCTTTCTAATGTGTACTGGGTGTCTTTAAACAGTTATGTTCTATGTTTCAAATGAAGACAGCTCCTACTGCATTGAGTATTAGGTAGATGCGTTTGTAACAAAGAAAACAAAGCTAACTGTACGATCGATATTCATTCCATTACACATTATATATGATTACTTCTCAAGTTTCTTTGATATCTGTTCTTTTATTCCTGGTAGAAGTTCCAAAGAAATTACTTTGTATTAAAAATTACGGTAAGGAAAAATATTTTTAAAGGAGGCACAATGTTTCGATCACTGGAGAAATCGTTCTCAAGAATCAATGATCGAAACGTTGTGTCTACTTTAAAACAAATCTTTCTTACTGTAAAAGCTGTGACTTGTAGTAAAATAATAATTAATAAGTAACTCAAGACGAAACTATTAAGCACATTTTAACCTAGTGGAAGTATTTTCATGAGTTAATTTATAGTATGTTTTTATTTGCGTGTGCGTATCTTTCGTGTGTTTTTGTTTAGATTATCTTACAAACAAATGCGGTGTGTTCTTGTAAACTGTTTTTATACATCGTACCGTAATTCGAAATATAATCTTTAAAATTGCTAAATCTTAAAAAAATATATATTTTATTCTCGTGTTTAACCGCTAGATAAAACTCTTCATCCCGCTAGGAAATCATCTTGAAACGAGCAGCGGATCTAGCGGAAGCCCTCTATAGTATGCCGAGGAACAACCAGTTGACACTTCCGGCGCCAAGATCCCCAGCTCTAAACAATGCCACAGCAATGTCCGGTTTCAATGCCTATACTGGTCAGTTAACTGTAAACGGTCAAGAAAACGGAACAGGTAAGAGTAAACCGAACGTGCACTAATATAACAAACAGATGGTACTAGTGAATCCTTTGAAGAAATTTAACAGATGGTACTAAAGCGAAACCTTCGAAGATATGTAACAAATGGTACTAAAGTGAAACTTTTGAAGGTATATAACAGATGGTACTAAAGTGAAACCTTTTAACAAATACATTAGAAGGTACTAGTGAAACATTTTAGCAAATTCAACACATGGTACAAGCGAAACCTTTTGTCAAACATATCAGATTCCACTGAAGTGAAATTAAAGTAAAATGAGAACTTTGAAGGAAAAAAATAGTTTATTTTCACGCGTGCAAACTGAAAGTTTTTCTGAAGCATAGAATTTCATTATTTTAGTTTGACACATTAAAACAAATACAAATGTCCAAAACATTGTCTTTATGACACACGTTTGAATTAAGTCTCAACTGTTTGTCTTGATTTGTTCGAACACAAAAACCTTCATTTCTGTGGCCAAGAGTAGCTAATTCCTGGTCCTCTGAGACCTTAAGGTCTTTAACTGATCTCAACTATCGACTTGCTGCCTCTGTTGTTTATCTAAGGAAACCTGTTACAAGAGTATCCCATTAAGAGCTGATAATACCAGAAGGTTAGGAAGGATTATCATTTTCTTTCGAAATTTGTACCCTATTTGAAGACACGAACAACGCAATATCATCGTGAGCACACGAACATTCTGAATGTTCAAGCGACTGGTAGTGTTTAAAACTTCGTATATTGACATTGTATCCAAAGCTAGTGGCTTTTATCTCCCCATACTTTTCTTGCAGACTATGGAAGAGCTCAAAGCAGTAGCGTATCCCCCAGAGGATACGGATCCAATGCATCCACCCCCCACAGTACAAACGGATCGTCTTACGGGGCGGCTGCCATGTCTGGAGGCTATGGGGGACCGGGGAATCTTGGGAATATGGCGGTACCAGGTTCACCAGGTCTGTTTAATGGTAAGTATGGGTCGCCTTTTATTAGTTTTTGTGAGTTTCTTTACAAATGCCAAATATAGTATTTGTATTAGTAATTTATCTGTACGTGTTAGAAAATATTAGTGGTCAACTTTTCGTCATTCACACTGAACACAACTCTTTCAACTTTGAATCGCTTACAGGTTAAGCCACATTATTTTCAAATTATTGTGTGTATTGAGAACCTGTGATCGATAAATTTAGAAAGATGACACGAAGAATTTCATGGATAAGGATATGAACTAGTTATAGTAGAAAATTAATCAAAGTTCCTTACGTTCTAAGTGATTTGATCTGTTCTGTCAATGTGAATAAAAATACTGATATCCGACTAAACATTACTAGCAAATTCACTGTGCGTATGTTTTATATTAAGATGATTCGTATTGCACTACAAATCAATATTTTATACAATATGTTAAACATAAACTATTTTTGATACATTTTAAATATTGAGAACGTGTGAGTGCAATCCTGCTGTTAAGCCTAAATATCACAATAAAAATCCCTTTATATAAGTATTGAAGTGATTACAACTTTATTCAGGTCAAGCGTGTTAAGGCGTGCGACTCGTAACCTGAGGGTCGCGGGTTCGAATCCCGGTCGCACTAAACATGCTCGCCCTTTCAGCCGTGGGGGCGTTATAATGTTACGGTCAATCCCACTATTCGTTGATAAAAGAGTAGCGCAAGAGTTGGCGGTGGGTGGTGATGACTAGCTGCCTTCCCTCTAGTCTTACACTGCTATAGCAGTGCTAGTTGGCGGTGGGTGGTGATGACTAGCTGCCTTCCCTCTAGTCTTACACTGCTATATTAGGAACGGCTAGTGCAGATAGCCCTCGAGTAGCTTTGTGCGAAATTCAAAAACAAACAAACAACTTTTTTTTTTAATTTACTTAATCTCTACCAGAGGGAAGTTTATACTTATTATTTGATCTCGTTAAAAAGACGCAAATTTATTATTGATGTGTTTTTTTTGTATGTTACACGAACCATCAATGGTAAACAAAACACGTTTATCTATGGATTGGTTGTGAGTATTGAAGAAATGGATATCGAAGTGGGATCTACATACGATTTATTTATTGAGTAATTATTTATAGTATATCAAATAGTCACATGCCACGAAAATTAATTCCTTTAGATAAGCTTATGTGTGTGTGTTTTTCGTATAGCAAAGCCACAAAGGGCTATCTGCTCAGCCCACCGAGGGGAATCGAACCCCTGATTTTAGCGTTGTAAATCCAGAGACATACCGCTGTACTAGCGGGGGGCTAGATAAACTTAACCAAAGATATCGAACGCGTCTTCTTGTTATGTCGAATGAACAAATTTGGAAATACATTATAACTAATCCAATAAATGTTCAGATTTTATCATATCATTTACCACTGCCTGCATATCTCGAGGAAATCTGTTTTATTTTGTCCTGTCTTATTTTCGAGGATTTTTAAATTTTTGTGGTTACAACATGAATTTTAATGACAGTTTTCAAGATATTCCTATAAATATTTATGTGTATACATATATATATGTAACCGTTTTTTTTTTCTATTTATCTAAGTCAATAACTTACTTCTTACCTGAAGAACTGTTACAATATATTTTCTGTATTATTTTTAAAACATTTAAATGAAAAAGTATTTTTGTCCCAATACGTACACCGTTTTGTTGACGTAGATACAGAATAAAATGTTCTCTAAAAGTAAGCAAACACTGAAACGTGCGTGGAATGTTTGTCCTTTATGTGTTATCAGTTATAAGACATTTAACTTACACTTTTCATCATTAAACGTGAAGACAGTACTCGTAATTCAAATACTAATTAGTTGTTACATTTAACGTGCTTTTGCTCGTACAGTTTTATTTGTAATGGAGCTTATTATTTCTATCATTATACAGAAAAACGCATCTCTAATTCAGAAGGTGCAAAATGGTGTTTAGAATGTTTATTTAATTATCTGATATTTACATTGTTACACATCAGTTCGATACTAGTATTGGAAAATGTCTATAGCTCATTATGTGTCGAAGCAAAGAGTCGGTGGTAAATTTTAGATGGTGATAGGAATTTAAAGTAAGACACTGGTGGAAGATTAACTAGAATAGGTTCAAACCTTTGACCCACGAGCTTCTTAATGACTCTGTTAACATGTTTCGGTTAATGAGTTAATGATATCACTACCATACCCCTTTGAAGCACAGTTAGTGCTAATGTGATTCTCAACACTGATCGCACTGTCCTGCAATACATTGCTTATGCTGCCAAGAAGATATTACCACTGAACACTTTAACATGTTTGAAACAGTTTGTGCTAACGAGTCAGAGAGAAAATGGGTTTACTATATCGTAGTCCAAGATAAAAATTGATAAATTACGTTGCATAGAAAAGCCAATAAGCCAACATCCTTCCATATTCTAAAGCTGTTTATTGCGTTATTCTTAGATCATGATTGGAATGATTAATGTCAGTGCTTAGATCATGATTGGAATGATTCTTTTATTGATGCCCCTCCACCAGTGGCTCAGCGGTAAATTTGAAGGCTTATAACACTATAAATCAGGTTTTGATACCCGTGGTGGGCACAACACTAATAGCTTCGTGTAGCTTCGTGCTTAATAATAAACAAAGTGTTTTACTGATCTAAGTTATATTATTTAAATATAAAAATAATGTTAGTATGCATTGAGTATAATTAAAAAAAACGCGAAATGTAGAAACGCTGGTTAGACGGATCTCTATTCTTTACCTACATAACTGTAATAGTTTACTTACTCGAATAAAGCTCCGGAAATTTAAAAAAAGAAAGAAAAAAAAAGATTATTATTTCCTTTCCATAAAACTCAGTAACAACATGGAAATCAGAGCACGCTCATTAGGTAGGGCGTGCCCTTCGAAAGCAATATCAGGCACTTCTTTTTACATGTAACATTTTATGCAATTATTATGCAAACGTAACGTACGTGAGTAATAAGAATTATTGGATTGCTTGTGTTTTACGGGTGTGTTCATGGCTACACTAGGTTTATTTTTTTATGCACGTGAACATCGGTTATATTACATAAAACTCAGTTCTTGTGAGTTCATAGCTTGAACACAACTTGTCGATTTTACATCTTCAGGTACATTTTATTATGTTAACAGATGTTACGACCAGTTTGTTTTTTCTTACGTTTTCTATAAATTTATTAATGGTTTAACCCAGAAACACTACTGAACAGAGTGACGTCAGCTGACGTAACGAAAATATGTTTATTGTAACATAAGTAGCGTGAGCTGAAATAGTCGAAATACCAGTGTTTATTCTAACGTTAGTCATGTTAGCTCAAAACCTGAGGGAATAGCAGTATTACAACAAAAGTCTCGTCAACTGGGGAGGCTAAGGTACCAGTGTCAATATACATATATTGTAGTAACTGTTACGTTAACTAAAGCTGAGGTATTAATGTCAATATATATAAATATATATGCTGTAGTACTGTTACATTAACTGAATAAGCTAAAGTATCAGTGTGAATGTGTGTGTGTATATATACTGTTCTAAAATTAAGATAATTGAAGAAGCTAATGTCCTAGTGTCAATATATATATATAACAAGAGAAAAGAACCTAGAAATATCAAACTTTGCACCCCTACTAAATGGACCATGGGGGTGTGCATCTGGGTATTATTACTTATCTTATGCACGTGATTGCGTACATGCGCGTGCGTATCTTTTTAATAAGGCAAACTAGTGAAAAACCACAGAGAAAAGAAGTCATTCCCTATGTTACGAATAGACAACCAGACATTATAGACAGGCACGTGTATGTGTTCATGCGCGCCTGCCCTTTTGTCTATTGTGTAACAGCCATAGCTTCAAAAGGAAAGCTAAAAACCGGAAATTTTCCACCAATATTAAGCGGACCCTGAAAGTGTACAGCTGGGTATTATTACTTATCCATGTGCGTGCGCGCATGCACATGTGAATCTTGTTAGGAGGTAAGCTATTAAAAAAAACACATAGAAAAGAATAGTGACCACCATAGTTCCAAGTAGAAAGAACCTAGAAACCTAAAATTTTGGAAACATACTAAGTGGATCACGATGGTGTGCACCTAGATATTACTACTTATTTCTATGCGTGCGCATCTTGTTAATGTGGTAAGTTAGCGAAAAACCACATAGAAAAGAAGTGATTCATTAAACAACAACTTTTAACATGCAGAAAAGCCAATGTGTTTTTATAACAGTGCGTTCCAACAATGGCTTTAATGTCATGTTGCTTAGTAAAAAAAAGAAAAAAGAAAAAGATATGTAGGTTATACTTTTATGCTAAAATGGGTTCAGAATACACATGCTATCATCCTAATAACCCAAGCAAAAGTTACGTTGACTGAAGAGGCTAAGGTATTAGTGTCAATATATGTATATATATTGCAGTAACAGTTGAGTCAAATAAAGAGACAAGGGTACTAGTGTGAATATATATTGAAGTTAGAGTTACCTTAACTGAAGATGATGAGGTATTAGTTTCAATATGCTAACGTTGTCAGTCACCAGCGCCAGGTCTGTAACTCACAATGTAAGCACTAAAACACTTAGAACACCTTTCCAGTGAAGTTTGTAAGCTCTGAGAGAAGAAGTCAAACAGCAACTTCTACACAACGAGTCCACAACGTCTTATTGATTACTAAGCCTATAATCGATATCAGAGATGTCACGTTAATTAAGATTCTTCTAAGGCAAATACTACCACTGTCTCTCAGGAACACAATATAGAATTTGACTGGCATGTTGAGGCCACAACGTATAACTGGGCTTTCAAACAGTCCAAGGTTTGCATTCATCATTCTGGAAGGAAGAAACATGGGAAACCTAGGAATGTACTTTGTCCATTTTTTTTATACGAAGCTTCCGTAAAAAAATTCATAGTTGCTGTTAAGAATCAATGATATCATACATACCACGGTTAGTGGAACATGATTTTAAACAATATCTCTGGTGTCAGGATGGCATTAGTTGAGAATTAGCCCAAGGGAAAGACAGTATCTTTATGTATTCAAGAGCTGTGTCATGACAATGTGAAGTGGTCAACTTGTATTGTGTAGTGGTACTGCTACATCCAAACGTCTAATCGTTGATTTCTTCAGAATACCACTTTTTATTTCCCCATTAATGCTGTTTACTATTAGTTTCCATACATCTTTATCTATTAATGCTGTTTACTATCAGTTTTCATGCGTCTTTATCCATTAATGATGTTTACTATCAGTTTCCATACATCTTTGTCCATTAATGCTGTTTACTATCAGTTTTCATACGTCTTTATCCATTAATGATGTTTGCTATCAGTTTTCATACGTCTTTATCCATTAATGATGTTTACTATCAGTTTCCATACATCTTTATCCATTAATGCTGTTTACTATCAGTTTTCATATGTCTTTATCCATTAATGATGTTTGCTATCAGTTTTCATACATCTTTATCCATTAATGCTGTTTACTAACAATTTCCATACGTCTTTATCCATTAATGATGTTTGCTATCAGTTTTCATACATCTTTATCCATTAATGCTGTTTACTATCAGTTTTCATACGTCTTTATTCATTAATGATGTTTGCTATCATTTTCCATACATCTTTATCCATTAATGCTGTTTACTATCAGTTTTCATACGTCTTTATCCATTAATGATGTTTACTGTCAGTTTCCATACATCTTTATCCATTAATGCTGTTTACTATCTGTTTTCATACGTCTTTATCCATTAATGCTGTTTACTATCAGTTTTCATACATCTTTATCCATTAATGCTGTTTACTATCAGTTTCCATACATCTTTATCCATTAATGCTGTTTACTATCAGTTTCCATACGTCTTTATCCATTAATGATGTTTGATATCAGTTTTCATACATCTTTATCCATTAATGCTGTTTACTATCAGTTTTCATACGTCTTTATCCATTAATGATGTTTGGTATCAGTTTTCATACATCTTTATCCATTAATGCTGTTTACTATCAGTTTCCATACATCTTTATCCGTTAATGCTGTTTACTATCAGTTTCCACATCCAAAAACTTTAATTTTCTTTCCTTCAATTTATTCTTGGCTGCAGTCACGTGTCCTTAGATTCTTCCAATAGCTTTCAACACACACTACCTTTAAGTCCCACTACATAATTTTGCTGAAGAAGTTGTATAGGTAATGTTTGACAAGACCTAATATTTCTTTCTTTTTCATTCATATGATTATGCACTAGCAGTCTGAATATTGAATACATTCTCGTTCACTCTGCTTCATGCTTTTTTACTAATGTCATCTTTGACTTGTTCCTGCACCAATGACTGATATATTCACTTCTCTTGGTTTTTGGACGTTCAAACAATGGGATGGTCATGTTGTTCTGTTGTAGCAACACTCCTCATTTTTCTCTCAACTTCTTCATTGTCTTGGATTATTCGTAGTTTTATAGTTTAGAGTTCAATGTTTGATGAAGTATCTTCAGCCGTAACTTTCGTTAAACATATTTTACTTCTTGCACGAGAAAACTTTTAGAATACTCTTCTATTTCCACCATTTTGAAGAAAGAGACAAATTATTCTAAAAATATGTGACTTTTTTCGTTGAATGTATGCTTTTTATTTGCACATTTTCAATTAAAATTCTGTAAATTATTTTAAAGATTGTTCTAGGTTGTTTCTCTGTTTGTGCATGTCTAACATTGTTTATTAGAAGGAAAAAGTGTTTGAATTTGTAACTCACCTAAGTATATATACTTAACAAAAACGAATAAATATTTCTTTCCAGTATACAAATTCAAGTAAAATACTGTACAGAAAACAAAAAAATTGTCAATTACTGAATAATTGTTAGAGACAGTGTACAATACAATACACGAACAACAACATGGTAATAAAGCATGCATGAGCTAATGTCAACCAATATACAATTATCTACATTCTAGAGAAAGACGTCATCTCAGAGATGACAAAATTATCAATTTTCAGAGAAGAAATACCAACTATAATCACGGAAACTATTGTTAAACAAATATCTAACCTTGAACTGTGCTGGGACAATCCGAGGGTTTATCACACCTGTAAAAGTTTTGACAAAATACATTCTGTCAACTTGGATTTAGCAGTTCGTTAACCTGACCTATTTAGATGACTAATTTAATTATCGCGAGAGTGGTTAGAAGTGTCACACTTTCTATTTATTTCATAGAAAGTCTTTCATTGTACTAACTGAGATGTGACGCTATGATATGAACTTAAAGTCTTTGTCTTGTATAAATAGTTATATTTGACTACGAACGAGTGTTTCGTGTATTACTTACTGTTGTTGAAGTGTACTTTTTACTATTATGCTCCAATGTCTATTATATAAAATTCATTTCATCTTATTCTCTCTTTATGAATAAAATTTTGATAGTAAGCCGCATATAATTTTATTAGCTCGGTATTTTTTGTATTTCATTTTTCTCTTTTCTTCATTCTCTTCCTATTGGTTTGGTGGTTTTTTTCTCATTGGGCAATGTGATTTTACTGATACTGAATTTTTATATTTATCTGTTGAACGTGAATTTTGTTTGGTTCCAATGTTACGTTGACTTTACCATTTTACTCATTTTTCTTTTAAATTTCTTTTTTAATTCCTCTTAAAGCATTCTCTCCAATTGTCCCCAATTTTCTGCTGAAAATCTTTGATGCAGTGGCCACCAGGTGTTTCATGAAAGATCAGACAACGTTATTACCCAGCATTATTCTTATAACTTTCACTTAAGATATATGAACACGTCCCTCTAACCATCAAATAGTTCTGTTTGACTGTTCGATGTAGTTTCCTACCAAACGTAAACGTATCTATACTCGTCATTGGAAAAGATAAAACTAAATTATCAATCATTTAATAGTGTTTGCAAACTAATAAATTATTTATTGCGCTGTTATTAAGTTGCTGTTATCCTGAACACAATTCTCGGAAGATGAAGTCCAGTGAATGGAAAATAACCAGAATCCTTTAACTGTTAACATTAAGAACACAGTTTTATGAACATGGAAGCCTAATAAACGACAAATAATTGGTATCTGTTATCAATCGACGTCGACACGGCGATACTACAGTTACCAAATCTTTTTTTTTTTTTAAGATAGTCCGATCAGATGATGATTCTGAAGTTGTTTTATCTCTTGCCCCTATCTTTCAACTTAACCAATACCGACGCATAGTAATGCTATAATTGTTATAATGTCCAACGGAAATGTGATGTATCAGTTTATCTGGATGCATAAAAACGTTACAGTTGCCATACCCATTGTCTTAATCAATACCAACAAACATAACTTAGATTTAACAACAGTAACGTAATCTGACTACATAGTCATTAACATTTCCAAAATATACAACCTAAGGGCCAAGACAAAAGCAAAATAAGATGTTTAATTGGGAGGAAAGAATAGTATGAAACTATATACCACCAAAGTACATAAATATTTACCAGTTTATTGGCAAGAACTTGTTACAATATTTGGAATTATATACTGAACTGCACATTGCAACCACATGTGCACTTTGAACTTATGAGACATATATATAAGGCTGTTTCGAATAAATAGTAAATAGATATTAATTGTTTCAATTTAAAATATTGTGTTTCTTCTCTTCTTTCTCAAGCTCAGTAGTAAGTCTGAGGGCTCAGGCCTTTATAAAATAGGTTTTGATGCTCGTAGTGAGTACAGTGCAGGCACCTCATTATGTGGATTTGCGTTTAACAACAAACCAAACTCTCTGTGTCTATATATATATTTAAAGTTTCTTATTTTATTATTTTTCAGGAATGGGTGGAATTGTTTCTTCCCCTTTTGCTACCATGAACCCCTTTGCTTTGCCCACTTGCAACGGACAGTCCTATGGCAGTTCAATAGTTTCTTCAGCTAAATGACCAGAACAGTATACATACATCCCCACTCCTCAGGCCGCCGTGGTAAACTTCGCACACAAGTGACTGAAGAGACAAGCTAGGCTTATCTAGCAAACCTCAGATTTTGCCATCAAAGATTTTATCCGAATCAACTCTATTCTTTATGTTCCCTTTGTGATTGTGTTTTGATCTCAGCACTTTTGGCCATCTTTTGATTCCGTGAAGCAGCAGGTTTAGGGTTGAATTGCATGTTTCTATTTTCTGAAAATTGACTCGGATGTTCTTGCGACCTAGCCAAGCTGAAGAGACACTTCGTGGAGGTGTACACTGTATGAGGCTTCTTCAAGAGATACATAATAAAACATTTGTTCGGTGAAGGATATGTGCTACATAAAGGGACAGCCGTTGTAAATGGGGCTGAAACATCATGTAAGGAAAAGAAATGAAAGTTACTGGAAGGATCTTTAGAAGTCGGTTTCATCACGGAAGACTCAAAGAAAACTCCGTAGAATGTCCCTCTTCTTTATTTTTCCTTATAAATAACCACTCCAAATGGGTAACGTTTGGGAGACAAATGTCGCCTGTATATTTTCGTGCTCAACCGTTTCTATATTTATGGTGTATTTAGGGTAATGTTTATAGCTAATTGATGTTCTCTGTTGCCAAGGTTATAACATCAAACTTTTTTGTTTATCTATGTCAGTATGATGATGTCGTTTCTTCAGGACAAAATAACTTCGTTATTGTCGTTGGTTACGCTGTAATTTGAACACACACACACACACATATATATGGTGTGTGTGTATGTGTGTAAAATTTATTTTCTAGTCTGGTATGAGTTTCGCAAACTGCAAATTAAAACTATATATATAAAATAAAACGACATTACCTGTAACTGTTATAGAGTAAATAAATTATAAAATAAATCAATTATTTCACCATTATAAGTTATGAAATACGAAAAGGCTCAATATTTTCTAGATTTATTACTCAATTTAGCAGATGAAATGCTTTTTTTTTTACCACAAGAGCAAGCTTTGCTGGGAATTAATTTAGTTTCTAAACACGCTCATGAAGTTCACCAAATGAAATAAATTTGTATTTTCTTATTCTTCGTACACCTACCCCACAAAAGGTAGCGTCACCTTACACAGTTAGACACGACATCAGTAACCGGTAGGTGGCGCTTTTCGACATAAGGAATATCTTTACCTCACTTCCAACGTGCCATTTGTAAAGAAACCTCTCATATTCATGTACATAAGCGAACCTGTTTCGTGATCTTGTTGTAAAAGGTTTTGTGTACAAAATGTATTCATTTCCTGTATGTTGTGGTTGGGGTGTAAAGAACTTTACAGATTTATCTTATTTCTATTTCTAAGAAGTTTCATAATTTGATGCTGTTCTTATCGCTCAATAGTTTCTGTTTTTTAACACTAAACTGTGGTCATTAGTTTTAATTTCTATTCAATTCTCATGTCTCAGTTCTGTAACATAACTTGTAGTTGTGCAATAAAGTGATTATCTTGTAAAGTGACGAGCGTAAGTTTTGTAGCTTAAAAAACAAAATAACAAATAAATAAAACAGAATCAACAATTTCAGTTTGTTTATATTGTATAAATATAATTTTTAATAACTTATTTTTATAACAGTTTACATTTGAGAAACTTAGTGAATTTACAAAGAATTCTCCACTTTTCAACGTTTGATAACATTTAAATAAATACGAGTAAATGGTTTGATATTTGTATTTTTCCTAAGATGAATAATTTTAACACGATAAAAAATGAAGTAATAATAAGAACAAAATGAGACTCATACGCCGCACCACGTTTTTGATGTGTGTATTGTAAGAGTCAGAGTAAAATTAGACCATTCGATCAGAGTTGCCCTTACGTTAGAAGTGTGAAGTTGTTGTCTCCCTCTGCCGTATCAATTGAAAATTAGAAATGGTTAGCAAAATTCAACGAAGAGCGAATATTAAAAGTAATAAGTTCTCTATGGAACAATTTTCTTATTTTCACTATATCTCCGACTTGCTCTTGCCTGACGAACGTATTGATTAAAACAATTGCAATAAGTTGGGAAACTAAGTAGCATGACCTAGATGTTACTAATATAAGCATTCCTGATGAAACCTAATATCATTGGTGACCAAACCAATTATTATCGTTTTTATGAAACTTTATATTTCAAGAGTTTAATTAATTCGAGTTTTTTTCTTAATATAATTTTCCTTTTTACTTCTACATGTATCTCTGTTTAGTTTGTTTTTTTGTAACTATCATGTTTCAACTTAAGGTACATTTATCTAAATTTGTTCGCTCCATATTACTCGAATAAACGATTTCTTCCAAACGTTCTTCCAGAATAACCCATATCTCTGTAAAACAACAACAATATTCACAGACATTGTTTGAATACAAAAAAATATATCAAAAAATCGGTCGTTGCCCATAGTTATCATGCCCGGACTGTAAACCCAAAAATTCATAGTCAGCGTTTGGTTTCTTAAAAATGATTGGCCAGTTGGTTAAGGTACACGACGCGTAATCAGAGGGACACGGGTTTGAGTCCCCGTCACACCAAACATGCTCGCCCTTTCAGCCGTGTGAGCTTTATAATGTGACGGTCAATCCCACTCTTCGTTGGTAAAAGAGCAGCCCAAGAGTTGTCGGTGGGCGGTGATGACTAGCTGCTTTCCTTCTAGTCTTACACTGTTAAGTTAGGAACGGCTAGAGTAGATAGCCCTCGTGCAACTTTGCGCGAATTTCGAAAGCAATTCTTAAAAATGCACTCCGTAGTCTTGAGATCTGTGTGCTCTAGGTGAGCAACTGTCGAATCTCACTGTTCAGTCGGATATTAGTAGTCCAAGAATTGGTAGTGGAAGTTGTTGATTAGTTTCTATCTCTCTAGTTTATCAACTGAAAACTAGGGACACCTGTATTGATACACTATTTATGTTGTAGATGTAAAAAAATACTATGTCTGTGAGTTTTTATTAGATATTAAATAAATGACCCCTTGTTACCCTTACAAGTTCAACTTGCCCAACTGTAATGTTATTTGTTCTGCTTACAACGCCCTGAAATTTGTCTGTGCTTGTGAGTTCTACGAAATTATTAAGCAAACTAGCATCTTCCTGTAATTTCTCTGTGCCTGTAAGCTCTATTGATTTATTAAGTAAGTAATCTACAGGATTGTTTTCCAGTTATTGAGCTGTTTTTTTATTATTAAATAAACTACCTCTTGTCTTCCATCTTATGTTGTTTTTCTTTCAAAGATTCACATGCAGATAAACATTATTGACTGATAACTCCTACTAACAGGTTGCGAGAAACTGTATTGGACAAACGAACTGATGCATTGTTTTATGTATTTAGAAAACCAAGGCTTCAAACTTCAATAAAATCTATTTCTTCTCAGAATCGAATATTTTGTACAATGGAGGATCTTGAAAACTTGATAAAAGTAAACGTAACAGGTAAGAATGAAATAATTCAAGTCGATATATGAACAGGATATTTTGTTCAGGGGTTCAACCAGTGCCGCGAATTTATTAAATGGTATTATACAACCACAAAACAACTTGACATTATTAAAAAATAAATATGAAATATATATAAACGAGATGCACGTTAAGCCTAATATATAAATACATGCGATGGAATATACTTACAAATTAACAGAATTCTAGAATAATTCTAGCATAAAAACAAATACAAATCTGGATCAAAAGTTTGATATCCTTACTAGTTGGAAACGATAAGTATTGTTCTATGTTCTTTCTATAATAAGAAATATATCATTAGAACGATTCATTGAGTGATGTTATTACACTTTAGATTATTTTTTTAAAATGGAGGCAGAAATGTATGTTGATTCAGAAATGGCTTATTCAGAAGTTCACATTATCATGAGAAACACAAAGTCACATAGTGAAGATAAAATTCCTATTGTTTGAAAGGATGCTTGGAGAAAAATACCGCCATTTTATAGAATACAGTAGATGTACGATAGAGATAAATGTTGCTATTGCTTAAAAGAGATTTAGGGGGCGATGTTGACATAACATAGGTAGCAGTAGTTTGCAGGTCAAAGAAGGAGTTTATATTGATTCGTGGTTAACTTATCATCAAATAAACAAAACATGTTGAAGAAAGAAGTATTCAGGATTCTTCATGAAGAGAAAAAGAATCGTCTACCAAAGCGTTTACGACCGCAATGGTCTCCAGAGCAGTATACTTTTAGCCAATCAGAAGTCACGTCTTTATTCGCGAAGTAAAAACTATAGCTAAGATAGAAAACTCTTAAATACATATCAAGTTATCACTACGAATCAGGGAATATTACTAGTTTCTATGTAGAAAAAATAATTATGTGAAATTCAGAAAGAGTTACATCCCTGAAGTTCACAAGCTGTTGGTCACATCCGGAGGTCAACGAATATTTCATGAAGAAAACGGCTGTAGTAATAATTCGTGATGACGAGAAAACCCACTTGTAGAGAAAAATATATATGCAATGAACCTGACCATGACCGAGAAGGTCAAAACGTTGTTCGCTCCTCTACATAGTGCTTTCTCTACTCATACCAACCGTTTTTACATATATAAAATGGCTGAAGAAACTAAAACCATAGCAATTCCGTTTGCCAAACAAAAAAATAAAAAAATTGAAATGCAACTCTTATGAACGTTTATTTCTTTGGTCTTTTTAAAGTGAACTCTCCTCTAACATACATTTATTGTATGTTAAATTGTTATACGCCCTAAATTGTAGACCATTGCGTACCTTTGTGCTAAAACAAAGCAAAACGAAAACGCAGATGAAATAAGGGAGTATTTACGGTCGCGTGATCTTAGGTTACTCTACATTTAAGGTTGCACTTCGTCTTGTGACGTACAAACGTTGTCATTTTACTCACTTATTTCTCCTCGTATGATTGAAGAAATTTGAATGAACGACGTTCTATTTTAAATAAAATACCAAAAACGCAAAACTAATATTGTTGCTTACTTACCACAAGGGAACATGGTAATACATTGGTCCTTTCTGAAATTTAAGAAGTGAAATGTGCATTCTTCATTTGTCACAAAGTTCTGGTCATGTCCTGATCTATAGAGTAAAACAGTTGTACACACGTATTTCAAACGATTTTATAAACATAATACTGATAATTTAAGATACGTTCTTTATCACTTATTCTTCCTCTGTAATGTTTTAAAATAATTGGCACAGCTCTTTTTATTATTGACGTTTCGCACACATAAGATGTTTTCTCTGAAGGAAATGTTTTGATGTTGTGCCTTGTTTCCGTGGTATATAAAACTGTCATTTTTATTTAATTTTTTTCTCGATTCTTCTTGGGATCTGATAGAAGTCTGGAGAATAGGTGAAATACCTTGTTGTAACCACAACCGCACGCCTTACCTTTAGCCATGCTTCTCAGCTGGTATTTCGCTGTGAACTAACGGGCCATGGGTAAGGATGGATTCAAAATTAAAGATATTTCAAAACCTGAAGAAGAAAGAAGTTCCTTCAACATTATCCAGCATAATTATTAACAACCTATTGATCTATTTCCCTTTTATTAAAAAAGAACTGTCGAGAACGTCAAATATTCCTCAAATACCGGTTTTGTAAGTTTTTGTTTCTCTGTTATTAAGTTATTTTTTATTTTGTTATTTTGAATTAAGCACAAAGCTACACAAAGAGTTATTTGTGTTCTGCCCTCCACGGATATCAAAACCTGGTTTCTAGTGGTATAATTCCGCAGAAGAACGCAGTATGACCAGGTGGTCAAAGTGCTCGATTCCTACTCTAAGGGTCACGAGTTCGAATCCCGTTGTACCAAACATGATCACCCTTTCAGTCCTAGGAGCGTTATAAGTATCGGTCAATCCTACTATTCCTTGGTAAAAAAGAGTAACCTAAGAATTGGTAGTGGGTGGTGATGACTAGCTGCCTTCCCTCTAATCTTACACTGCTAAATTAGGGACGGTTAGCACAAATAGTCTTCGTGAAGCTTTGCGCGAAATTGAAAACTAACAAACAAAAAGTCCGCACACATACCGCTGTGTCATCGAGGTGGTGTAGTAAGTACGGTACGTCACAGTTTCAGCCCTGTCTACACGGGATTTTGTCACGTGATGATATTCTATTTCATATTTTCTTATTTGCCTCTTTGACTGCTATTACTATCCATAATGAAGTGAGTTGATAAATCTTTGTTTAAACAAAATTTGTTGTACTGTTTGATAGATCGCAGATATTGTCTGAAGAAATTCTTGTTTATTAAACTGAGAAAAATATATGAATGAAACATGTCTAAAAGAGGGTGGCTTTTATAAGTAAACAGCTTAAAAATCTATTACAAGGCAGAAAGATTCTGGAGTGATAAAACGTAAGAATCACTGGTCACTTTTTCTTACTCCACGCGCATTCACTTCAATCGCTGCACTAGATCTTATGTATGTATATTTAACGTCAGTAAACACTGATAAAGAAATACGTTCAATATGACAGAGATTCACTTTCTTTTTACATTTTACGTCTGATTCGCGTATGTTTACGTGTTTGCTAAAAGACAGCAAGGGCACGGCATGTCTAGACCGCTTGATTCGCAATTTATAGGGTAAGTGTTCGAATCCTATCATCATTGACGTTCACCTTTTCAGTCGTGGAGCGATATAACGTGACGGTCACTCCCATTTTTTGTTAGTAAAAAAACATCAGTCCAAGAGCTAGCGGCGGATGGTGCTGACTACCTCTGTTTTCTCTAGTCTATCCAGTCTATCCTAATTTAGCAGTGTAAGATTAGAGAGAGGGCAGCTAGTCATCACCATCTAACGCCAACTCTTGGGCTACTCTTTTACCAACGAAAGTAGGATTGACCATAACATATAACGTCCCCACGGCTGAAAGGGCGAGCAAGTTTGGTGCGACCGGGATTCGAACCCGCGACCCTCAGATTATGAGTCGAGTGCCTTAACCACCAGGCAGGCCATGCTGGGGCAACTACTTATGATACAGTTTTATGTTTGTTCATTTTGCAAGAGGTGTATATGACAGTGGTAATGACTGTTACTCAAGAAAATTAACTTATGGAAACTCAGCCTTTTCAAACAGGCCGATAGATTACGAAAACAAATCAGATCCGATTTTTCGAACTTAATTATTGTTTGAAAACTGTGCACATGGCCTTCCCACGTGGCGATCTGATGGTGGAAATTAATGATTCATTACAGGTACAACAAGAACTTTTACAATGTGATGAAATAACAGAGAATGTTTATATACAAATACTGATCTTCAGGACCAATGATACACATAAAAGGACAATTCATACGCCACTTTGGTTATAAAAGGTTTTACTATTTACAACCTGTGTAAGTTTTTAAAAACATGGTTTTTCCTGAACTTTAATTATTTATATTGTTGTTACAAAAAAAAAAGTGTCGTTGTATTTAGTGTAAGCAGTTCGATTTCAATATATTGTTGTTTTTGGATACAGGGACTGGTATATTAGTATTTGGTTGGTTTGGTGTTTTATAGCGCAAATCAACTAGGCTTTCTGCGTCGTATTGGTAGTTGAAATAGCTGTTTTAAACGTAATAATTGTGCACAAAACATACAATATTAGGCCAATCATGTTTATATCTAATACATCTATAATATCCACAATTCATCAATCTTACATTATTACTTGGAAATTCCACAATTATATACACAATTGCGTAAAATACATCGAAAACAAAATTATATACTGTAAAATATTATTTGTAACATTAATCTCACAGCTTAAAGGACTGTATTTATAATGCTGTGAAATAGATTGTCATTACGTCAATTCACTCTAAGTGTTAGTATAAGTAATATAATATTACATTGTCAGTTCTAACTAACTGGATATTACTAGCTCTGTCTTGCTGATTTTAACAAGGTTTGATAAGATATATTATTAATAAGATTTAATATGAATTGATAAATATTACCGTGAAGCTGAGTTTAAGTGACTATATTGCGAATAATGAATTTTTCGATACAAATCCACTTTACTTAATGTCAACTGGTAATTTTTAGACACAACCCAAATTTTACTTATCTTATAAAGAATAATTTTTGCAACACAGCCCAGTTTTACTTGTCTTAATGTGAATTAATAGTATTTTAAAACAGAGCCCAGCTTTACTTACCTTGTAGTGAATAATGTTTAGAACACATCCCAGGTTTATTTGCCTTATAGTGAAAAAATTACAGCACATCCCAGTTTTACTTGTCTAAATGTCAACCAGTAATTTTTACAACACAATCCAGTTTTACTCGTATTAATCTGAACTAGTAATTTTTACAACACAATCCAGTTTCGCTTGTCTTATAGTGAATAATTTTTAAAACACATCCCAGTTTTAAATGTCTTAATGTGAACTAGTAATTTTTACAAAACATATAAATACATAAACAATAATAGTAAACATGAAACAGATACATGAAAGAGCTTTTTTGAAAATAATGTTTCTCGTCAAAGTGGTGTAAAAGTTTTCCATTGCCTACACGAGAGCACCCAATATAAAGCTGCTCATGAGAAAAACAAGGAGTAGTCAAATTCAGTCTAACCACCTTTATGGATTGCCTTTGGAGCACATTGAAAAAAACTGAGTTGGATGGAAAATTGGAATCTCTTAAATTCAAGGGCTGTGTCAGTTGGAATGATAGGTATTCGAGTATTCATGAATTCAACTGGATAGTAAACAACGTGATCAGTGCCAGGTAGCTCAGCACTGATAAACGTATCAATCTCACTTGCATGAATCTTTTCCTTCAACCATACCAAGAAGTGAGCATGAGTAAACCCACATTTTTGCTACTCAACTGTGTGCAAGTTGCATCTTGTTTCCCAAAAGACACCACCATTCTTCCTACTGACCAGTTTAATCAGTTCATGGATGATGCCATATCTCTCTGTTGGAGTTTGGTTTTGATAAACTCAGTTTAGATCTACTTCCATCCTTGATTGCAGATGAAGATGATGAAGAGATTGGGCCTGCTATATTAGGCCTGCCATATTGCTTATCATACGTGATAGCATTTAGAGTCTTCTTACACATGTATCTTTGTCAAATCTCCTCACCATTCTTAGTATTTATACCACCATAAGCAATGATAGCATCATTTAGATGAACGTACAGGAGTTTTTAATTGAGTTGAATCTAAAGAAGGTGTTTATTGTTAATTTTTTTGCACTCATTCACAACATACTGGTGGTGAAAAATCTCTTAAGGTATGGTTATCTTCTTCTCTTTACATCATCATGAAGGAACAAAAGTTCTTGAAGAAGATAATTTAGTTAGGATGAGCTTGACCTGTCGCTTTGATGATGTTAGGAATCTTGACTTTGCTACAGGATCGTTGGATATTGTGGGGCATCATGGGCTTTATTTGTACCAGGAAAGATAAAGAGAAGTGAAGACCAACAGTGTAAAAAGAGACAATGATACTAAACACCGTTAGAGTTGAAACTGTCAGTGAAAGTAAAGACCAACAGTGTGTAAACAGTTAAACACCAGTTAGGGATTTAGACATATATTCTCCGCGCATGCTTCCCCTAGGGACATTGTCTGCCCTGATTACAACCTGGTCATCATTGGTGGTGACTTATTGAGTTGAATGTTTAAATCTTTTGATCAATGAATTGTGTTGGTGGAACATCCCTGGGAGGGAAAGGACAAGATCTATTTGGACAACAGAAAAGTTGCTGACCTTCATACTCCATGAACAAACTTGGGCTCTTCACCAGACAGTAGCTGAAAGAATCGAATTCGATGATAGACTCGGCTATGAACATTGAAGGTGGGAATAAATGCTGGTTCCACTATCTCCTGTGATGCACCAAAAGAAGTCATTTGGAAACAAGAACTGTACTTCTCGATGCTATCACCCTAGATGGGTGAGCTTTCATTCTACAAGTTTGAGTTTCATCAACACAAAGGCCCGGCATGGCCAGGTGGGTTAAGGCGTGCGACTCGTAATCTGAGGGTCGCGGGTTTGAATCCTCTTCGCACCAAACATGCTTGCCTTTTCAGCGTGGGAGCGTTATAATATGACGGTCAGTCCCACTATTCGTTGGTAAAAGAGTAGCCCAAGAGTTGGCGATAGGTGATGATGACTAGCTGCCTTCCCTCTCGTCATACACTGCTAAATTAGGGACAGCTAACGCAGATAGCCCTCGAGTAGCTTTGCGCGAAATTAAAAAAACAAACAAACAAACAATCAACACAAAGTTTTCAGTGTAATAGAACTCGAATAAAACAGGAAGAAAATAGTTTATTTCCTCTAGGAATACTACATTAAATAACGAGAGTATATATCATTGGAATATAATAAGCAAACAAACAACAAAGTCTGATTATAACACTTTGTTTAACACTAATGTCATTTGTATTGGACATTTCGTACTCGCATCGCACATCACCTACCAAAGAAAGGCATAACGTATTATGTTGCTAGCAGTTGACGTATGGTGATCTAGTAGTATCATTCTTTGGCTGTAATGCATAGGCATATCCTGTTTCCTTCAGAACACTATTAACATTATTTTAAAGTATGCGGGATTGAAGAAACTTGACAATATTATCTTGTTATGTTTATCGAAATTATACTCAATTAATATTTAAAATAAACATTACTTTATCAGCATTGCTTTGGTTATTTAATTTGCATATATGACACATAAACATTTTAGTCTTTCTGAGTTAGATATATCACCAAAGATCAGTGAGAGTAGGCCGTAAACCTAAATCATAGCTTTAACACAGATGTTACGTCTATGGCATAACGTAAGAGTTTGAGGCTATGGCATTTCTTCTTTCATACAGCTTTACCACAGGTAATGTTGAGTCTATGACGTCACTTAGCCTAGGTCGAAGGCTGAAAATTATTAATGATTCTTTAAGTGTGTTTGAACCGGAATGTGTTGAAATAATGATAATTTCCCGTGATGAAAAACAGGAGTAAGCTACAGTTTCGAACACTTTTTGATCTTTGAAAAAACGAGTAAAAACCCACAAAAACGAGTTCTACAAACGTGGTTAGCTTTTAAGACGTACTGTTTTTAGAATAGATTAAATTGCTATGAAACACGAGGGTAGACCTTGGTCATTTTCAGTAAGCAACGCGAAGAAATGAGCTCTCTCTAGAACATTTTTATCTGGTGTTAAAAATCTTTATAAGGACAGTTACATATGAAAATCTTACAACGAAAAGGTTATGTTAAAAAAAAACAGTGGAATTTGGTGACGTCTCACTATTCCCACACGTTTTCGAGTTCCTATTGTGTTGAAACAGCTTTTATAAAACGGTTCTTCTTTTTTTATCTGTTAAACCTTACAACGTCAATTTTCCTTTCTGTTCCTAGACAGGTCCATTGGAAACGAATTCGCAAATAGTAGCAGCGTACCCATTCCAGTGACATGTAAATTTATGTACTTTTAAGAGAAAAAAACACACCAAAAAAACTGGCAAGCAACCTTTCGATACAAAGCAATTGCTTTTCCTAGTACTGATGTAGCTAAAGTTTTTGCATTGAATTTTCATTTGGAATTAAATTAGCTCTCTGCCGTACATTCTTTTCTCTGAGTCAGTCTATAAAACGAGCTAGTGTAGCAAAGCCGTGTAGGAAAATCAATATCTTGTCGGTCTATTTATTGGAACCTCTCAACACGCCTCTCTCCGGCTCTTTGAGTTCGAGTGCGGTAGGCTTACAGCACAGAGCGGGCCCAGAGCTAATGGCATTACCGAATAAAGATGGGTGGTAGCAGCTGTTTCCGATAGAGCACTGTTGAAACAGGGAAGATCGGACTTTCCGATGTTATAACACGTTTAGAGCCAACAAAGACGAGCAGGCTATAGCTCAACCTTGCCATCAATAAACCAATGACTGTTAGGGTTAAGCGCTCATTAGAACGGCGTGAAGAGGCTCTTGAGGTGTATCTAATCAAAACCTCTTGTAACCTACGTTGTGTTTAAAGATGGAAATTGATTAATGTTCCTTAATGACTATTAGGGCAAAGAAAGTGAGATTTGAGGAGAAATGAACTAATAATACGCTATCGAGTTTGCTATCTATCTACCAATTCCATCGCTATAAATTATATACTGTCATATGTTGTTTTAAACAGTTACTTTATGTCCTATGTCTTAAAACACTCAGTTTTTCACGAAACTGTTTTGTTATTTCTTTCATGTTCGTAATATCAAATATATTGTTTGTTTGTTTTTCATTTTCGCGCAAAGCTACAAGGGGGCTATCTGCGCTAGCCATCTCTAACATCACGGTGTTTAATTAGAGGAAAAGCAGCTAGCCATCACCATCTACCACCAACTCTTGGGCTACCCTTTTACGAACGAATAGTGGGATTGATCGTCACATTATAACGCTCCCACGACTGAAAAGGCAAGCATGTTTGGTGCGAAGGGGATTCAAACCCGCGACCCTCAGATCATGCTGAGCCATGATATCAAAGAGGAAAAATATATTGTATTCCTTTGCTGTTGTACGTGTAGTTCTATAACGTTTATTAACTTTTGAAGTGTGTAACCAGTATAATAGCGTAACGCTTACATTCTTCAATTTCATGTATATTTGCCATGGAAACTTACACAAACAATTTCAATGGTTTACATAATATAAGAATAAAACTTTAACTGGTATTTTTGGAAAAAAAGTGAAAAGTACAATTTCTGATTGTTTTTGCCTTATTAACATATTCATTGTTTTAGGTTGTCTATATAATACAATGTAGGACCCGAATTCATTCAGCTCTTTCAATAAGACTCCTTCCTCACAGTGGTGTCTTCTTCCGCTACCGCTATGAACATTTCATGTAATACATGATATCGGGAAGAACAAATTTCTGTATTTCTCTTTGTGTATTCTCAGACAGAAATTTAAGGATTCATTTATCAAGCGTTTTAATTTTATTAAAGTGATACGACAAGCATATAACAACAACAAAGAAACTGAGATTTATACCCTACTGAGTTGCCTGAAAACACTTTGAAATGACTTAATTAAGTATTCAGATGTTTCCTGTTTATTTTGTTTTCATGTGTTGCACAAAAAAACCGGAAACGTGGCGTACTTAGACTATTCACATGATATCAGTGTCATACTATATCATTCTGGGATAGCAGTTATTTAAGTCGAAACTTAGCAGAAAGTGTCACGTTAACGGTTACGAGTATTATAAAATGTACAAGTGGGAAAAAGTTAATTAAATACTGCCTTACTTCACACATTTATATTGTGTACAGTAGTAATTTATGTATGAGTAAGTTCGCCCTGTGTTTCGTTAGCTTTCGGTAAACATTAAGTCTTAAAACGTGATTGTCATAAGCTAACCACACTTACCTCGAATTTTCATAATTTTTATGGGTTGTAACATTAATATCTTTTTTCAATATAAATTTATTTTATTTGATAAATGACTGTGATTGATACTGACGTTTTATAAAACAGTGCAATAGATGTTAGAAGTCATTAGTCAAGTATAACCTAAACGCACAAAACCTCTCTCAGTAATGTTGTATTACTAGCTATAAAACACTTGATTTATACACCATCTTGGATTCAAAATAACATTATGATGAAATGCTATTTGAAAGGAATTTAATTGGTTACGTCAGTACATATATATTTAAAATAATAGTAATTACACAGTAATTATGTATGCTTATGTATGACTTAGGTTGAACGACATTATAAGGTACACAGCACATTAAAAACTGTTTTCTTCCTGTTCATATTTCCATAGAAATATGCACATGTTTTTATTAGTAAAGCCTGGTGTCTTAAACAGTTTCTACTGTGTAGTTTTTAAGGTTGTTCAAAATGAATATATTTTACTTAGTATACATAGATATGCAGTCTTGGCTAAAATATTTGCATATTTTGTAACAAATAAGGTCATTATTATTAAGATGGTATACAAATAACTTTAGCGCTGTCAAACTGATAAATACATGTTATATCAAACATCTACATGTGTAATTTGTATAATAAGAATGGTTCTATAGAACCATGAACGATTTATTAAAAAAAACAATTTTATCAGACATATGAAGAAAGATGCTTAATTTAGCATTTCAACTATCACGATGAAACCTTACCAAAACGTATATAATAACAAAATATAACATCAGATTATTATAAATAGTGTCTGTCGTTTTATATCAGTTCGTATTAAACATTCAGTAAGAGGTTAGTCCTCCTCGTTTTATAATAACCTCCGCAAGACGACATGGCATGCTGTCGATGAGGTCATTGATGTAGCACACCGTGATTCCACCCCAACTTGTCGTTAAAAAACGCTGCAACTCAGCTACAGTAGCTGGTTTGGTAATCGTGGACCAAATTTTTCTGGGACAGTTCAGTCCAGCAGTTCTCAATGGGATTATAATGTGGAGACTTTGTTTACCATGGTAAACCTTAACGTCCTTATGGTCGTAATAAATCTGTACAATACGCGCACAATGGGCAGAGGCATTGTTATCCTGGAGCAAAATATTACTGAATAATCTTGATCTAGTATGTGGCAGAAACATCGTCTCTAGGTGGTGACTATTGATGGCGTTATTGACATTTCCCTATATATATGAAGAGCAGTTTTTATACCATCATGAATAGCTGCCTAAACATGTACTCAACCACTTTCTTACGTTCCCTGTGGGAAATAAAGTCCTCTTTTCTCATCTGTTTTCCAGGCAAACGCTGAACACGAATCCTAACATCAGTCTTTAATAAACAGGAAATAGGACTGATGTGAAAACTTCACATGTTACCAGTGTCCTAACTGCAAACTAGCATAATGTCTTGTCCAAGTAACATTGTAATAGTGGTAACTTCTAGTTAATGTCAGTTTGTAGATAGCCCTTCATGGAATACAACCTTGTTTAATCAGTATCCTTCCTATTCATTGTTTTTTCTGGATACTCTGAATTGAACGTACTGATGCCGTTCCTGTAATAAGATGTTGCAAGACTTTTGACCTTGACCTGTTAACCTGATTAAAACACGGTCAATCTCTAGCAGTAATTTTTTGACATGTTCCGATAGACTCTTCTGGAATAATATTTTCTATAGTCCGATGACGTGTCAGGATTCTGGATACAGTACACTTGAGGTACCCACTATTCTGGCAATGCCTATTTGTTTCATGCAATTTCTAGACAGCTGAACAATTTGATGCCCTGTAAGTTATGGCCCGTTACGGAGGCTCGATTTTGCACCAAGTACACAGACATTGTCTGAACAATGCATACATTTGCTTTAAAGAATATTATACCCTTTTATACCAAACAGGTGTGTATGTGTCCTGAGACGAACAAATTCTCAAAACAACGTATACAGACCAAGTTTGTCCAATCATACGCTATCTTCTCTGTTTACTCAATAACCACTCCATCCATACAGACAACAACAATATCAATATAGAACAGTATGGAAACATTTGGCCAAAACTTCTTCTTCTTCTGAACTAAGCTAATTTAAAAGGTTATTTATGTAATATTTAATAGGAACTGGATTATAAGACCGATAGTTGGATGTATCTTTACATCCTTCCGAACTAT
Organism: Tachypleus tridentatus; assembly: GCF_004210375.1. Classification (NCBI taxonomy): domain Eukaryota; kingdom Metazoa; phylum Arthropoda; class Merostomata; order Xiphosura; family Limulidae; genus Tachypleus; species Tachypleus tridentatus. The sequence continues at coordinate 186,716,109 of NC_134831.1, forward strand.
AAAGAGAAATGGTTGGGAAGCTTAACATTTTGCTTCGACTTTATATTGAAAACTATTTTTTCATTTAAAGTCTTCAATGCTGAGTAGTTAAAATGTTACATCTTTAACAATTATACTCAATATCCAGCATCACCATTTTTACTGAAAGTGATTCGTTCACATAAGTTTGAAACTACTACTTACACTATGTCTTGGTTTATGGTACCACACATTCATGAGAGTTAGAAGTATGGATAAATAACTCACCTATTGTGGATCTATACATTCGGAAGAAATACAGGTAGCTTATCGTGAAGGATCCATACCAGTTGTTAGAGCATGATCAAATACTTTTCCTCTTAAATTTCCACATTTGGGATGATTAGAGGTATGAATTTTTTGTGGATCCATACAGTTGTAATATCTACATTACGTAATGTAATGAGTTAGTTTTGTAAATGATCTTTTTACGTTAGGGTTATTAAAACTGGAGAAATAAAAAACGACCATTTTGATAGTTGATATTTTAACATTCTGATTCCAAAGATATTGTGAATTTTCATTATAAACGATAGCTTGCATTGTGTCTACCAGATGTAGAGTCCGTCTGTGAGTGAATTAACTTTGCTCACTATTTCAGGGTAATTTTCTAAACGAGTCACACAATTTGCCAAACTAAGTCTCTTCCGTCTGTTCCTTCTCACTTTTGAGATTAAGTCACTTAAAAAAAGGTCATCGTGGACCACGACAAAGAAACCACTTTAGATGCTACTATCTGTATATTACAAATATAGAGTTACCAGTCACAGGATGACAAGAGAAATACATCTTTCAAATTGTTCTATAAGTCAGAAATGAAATAAACTTACATTTATCAAGCATGTGCAGAAAATGTAAATACCTGCTATATATATATGTTACTTATTTTTCTTAATATAAAATGTATAAAGAATTTCGTTCTACATTTATTAACACTGAAGTTGTACAATTAAAAAAATCATCGTTAGATTCAAAACCTTAAATGATCAAAAGTAGCTCTTGTTCTGTTTTTCAAATTTCATGCACATTAACACAGTAAACAACGTTTATTTGTATAAGTTTAAAATATTCTGAGCAGTTTTCTGATCAATTTATGTTTAAACAAATGAGTTTTTTTCCCTGTGAGATAAGATATCTATTTAACCAAGCTTTTGTTTACACAGATGTTTTTTTTCCTCTCTGTAGGATAGAAATATTAGGATGTAACAAGCCTGAAAAGCTAAAAAAACGAAACCATTTATCGCTCGTAAAGTATTTTGAGATATGTGATTGTCCATCATAGTGTAAAGCTGGTCTATGCTTAAGACACGCATTTACTATCTAGGCCTTGTGAGGATAGCAAAGTAGTTTTAATGTGAATATTTCTGAAGCTTGTATTAGGCCTGAGTTGGTTCTATTAATTTCCCATGAGGCAATAATCTTAGGAGTTAAGAACAAAAAAAGGATAGATAAAACCGTGAATCCTTCCAAAATGACAGATTCTGAATAAAACATTAAATTCTTAGTATTGTGTCTGGCATTGCTCAACATGGAGAATATATAGAGTATATAAGCAGTAAATAAACTAAGACACGAGAAAAAAAAATGATAGAAAAATGTCACAGGTTATTTCTCCTTTTTTCCTAAATTGTAGAGATCTGCGGCAATGGAAGTCTTAACCATCTTACCGTCGGGTTTTGTTGGTGATATACAATATCATTCCCCGGGGAAGATGCATTTGATTACTTCCACGATTCCAAATGCCTTCTTTAAGGTGGCTCGGGGATATGGTTGAGGACTGGTAACGCTAAAATTCTGGGCTCGATCTACGTGGTGGATACAATGCAGATAGGTCCTTGAGCAACTTTGTACTTACGCAAAAGAAATGATTTGAAAGTAACACTCTAAACGACTTTTAAACGTTCTTTATTTAGAAGTCCAATTTAAAAAAATATTTTCGAAGAACGGGAACATTTCTTTCTGCTAGTTATTAAAAAAATATAAGTTGTTTTTTTGATGTTTAAAAAAGTGTCTTATAGTTTTATCAGAATTAAAAGTGATATCTATATCAGGATAATGAATTATGAGTGATACCTACAGGGGTTGAATAAAAAAAAGCCCCTGAAAATGTTAATTAGGTATATTCTTTATTAGATACCAGACAATTATGTAAAACTATATGTTTCTAGAACGCACTCGACGAAATCTGTTAAAATATTATCTCAAATCCCAATTTTAACATTGGCTTTCGTAAATATCTGAACTTTTCATGATTTTAGTTACACATTTTCATAAAACGTTGTTGTGCATCTGCTATAGCGTTTTAGATATTCTTATTCCAAATGCCCCCCCCAGTGGCACAGCGGTATGTCTGGGGACTTACAACACTAAAATCCGGCTTTCGATACTCGTAGTGGGCAAAGCATAGATAGCCCATTGTGTAGCTTTGCACTTAATCCAAAACAACAACTTATTCTAATTAACCTACAGAATGATTATAGAAGTTTCTCTGCAATTGTGGAGACGTTAAAATATATCTTGGAAATAAGAAACTTGATGATACGGAATGACCAGGTCTATCACCTGATATCAATCTGATTGAAAATTAATAGTCTGAATTAAACCAATTAACAAAAGATCGCACATTAAACACGAAAGATGAACCTTTTAAAGTACTAAATGAAGGATAACAGTTAATCATTTAGGAATATCTGTACACACTTATTGAAATCATGTGACGTCGATGTGAAGCAGTACTGAGATCCAAAGAATTCCAACAAAATATTAACTTGTGAAACTGGTTTGTGTTATTTTGAGTTTCATTTGTACGTTCAATTATTGCAGATAAACTTGTTTTATCATTTTGTAGGCGAACTGGAATTATAAGATGTAAGACACTACAACAGGTACAAAATATTTTTAATGATAAAATGTAACTAATTATGAAAAGTTCAGGTATTTACGAAAGCCAGTGTTAAAATTAGAATTTAAGATCATATTTGAATAAATCTTGTCGAGTGCGTTCTAAAAACATATAGTTTTACATCTTTTTCGGCTATATAAAAAAAGATATACCGAATTAACAACAATTTCAGTAGGGGGGATTTTTTGTCCACCTCGGCAATGTAGAGGTCATGAATTGGGAGAGATACCTATATCAGGATCATACGTTAGGAGTGATACCTATATCAGAATCATACGTTAGAAGTAATATCTATATCAGGATCAATGTTAGGAATGATATCTATATCAGGATCATACGTTAGGAGTAATATCTATATCAGGATCATATGTTAGGAGTGATAGCTATATCAGGATCATACGTCAGGAGTTATAGTTATATCAGGATCATACGTCAGGAGTGATAGTTATATCAGGATCATACGTTAGGAGTGATAGCTATATCAGGATCATACGTCAGGAGTTATAGTTATATCAGGATCATACGTCAGGAGTGATAGTTATATCAGGATCATACGTTAGGAGTGATAGCTATATCAGGATCATACGTCAGGAGTGATAGCTATATCAGGATCATACGTTAGGAGTGATAGCTATATCAAGATCATACGTTAGGAGTGATAGCTATATCAGGATCATACGTCAGGAGTGATAGTTATATCAGGATCATACGTTAGGAGTGATAGCTATATCAGAATCATACGTCAGGAGTGATAGCTATATGAGGATCATACGTCAGGAGTGATAGCTATATCAGGATCATACGTTAGGAGTGATAGCTATATCAGGATCATACGTCAGGAGTGATAGTTATATCAAGATCATACGTCAGGAGTGATAGCTATATCAGGATCATACGTTAGGAGTGATAGCTATATCAGGATCATACGTTAGGAGTGATAGCTATATCAAGATCATACGTCAGGAGTGATAGCTATATCAGGATCATACGTCAGGAGTGATAGCTATATCAAGATCATACGTTAGGAGTGATAGCTATATCAGGATCATACGTCAGGAGTGATAATTATATCAGGATCATACGTTAGGAGTGATAGCTATATCAGGATCATACGTCAGGAGTGATAGCTATATCAGGATCATACGTTAGGAGTGATAGCTATATCAGGATCATACGTTAGGAGTGATAGCTATATCAGGATCATACGTCAGGAGTGATAGCTATATCAGGATCATACGTCAGGAGTGATAGCTATATCAGGATCATACGTCAGGAGTGATAGTTATATCAGGATCATACGTTAGGAGTGATAGCTATATCAGGATCATACGTCAGGAGTGATAGCTATATCAGGATCATACGTTAGGAGTGATAGCTATATCAGGATCATACGTTAGGAGTGATAGCTATATCAGGATCATACGTCAGGAGTGATAGCTATATCAGGATCATACGTCAGGAGTGATAGCTATATGAGGATAATAAATGAATAACGATTCACAACGTGTACACGTGCTTTCATGCTTTCGGTTTATTAATGAGCCTTCACTGAAATAATTTACATTACTTGTTAATTAAAAAAGAAGTTAGGCATCAAATTATGTAGATTTTCTTTCGGTAAATATTTCTTCTTTACGTGAATATGTATCATATTATAACACATTTTTTATCAAGCATTTAACATTGACTTTCGAACAAAACAAACAACCGTCTTGGAGTGAAACTAAAGAAATAGCATAGCTAATTAAACACCGGTTTCTTACGTGCTTAGTTAGAAAAAAAAATTATAATGCACTATTTCATCAGCTCATCGCACATTAATTACACTACTACCGAACCAGGTAATTTTATTTACCTTAACTGACTTTAATCAGGGACATTCGATTTATCATACTATGTAGTTAACTGTGCAAGCACATTCAGGGTCACTAATCTGTATTAAATGTTTCCTTTTAATTCTGTAGCTTTACTGAAGTTTTTATTCAGCCAAGCATATCAGTTTATTTAGTCTTAATTATAAATCACCTGATCTCAAGACAAACCTTCCCTATTTGTAAGCTCCTTGTGTAAGCTCTATAACCGATCGTATAACACCATCATGAGATTTTGAACATTACTAACAGTACACATTATACTTTTTTAAAAATTTTCTATTGTGTTGCACCTCGGAAAACTGGTGTTAAATTCAATACAGTTGGCTAATTTTAATCAAATTACTTGATTCGTACGAAGCGGAAACACGTGAAGGTACGAGAGTAAAACATAAAAAAATATTTTCAGGGGAGTTAACAAAAGACGGGATAAAAAATACCACTGTTCTTCTTTTTTCAAAGCCCCAAAACATTCTGATATTAAGTATATTAACTATAACATAATACATAATATTCTGGGGGCGTAGGAAGACGTAACTCAATTAAACAGGAGTATTATACACGTAGACGACTACCGAGTAAAAATTAGATTTCCCACCCTCCTACCCAGGGGAATATCTCTTAAGACTACCTAATTTTTTCTGCACACCCGTTGAGTGGTTTTTCAAATCATAGGACTGCGTAGAACCACAAATAAATGGGGGCTGTAAAACCATATGCTACCTTTATGTATGCAGAGCAAGGTAAATATAACCCCATTGTTTCATAGACTCTAAAGATTCACCATGTAAAACTTAATAGTATCATGTATCGTGTAAAGTTTCGAAAATATTTGAAAAGTAATCAAACATTCACCAGTCTCTGTGACTTCAGTCAATTAAAGTGTAAAATGAAGACAACAAAACGATGCGGCACGGCCAGGTGGTTAGGGCGTTTGACTAACAATCTAAGGGTTGTGGGTTCGAGTTTCCGTCCCACGAAACATGCTCGTCCTTTCAACCGTTGAAGCATTATACAGTGACGCTCAATCCCTTTTTCGTTGGTAAAAGATGAGGCCAGAGAAGATATCCCTCGTGTGGTTTTGCGGAAATTCAAAACAAACCAAACTAATGTAGACGTTCTTGACATGAACAAATGAAACAAAGAAACAAAAATCCGTAGTTCGTTCGATTTGGAGGAAAATACGAGTTTCATTTATAAAACAAAATGAGTAGAGAACTTAGAATCATTGCTATAAGATTTTTGCAGAAGTCAAGTTACAAAGTAACTGTTAAACCTAAGTTTCTAGGTTCGATATGCAGCTTAATTTCTTTGGAGATTGCCACTGCTGTGTGAGTCATCGATTGCATCAAGAATAGTTAAACGGGTCAAAAGTTATGAAAACTCCTTAAAAACGATTTTTTTTTACTTTTGAAAACCTTGGGTTATAACTTTAAAATGGAAAACACTAAGAGCTTGTAAGCTCGTTGTACATCTAGATAATATATATACTTTTAATTCCACCCGAGAACTTATTTAATACTTTTAGTTCTTCCTAACAATATAATGAATATTTATACTTGATTACTCACATAACATATTTACTTGTATCTAATGGCATGTATAATACATACTTTTACTTGTACTTGATGACGTATACAATAAATACTTATACTTGTACATGATGACTTGAATAATAAGTATTTTTACTTGTACCTAATGACTTATATATTAAATACTTTTACTTGTACCTGATGACTTATATAATAAATACTTTTACTTAGACCTGATGACCAGTGTAATAATTACTTTTACTTGTACCTAATGACTTATATATTAAATACTTTTACTTGTGCCTGATTACCTATATAATGTATACTTTAACTTTTACTTGATTACTCACATATTTACTTGTACCTGATGACGTATATAATAAATACTTTTACTTGTACATGATGACTTGCATAATAAGTATTTTTACTTGTACCTGATGACTTATATAACAAACACTTTTACTTGTATCTGATGACCTATGTAGTGTATACTTTAACTAGTACTTGATTACTCACATATTTACTGTACCTGATGACTTATATAATAAATACTTTTAGTTGTACCTGATGACCTATGTAATAATTACTTTTACTTGTACCTGATGACCTATGTGATGTCTACTTTAACTTGTACGTGATTACTCACATATGACTTATATAATAAATACTTTTACTTGTATCTGATGACCTATGCAATGTCTACTTTAACTTGTACTTGATTACTCATATATTTGCTTGTATCTGATGACTTTTACAATAAATACTTTTACTTGTATCTGATGACCTATGCAATGTCTACTTTAACTTGTACTTGATTACTCATATATTTGCTTGTACCTGATGACTTGTATAATAATTACTATTACTTGTACCTGATGACCTATGTAATGTCTACTTTAACTTGTACTTGATTACTCATATATTTAGTTGTACCTGATGACCTATGTATAATAATTACTTTTACTTGTACCTGATGACCTATGTAATGTCTACTTTAACTTGTACTTGATTACTCATATATTTACATGTACCTGATGACTTATACAATAAATAATTTTACTTGTACATGATGACTTATATAATAAATACTTTTACTTGTACCTGATGACCTATGTAATAATTACTTTTACTTGTACCTGATAACTTGTATAATATGTATTTTTACTTGTACATAATGACTTATGTATTAAATACTTTTACTTGTACCTGATGACCTATGTAATGTATACTTTAACTTGTACTTGATTACTCACATATTTACTTGTACCTGATGACTTATATAATAAATACTTTTACTTGTACCTGATGACTTATGTGATAAATACTTTTACTTTTACATGATGACTTGTATAATAAATATTTTTACTTGTACATGATGACTTGTATAACAAATATGTTTTCTTGTATCTGATAACCTATGTAATGTATACTTTAACTTGTACTTGATTACTCACATATTTGCCTGTACCTGATGACTTGTATAAGAAATATTTTTGCTTGTACCCCATAACTCACACAACACCCCTGCTTATTCCTGTTAACACGTATAATATTTTTATCCACTTTCAATATTTGAGTTACTGCTGTATTTTTCATGTTTTGCTTGGAATGTAACTATACTTTATTGCGCAATGAATTTATGATTCGAGTATTTACTTTTAATTACTTAGGATAAACATTAAGTACTCGAGAAATTTAGAACTGAATGTAAAATGCATTGTCTTATCATTTAATTATTAATAATGTGTGTGACCTCTGTAACTTGTCTTTCGTCATTACTCGTGTATTGTAATAGGTTCCTGTAAAATGTTGTGTTTTTATTATTATTAAATTAGTCAATAATCTCTTAAAATAATACATGATTGGGCCGGTTCCAACATACTTAGTGTCCGTGTGAGTGTTGTTGTTAGCATTCTCTTTGGATAACATGAGTGAACGCTGTTGTACTATTGGGTAACGAAAGAGAATATTGCTGTTAATACTCGTGTATATAATTATACTTGTACCTAATGACTTGTATTGCCTGGTATAATAACTTATAATAGTTATGTGTATATATGCCTTATTTTTCACTGAACGTATCTTACTGACATACACCAGAGATATTCTCTGTAGATGTACTTATGTGAACACTTATTTTGTTATTACTAATTGCAAGAAATTAAACCAGTTTACGTAAAGTTTTACCAGAAGCGTTGCTTGTTAAGAGTGGACTTAAATTTTAATTTCACTGTTGTTAAATATTATGCGTCTAGAAGTCACTAGCAACTGTTTATGCGGTTTTACGTGAATGAAAACCCATATATTACAGATCAGAACGAAATGCATACTATAGGTACAGAGTTAGGCCCCAAAAATCGTTTTATTTAAGCTTCTAGCTAATTTCCACTGAAGGAATTGTAAATAGAACTGAGAACAATAACAAAAGAAATGTTTTATTTGAGTGGAACAAAATCAATAAAAAGACTCTATGTCGGTTCATGAAGAGAGAAACAAAAACAAAGTCATGATGCTGACAGAGTAAAATTTTCGTTAAAGAAAATCAAAATTATTCTGTATATAAGTCCCATAAGATGGCGCGCGCTGTTACCAGCAAAATTACTAACGTAGGTTTTTGATTGGCAGAAATCTCTCACTACAGACGTCACTCAACACTATAGACTCCGCCTATCAATTACATCCTGGCGTCGTCGAGTACAGGATTGCGACTGATAAGCGTAGTTTGTTGATGTGGGTGATAACCCTAACACGACGTTAGATGTCTATTTAAGCAGACCAATTCGTCAAGTTTGAAGATAAATTGTCGATTTTGAAATACAATACCTCCATAGTATAATTTACGTATTTCAGAGTTATATCGGTTTTCGAATGATGGCGATTTCAACAGCATGTTCCATCGATCGATTATGGTGTTGAACGCGTAACAGATTTAACAATTTACTAGAATGTAATCCAGAACAAACAAAAGACGAGGTAAAATAAGCCTTATCAAACAATTTTAAAAGCACTCATTATTTTTATAATGCTACAATATATTTTTACGCTTAAAGTTTCTGAACTATTTTGACAAACATTTCTTTCGAAGATCACAAGTGATAGAATACCTTGAATAGTCTTAAAATAAATTCGAATTTACATTCAAATTATTGGTTCTCACCAGTAAATATCACAATAAGATTTGTTGTGTTACTTTTTGCATGAAACAGGTGGCGCTAAACTTTTCACTTTTATTTATTCAAAATTATTTTTTAACAAAATAAATACAGTGGTTTTTATCAATAATTACACAGAGCATAGAAATACAAATTGTCACTTGTGATTCGATAAAGTAGTATGGCTCAACAAGGCCTATTGTTGGAAAATAATAGTTTACAACAATATTATTATAAACATATATGGGGTTAGGGTACGCTTTACTTCATCATATGGTAACTTAAATTAATTTAGAGATATGATTAATGTTCTGAAAATACATCTTTAACATATAAATACAGCTATTACAAATGATTATACAATCTATTGATTGACATTTTTGAATATTTTTTATGAAAACAAAATAACTGAAAATTAAGTTTTAAAACCGCGCTTTTAACCAGTATTTTGGTTGTAAAAAGATTGAAAATTCCGCTGTTATATTTTAAATCCCGGAACAAACTAACGTCAACATTCACGTAAACTGTTGGATATAGACACTAAGAGAAAACTTTCAGCAAGACAAAAGGTTTTACTGGTGAAAACAATTTTAGTTATTATAGTAGTAAAATATTTTTTTCTTTAAATAACAGTGCTTTGTTTTTACTTAGTTTTTCTTTCCAATATTATCTTCAAATATTTTAACGCTTCGAACACTCGTAGCTTATTTTAGATAAAATTCAGTTTAGAGTTTAAGCAAAAGGAAGTGTTGTCTAGGGTATCGCATTATTCTGTAAAATGTCAGTTCGTAAAAAGTCGTTTGAGTCGCAGCTACAAAAAGACTGGTCAAGTAGGGTAGTAAGTTTGTTTAAAAGTCCAACTAATGATAATAATTAACTAAGTTAAAGTTCAATTTAATGTATGCAAGTGAAGCATAAGACAATCATCCATACAGACAAACAAATATCTATATTTTTCATATAGAAATGGACTAATCTATTTTATGGGTACAGAGAATACAATTCAAGTCAATATTATAAACAGACAAACAAACGTCCTGTAGACATGGGAAGGCAATGTCCGACCAACAACATTGGTAAACCTCATACATGCTATAACATGGCATACAGTCACCACAATAATGTATCTCAGGACGATTGGTATGGGTATTAACACTTTTACTTGTAAAGCAGAGAACAACGTTTCGACTTTCTTATTAGTAGAAGTGTTAATACCCATACCAGTCGTCGTGAGATACATTTTTACTTCAAGTGGGTTTCTCGACGTCACGAATAGTCATCACAAAAAAGTATGTAGTTGCGCGATATGTGTATAGTAACGTTTCATAAAGACCAAAAATACACCAAGTACAGTAACAGATCCTGTAGCACAGAATACATTAGTAATGAAATGTTTGTTTTAATCTGTATAAAATATTATTAAAGCGTATTTTCAAATCTGGGTAAATGTCAGAAATACATTGTAAATACACAAAATGCACCATAAGAATGATTTACTCATAAGTGTATATAATAGGCACTGGAAAATGTACCCTTATAAACACAATATATCAGTAAACAAATGTTTGTCTAATTAACTGTTAAAATATGAGAAATGAAATAAAATATAGTAAATGATGAAAAGACTTTAAAAAGTGAATACGTACTTTTTAAACCTATGTAAAAAAAGGAAGAGTAGATTAAGATATTGTGTTTTATTATGTGTGTGTGTAAATGTCATAAAGGAAATAACACGCCATACAGTCAAATAATCTTTGCTAAGAGCATGCTTGTTTTATAACAAGCGTAAATATCAGATGTCAAATAACATTGCCTATAGACGCTGAAAGCATCTAAAAGAAAATGTTTGTATTGACAGTTGGATTAGTAATATATACGAAATAACAAATATTATACATACAAAAGAATTGAGTCAGAAAATATTGTTTTATCATGGGTGTAAATATATAAGGTGTAATCAAACATCAATTGAATAATATATTTCAGCACAACTGAGTAAAAGATTTTACCTTAGAAACTGTATAAATATCAGAATTGGAATAAAATTTCGCATGAAAAGTGAGGAAATGAGCAATTTACGTTTGTTCTACCAGTTGTGTTAATATCAGAAATGGAATAACATATTTATATTTAGAGAACAACTGAGTAAGAGAACGACGTATCACCAGTTCCCAGTATCACAGCGGCGTGTCTGCAAACTCACATCTCGAGAAACTGAGTTTTGACACCTGTGGTGGGCAGAGCACGGATAGCTCTTTGTTTAGCTCTGTGCTTTATTTAACAAAACAAACAAACGTATTTTTAATAGTGTAGGCCTGGCATGGCCAGGTAATTAAGGCGCTCGATTCGTAATTAGAGGTTTGTGGGTTATAATTCCCGTCGCACCAAACATGATCACCCTTTTTTTTCGTTGGAGCGTTATTATGTGATGGTCAATCCCACTATTCGTTGGTAAAAGAATAGTCCAAGAATTGGCGATAGGTGGTAATGACTAGCTGCCTTCCCTTTAATCTAACACTGCTAAATTAGGGACGACTAGCGCAGATAGCCCTTGTGAAGCTTTGCGCGAAAGTCGAAAACAAAACAAACAAATTAATAGCGTAAATATTAGGAATGTAATAAAATTATATCAACTGTACAAACATTAAAAATTAAATTACATATAAATCAGTTGGAAGATTTTGTTTGTCAATTGTACAAATACGATAAGAGGAAAGAAATATTTTATAAACACAGAAAAATCAGTAAGAACATTCTGTATTATTATTAACTGTGTAAGTATCAGAAATGGGATGAGATATCTATTAACTTTAAGATAAATCAATACGAACATGAGGCCTTTTCAAATATATAAATGGAATGAAATATCATAAGCAAAGAATAAGTCAGTAATGAAAAAAATATTTTTTATTAACTGTTGAAATATCAAGAATAGAAAATAGCCCATAGAGATAGAAAATATCTTCGTTAAAAATAAGCAGAAAAGGCTTCGTTCACGTTATAAGAACTGTTGTCGTTTAGCCCGTACCAGATACGAAGACCCTATATAGTGTTTTGGTTTTTTTTTTCTTGGTTGGAGGCCTGTTTTAAGACGTGATCTGGTATATTGTAATTACCGTATTGTGTTCTCTTCAGTTCATATTTGTTATATGTGGTACTAATGATACATTTACTTTTATACTTACGAAGGAATCAATGCTTACACAGTGTTGCTCTCTCGGAATTATAAACCCACGATTATTTAAATCTGTAGAAAAATTTCTAACTTTTAGTGTAATGTTTTGTACCAAGATTAACTGAACACGTAACCATCCATGATATTGGTACAGCCGTGTGCTTTTCAAGAATGTTAAGAAATAGTTATTTTACTAATAAAACGTATTTATTTTAACAAACTCCAGTGTTTATAACAAAAAGAAACACCTTTACCAGCAACACAACACGGATGAGAATTTGGTTCAGGATTTTTGCTCGAAAGGATCCAATTACAAAAGTGATGGAAACATTATTTATCGTACTACTTAATACAATGTTTGCTTCTTTAACTGTGACCCTTAGCTAGTATTCAATAAAATTTTAGGTTCAACTGTATGTCAGATCTTCTGGAAAGCGCCACCTAGTAGGCCATTTTAAAAATGCTAGAAACCCACCGTGTGGAATTAAAGAAAAAATGAAAAATGCAATTGAATCAGTTCTAAGTACCGCCTATTTAGTTAACTAAATAAACCCTGTATTCAAACACATTGACATCTTGCCAACCCACTCAACAACAACAACAAAACAATGAGGAACAGGTTGTATTTTCTTTCTTATAAAAATACAAAAAGCGAGACACTTGGACTTTACATAAAATATACTATTCTGTTGAAAAACAGTTTAAAACTTGCATGTCAAAGAAGCGTGTGTGTGTGTGTTAGGAGAAAAATGGCATCAAGTGTAACAATTATTTCTAGACATTACTAACGAATGATGATATAGTTGTACTAGTAATAAGACATTAGTATTAGGGCTATTACCTTTGTAAACATTATATTGCTTATGCAGTCCCTGAGGAATTTCCACGAAATAGAAGGGAATATAGGAGACTAGATTAATAATGCAGTATTTAGAAATATAATAGGCTTAATACTGAAGTCTTACCACAATAATAATTGTAATTATTCTTCTCAGACTTGTAAAAGGCGTTCACACTGTAACAATGATCGTGTGATATCAGTCCAAAACACCCAATTCAAAAGGTAAAGTAATACACACAAGTCAAAAAGAAGAGAAACATGAAAATATGTGTACGTAATGTTGCAAAAAACAAATTAATTTACAGATATAGTTCTTAGAAAATAAGAAGTCCCGTTTTTTTAAGCACCAAAAATGAACAAGTGTATGGCCAATATGAAAAAACACTTAATCATAAATTTTAATAAATCAATAAAAATGGAACCAGGATAAAGAATCATTCAAGAAAAAAAAACTGACGGAATATAATTAGAGGAATAATAAATACTACTGACATTTAGTCAAAGAGGTAATGGTATATAATTAGAAAAATAATAAATACTACTGACATTTAGTCAAAGAGGTAATGGTATATAATTAGAGGAATAATAAAGACTACTGACATTTAGTGAAAGAGCTAATGGTATATAATGAGAGGAATAATAAAGACTACTGACATTTAATGAAAGAACTGATGGTATATAATTAGAGGAATAATAAAGATTACTGACATTTACTGAAAGAACTAACAGAATGTAGTTAGAGGATTAATAAAGACTAAGACTACTGACATTTAGTGAAAGAACTGGCGGAATATAATTACAGGAATAATAAAGAATACAGACATTATGTGAAAGAACTAACGGAATGTAATTTGAGGATTAATAAAGACTACTGACATTTAGTAAAAGACTGACGGAACATAGATAAAGGAATAATAAATACTACTAATATTTAGTGAAAGAACTGGCGGAATATACTTAGAAGAATAATAGATAGTTCTGACATTTAGTGAAAGAACTAACGGAATGTAATTAGAGGAATAATAAAGACAACTGACATTTAGTGAAGCAACTGATATTTAGTGAAGCAACTGATGGAAACTTGTTAGAGGAATAATAAAGAATACTGACATGAAATTAATAGACGGGATATGAAAGAATTATATCACTGAGTGAATGTATGACAGAATAAATCAGTTAAATAATATAATATACTACAATGTATATGAGAAACAAACAGAAAAGAAATGAATAAGATCCTCTAAACTATTGTTGGTTAACAATATTAACATGTGCTATACTAGTGGTGGTAAATATCCTCTAAACTATTGTTGGTTAACAATATTAACATGTGCTATACTAGTGGTGGTAAAGATCCTCTAAACTATTGTTGGTTAACAATATTAACATGTGCTATACTAGTGGTGGTAAAGATCCTCTAAACTATTGTTGGTTAACAATATTAACATGTGCTATACTAGTGGTGGTAAAGATCCTCCAAACTATTGTTGGTTAACAATATTAACATGTGCTATACTAGTGGCGGTAAAGATCCTCTAAACTATTGTTGGTTAACAATATTAACATGTGCTATACTAGTGGTGGTAAAAATCCTCTAAACTATTGTTGGTTAACAATATTAACATGTGCTATTCTAATGGTGGTAAAGATCCTCTAAACTATTGTTGGTTAACAATATTAACATGTGCTATACTAGTGGTGGTAAAGATCCTCTTAACTATTGTTGGTTGACAATATTAACATGTGCTATACTAGTGGTGGTAAAGATTCTCTTAACTATTGTTGGTTAACAATATTAACATGTGCTATGCTAGTGGTGGTAAAGATCCTGTAAACTATTGTTGGTTAACAATATTAACATGTGCTATATTAGTGGTGGTAAAGATCCTCTAAACTATTGTTGGTTAACAATATTAACATGTGCTATACTAGGGGTGGTAAAGATCCTCTAAACTATTGTTGGTTAACAATATTAACATGTGCTATACTAGTGGTGGTAAAGATCCTCTAAACTATTGTTGGTTAACAATATTAACATGTGCTATACTAGTGGTGGTAAAGATCCTCTAAACTATTGTTGGTTAACAATATTAACATGTGCTATACTAGTGGTGGTAAAGATCCTCTAAACTATTGTTGGTTAACAATATTAACATGTGCTATACTATTGGTGGTAAAGATCCTCTAAACTATTGTTGGTTAACAATATTAACATGTGCTATACTAATGGTGGTAAAGATCCTCTAAACTATTGTTGGTTAACAATATTAACATGTGCTATACTAGTGGTGGTAAAGATCCTCTAAACTATTGTTGGTTAACAATATTAACATGTGCTATACTAGTGGTGGTAAAGATCCTCTAAACTATTGTTGGTTAACAATATTAACATGTGCTATACTAGTGGTGGTAAAGATCCTCTAAACTATTGTTGGTTAACAATATTAACATGTGCTATACTAGTGGTGGTAAAAAAAAATCCTCTAAACTATTGTTGGTTAACTAGTGGTGGTAAAGATCCTCTAAACTATTGTTGGTTAACAATATTAACATGTGCTACTATACTATTGTTGGTTGACAATATTAACATGTGCTATACTAGTGGTGGTAAAGATCCTCTAAACTATTGTTGGTTAACAATATTAACATGTGCTATACTAGTGGTGGTAAAGATCCTCTTAACTATTGTTGGTTAACAATATTAACATGTGCTATACTAGTGGTGGTAAAGATCCTGTTAACTATTGTTGGTTAACAATATTAACATGTGCTATACTAGTGGTGGTAAAGATCCTCTAAACTATTGTTGGTTAACAATATTAACATGTGCTATACTAGTGGTGGTAAAGATCCTCTAAACTATTGTTGGTTAACAATATTAACATGTGCTATACTAGTGGTGGTAAAGATCCTCTTAACTATTGTTGGTTAACAATATTAACATGTGCTATACTAGTGGTGGTAAAGATCCTCTTAACTATTGTTGGTTAACAATATTAACATGTGCTATAATAGTGGTGGTAAAGATCCTCTTAACTATTGTTGGTTAACAATATTAACATGTGCTATACTAGTGGTGGTAAAGATCCTCTAAACTATTGTTGGTTAACAATATTAACATGTGCTATACTCGTGGTGGTAAAGATCCACCAAACTATTCTTGGTTAACAATATTAATATTGTACCACGTCAAGATTTTTGTACGTGATAATATTTTCATGAAAGTTAACCAGTAATACACTTATCATTTTCAAACAAAACCTAACCGTTTAATGAGAGTCGTCTCACGCTCATGGGCCAAAATGTGCACGTGATCAGATGAGCAAAAACCAAAGAATTGCACGAAACAGTGCTAATTTCGAGGTTTTTTTTGGGCATATCTGTATACAGGTAAGGAGCGCGTGACATGACGTCAGACAATAACGCCTACTTTCAGTCCGGCAGATGGTATGTCGTATGCCACGCCCGTTCGAATTACACAGATCTGCGGGCGTGGGTCAGGTGGAATTCGGCTTAATATATGATCTAATAATCCGTCGCTTGTTTCATATCCTAAATTAATATGTTCTTTTGATAGCGTTTTGCATCTGTTTGCCAGGTGTTTGATTCAACGGCAACTTAACACGTTTGTGCTTTTAAGAAATTAATGGAAATCCCGACCGTCGAAGTAACATAATAGTTTGGTTGATAGGAAGACTGAACTATAGATTGTACACTTTTTCATCTTGAAACTTACTTGTACACGTTGAGAAATAATAAAAGTAAAAACCTTGATAACTTTCCGTTACCAATAGTTTGACCACTTTTAAAATCTTCAACTCTTTTTTCCATAAAGCACTAAAATACCTAATTAGAAGTGTAGATAGGCCTTACTTTGTTAGAGTGGTTCAGCATGGCCAGGTGGTTAAGGCGCTTTACTTGTAATCTTAGGGGCGCGGGTTCGAATCCCCGTAACACTAAAAATGCTCGTTCTTTCAGCCTTGACGGTCAGTCTCACTATTTCTTAGTAAAATAGTAGCCCAAATGTTGGTGGTGGGTGATTAGTAGCTGCCTTCCTTCTTACACTGCGAAATTAGGGACGATTAGCACAGCTAGCCCTCGTGTAGCTTTGCGAAATTCAAAACAAACAAATACTTTGTTAGAAGTTCATAAGGAGAGAAATGGACAAAACAGTTTGGTATATTTTAGGAAAAAAAGTGAAAATATTTTTAAGTGTTGAATCGCAAAATGTAATAAAGTAAAAAAAGGAATCTTACATTTCAGGGTTTTTTAAACATAATTAATCAGATTTCAGGAAATAAATGTGTAAAACTAGCATTCCAGTTCTATTTGTTGTCTACGAAAAGTTCCTACTGTACAGGACTCAGTTTAATCCAAAACCAGTGCTCTAACGGGCTCTGCGCAACCGAAATATTACATGCAATCATACTTGTACGAATCTTTGAAAAAGAGCTGATTTTTCGGTTTCTATTTAATTCTGATAGATTCTTATTTCAATAGGCTCGGCATGGCCGGGTGGTTAAGGCACTCGACTCGTAGTTTGAGGGTCGCGGGCTTGCATTCCCACCACACCAAACATGCTCGCCCTTTCAGCCGTGAGGGTGTCATAAAGTGACGGTAAATCACATTGTTCGTTAGTAAAAAAGTAGCTCAAGAGTTGGCGGTGGGTGGTGATGACTAGCTGCCTTCCCTCTAATCTTACACTGCTAAATTAGGCACGGCTAGCGCAGATAGCCCTCGTGTAGCTTTGCGCGAAATTCAAAAAAACAAACAAAACAAACTTTTCACAGTAATACTAAATAGTCGTCCTTAACTTCTAATCGATTTTGAGGCCACGAAGTTGGAGTGAAACACAACTTCGTTAAACTTACAAGTTAAGGTTGTATGATTTTAACTTCTATTAAGCCTAAGCTAATACCAATGAAGTTGACACTTCAAAAACAATAAGGCTATTTACTGATTAGGTAAGTACTACGTTATCGGGTTTTCCGTGTGCGAAACGGAATAGAAAACTGAATTAATTGGTCATAACACGGAAGCAAACAAAATATTTTCCCTTCATTTATTTCGAAATACTAAAAGCGATGGTGAATTAATTTCTCAGAATTCTCTCTTCAGGAGATGGTTTGTGCTAGTAATTCCTCCTAAAAGTAACAGATTAAAGACTATTTTTGAACTCGCTGGTATCACGCTCTGCCGCTAAACACGAGATATGCCATAATGATCAATAACTGGCGGAAGCGAATACGTGCTGCGTGACACGAGCTTAGCGCAGGTGGGTTCGTGAAAATGACTAATCACGAAAGTGTGTTCTACTGATGAAATTGATCCTGATGAGAGATAACGAGATTGCTCTTATATTCATGTTTTAAACCGCTTTTAAATTGGAACGTCCGACCTAATACACACACTTGCAATATGTCACCATAACTTGGTCAGAAGGTTAATGTGTCAGCATATTCCTGTTTCCTTATAACTGTTTTCTTAAAAATACATTCAGTATATTCCTGTCTCTTTGTAATTTTTTTAAACATTCACTCTGTTCTTGTTTCTTTGTAATTGTATCCTGAAAACGCAATCAACGTATTCATGTCTCTCTGGAATTATTGTCCCCTAGTGGCACAGTGGTGTTTCTGCGGACTTACAACAATAGAAACCGAGTTTCGATATCCATGGTGGGCTAAGCACCGATAACACGGTTAGGATGAAACATTTTTCTCACACTATATTAGTTTAATAAAGAAAGATTGAAGGCAAACGTGATTTCTACACATTATTGTCATTTAGAATGAGTAATTCATTACGTTATTCTAGTCTGACAGGGAAGGGTTGATGTACACTTTCACATTCTATTAGTTTGAGAATGAAGGCCTACTGTTGGCTCTATTGTATTAGTTTGAGAATGAAGTTCTACTGTTGATTCTATTATATTAGTTTGAGAATGAAGACCTACTGTTGGTTGTGGCTATAAGTTCTATTCTTCATGCTGTATTAGTCTAATGAAATACTGTTAGTGACAGATGTAAAATTCGTTCACTGTTGGCTTTTGGGTCGAAGATTAATTACCTTATAACAATTTCAAACGAAACGACTGATGATACTTCACATGGCGTCTGTTTGTTTTTAGTAAGATGAATTCTTCACATCAGTTTGGTTATAAAGAACTAATACTAGTTCGCATGTTTTTGCACAATGCCTTATAGTAAAGCGAGATATTTTTAATATTAACATAAACTGATAAGAAAGAACTTAGTTTG
Organism: Tachypleus tridentatus; assembly: GCF_004210375.1. Classification (NCBI taxonomy): domain Eukaryota; kingdom Metazoa; phylum Arthropoda; class Merostomata; order Xiphosura; family Limulidae; genus Tachypleus; species Tachypleus tridentatus. The sequence goes on from NC_134831.1 coordinate 186,735,857, forward strand.
CATTTACTACTACACGTTAATCAGGCTTAGCACCAAATGTTTCTTTTAGTTTTTATTTTGACTAGAGAAAGATCAGTGTTGGACCTATTACCTCACGTTCTACAGGGTTTCGTTCGTTGTGTGTTTTTTTTTTAAACATTACATTGAGCTATCTGATGTGTCTACTGCAGGGAATCGAATTCTGAATTTTACCGTTATAACTCCATAGACCTATTGCTGTTTTACCAGAAGACTGTTCAAGATAAAAACAAATATATGAACAAATATGCAAATAGATGCTGAATAGAATAAATTTAAAGTGATTTTATGTTTATAATTTTGACTAAAAAATACGGTTGCTGTACTTGTATACAAGTTATTTATGTAATGATCACAAGACGGTGTACGGTTGATTTCGAGTGAATATTAAACACTTTGATCAAAGTGCTCTTCAAAAAAATGGTTGAGCTCATATTTAGTCATATTTCTTACTCTTGCAAATACTTTAAGACTTGTTCGAAATAACTCTTCCCATTGGTAAAACAGTAACAAACATTTAGACTGTTTCAGCGAAAAATGAAATAAAATTACTGTTATTATAATATTTTGATAAAATGCGAGTATTGGTTTGAATTTCGCACAAAGCCACACGAGGGCTATCTGTGCTAGCCGTCCCTAATTTAGTAGTTTGAAACTAGAGGAAAGGCAGCTAGTCATCACCACCCACCGCCAATTCTTGGGATACTCTTTTAACTGACCGTCACATTATAACGCTCCCATGTCGAGTGCTTTAATCACCAGGCCATGCCGGGCCTAAAGTGTAAGTCGAGTAAAACCTAACTACAAAGTTAATGTTAGATAACTACTTGAGTATGAGAATTGGAAAGACTAAATTAAATAGATTTCCTCTCTAACATTTTCTATGTAGTTAAACAATGCATCAAATTATCTGAATCATTTTTCTATGATAAGTCGCTTGATCTATCTCATTGTTAGGGCTAATCAGTCTGAAAACTAGCGAAGTAATGTACAACAAACGAAGGCTATATAAGAAAACAAACATTGTCATGTTCAAAGCCCACCACTCATCCTTATTTGGATTTCCTAAGCTATCTAGTGTACGAATTTGACCATTTCCAACCGCCCATTTCAACAGTTAGGTCGTACACACTACGTCCTGCGACATTATTGACATGTTTTTGCGTTGAATAACATGAATACCCGTTGTATTCTTTACCTGTTGAAATATGCGACCAGTTAGTAAAACTAAACTGTGTAATATCCCATTCCTGAGCGGTGCTAAAACTAAAATGTGTAATATCCCATTCCTGAGCGGTGCTAAAACTAAAGTGGGTGATATTTCATTCCTGAGCGGTGCTAAAACTAAAATGTGTAACATCCCATATCTGAGCGGTGGTAAAACTAAAGTGTGTGATATCTCATTCCTGAGCGGTGCTAAAACTAAAGTGGGTGATATCTCATTCCTAAGCGGTGCTAAAACTAAAGTGAATGATATCTCATTTCTGAGCGGTGCTAAAACTAAAGTTGGTGATATTTCATTCCTGAGCGGTGCTAAAACTAAAATGTGTAATATCCCATTCCTGAGCGGTGCTAAAACTAAAATGTGTAATATCCCATACCTGAGCGGTGCTAAAACTAAAGTGGGTGATATCTCATTCCTGAGCAGTGCTGAAACTAAAGTGGGTGGTAATCCATTCCTGAGAAGTGCTAAGCCTAAAGAATGTGATATCCCAGTTGACTACAATTAATTACCTTATTACATTCATGAACTACATGGACGAATTTTTCAGCTCGTGCCAGATTCACTTGAATGTCATCATGATGTTGAAAAATTAATTCAACAACGCTCTGAGTAAAAGCAATTTAAGCATAACATCAACGAGATATAACCATAATGTTAAGTAATTCAGTTCATTAATGTCTGTGTTTATGTGAGGCTAAACGTCACTGAACCTGAAATGGTTACTTCAAGTAGATGTGCATAAAGGAAGTTTCAAAGTTGTTGTTTTTTTCTCCATAAAATCTTCGTTTGAATCTTTTATTGTTAACCAATTCCAGCTGACTCAAAACTGGAGTGCAAGTTTGGTGTTTCTCCGGTTTAATTTGTTTGCATTATTTAATTGACCGAGAATTATAAATTGTTTCGCTCCTTTGTTTGTTCAGTTATTTTAATTTTATGTACTAAGTAAAGTTTCAAGGCGATTAAGAAATACAGGAATCTAGATTGAAGATTTCTCTAGTTCTCATTAGATAAAAAGAAGGAATAACAAGAATTTGTAACAGCCCAGCCGAATGAGACGAGTCACTTATATAAAGCTAGACTAGCATTAGGTGAAGAAGATAGCTTAACGATAGACGAACAAATTCCATGTACACACCATTAGTAGCCTTCGTATTTCTGACTTCTCCGAGGATATGGCCCACGTGGGATGTCTAGTGGCACTGAAAACTTCCAACTATCCATCTAATTTGCTGAGAACACCAGTCAACGGCCCATTTGCCAGAATACCGTGGCTCGTAATGGGATCATCTGGTACTTTGCCAACGGCTTTAAAAACCTTTTTTTTTTTTATGGTGTCCATAGTTTTATCCATTGGATTTACCACTCTATGACGTTTATAGTAAATGATATTCATATATTTTGAAATCTAAAGAGTCATTAAGAATGGACATAACACAGAATTTTCCATTAAGTGTCTAGTTTAAAAAATAATTAAAAGTTAAATGAAATGCAAGGTGTGAATCTGTTGTCGTTGTCCAAACGCTCAAAAGAACCCATTCAATTTGGTTTGTATTCACTATTTTAATCATATAATCATATTTTGTTTTCTAAAACTTCTATTACAACCGATATTACCACAGGCTAAGAACGATTTGAATAACACAAATAAACCGAAGCAACCGTATCTTGTATTCAGATAAACCCATAGCAAGGATTTAGTTAACACTGGTAATCTTAAATACAAAAGAAAAAAATTTGTAATGATAAGTAATTTACGTTACTTCTAAGACAGAAGATGACAGTTCTAAGTCTCTGCTGCTGGTATTCTAATTTATGCAAAGCGTTTACCCATATAAACGAAAAGTCGTGCTCGGTAGTCTTATCGTTTTAATGGACCATTGAGAGAAGAAATGTGTCTCTCAGAGGATAACAAGAGTTTTATTACACTTCGGTTCATTCAAATTAAATCCTTGTTCCGGTTTAATTTCAATTATAATTCACGTACCTATACCCCGAAAAGCTCTTAATGAAATCAACCCTTTCGCCTGGACAAAGTGAAAGGTAAGTAAATCACAGGGGACCGACGAAGAAGATAACTTCTTAAGCCTATTATCTCACGGTAATGTGAGGCGCCCCCCTGAGGAAACAGCCCATTAACTCCGATGACGTTTCACACTACGAATTATAATTGATTATGCTTTCTCAGTTTTGGCTAAGTAAACAAATATATATAAAAACACTTACCACAAAACGCGCACGTATACTTAAACCACTGATTCCACTTAGTTTTCTTTAATTTCGAGTGTTACAGAATCCTCTATACACGGCTGGTCGCATCTAATGAAACCAATTAATACCTGATACGAGACATATTCTTGTTTTGTTTTTGAATTTCGCGCAAAGCTACACGAGGGCTATCTGCGCTAGCCGTCCCTAATTTAGTAATGTAAGACTAGAGAGAAGGCAACTAGTCGTCACCACCTACCGCCAACTCTTAGATAACTCTTCTACCAACGAATAGTGGGATTGACCGTTAAATTATAACGCCCCCACGGCTAAAAGGACGAGTATGTTTGGTGCGACCGGGATTCAAACCCGCGACTCTCAGATTACGAGTCGAACGCCTTAATCCACCTGGCCATGCCGGGCCGACATATTCTTATGCTGTAGAATAGGTATATAGATAGATAAAGGATGTGAGAAAAATAGATAGAAGATAGGAAGGATATGGGGTAAATAAAGCAAAAAATAGATACAAATATACAGATGGATAGTGAATGAGACACGCAGTAAAAGAAAGATATAGATTGGTTAATATATCGACAGATTCAGGTATAAAAGACATTAAGTAAAGATGGAGATTGAGAGAGAGGCGGTTGTAGGTAAGTAAACATACATACAAATAAATTATTAAAACGAGATTCAAATATAGACAGATAAAATATAGATAGAGTGTGAATGATAAATGTAACCAACAAAACATGAGTGGAGAATTTACTATAAAATATTTCAAAACACTTATGATGAGCCACCTTAGGACTTGAGCAGAGAATTTACTGTAAGATATTTCAAAACATTTATGATGAGTTACCTTAGGATTTGAGCAGATTATTTATTACAAAATATAAAATGTTTCATGATATTTATGATGAGCAACTTTAGGACTTGAGCAGAGTATTTATTATAAAATGTTTCATAACATTTATGATGAGTTACCTTAGGATTTGAGCAGATTATTTATTACAAAATATAAACTGTTTCATGATATTTATGATGAGTAACTTTAGGACTTGAGCAGAGAATTTACTACAAAATATAAAATATTTCAAAACACTTATGATGAGTCATCTTAGGACTTGAGCAGAACATTTATCACAAAATATAAAATATTTCAAAACACTTATGATATATTATTTCAATAATTAAGTAGAGCACTTTCACTAAAGATAAGAAATGTCAGAACACTTGAACAGAGCGCTTATTACATTTTGAGAAATCTATGTGATGTCAGTAGCTTTACACGTGTTGTTATTATTACCTAATCCTAGATTAGACTTTCAAGTAATCTGGGAAACCGCGTGCAATTACTGGCTTGTTATTCAAGACGAATAGAATAAACATCTGACACGCGATCACATCTGTTTCAGTTGTACCATCAGCGTAATGCTTTGGTTTATACACATTTAAACTCGATATTTATTAGTCTGAACTCGTTGTCAGGCCGATATATATATATTTCTCAACTCCCTAAACTACCAGATGAATTTCTCAATACGCTATTAAAGCTGCATTTTGTATTAGATGAACTACAAACCCTGAAACATTTGTATATACACCAACATTAGTTTAAAAACTATTTCATGTATATATTTATCGAAATCACTATTTGGTCTGCACTTATTACTTTATAGTTTATATGGTGCTTTTTTCTTGCTTCATACACTATTTGGTACACTATTTGTCTTTGTATATTACGAAATACACTATTTCTCTTAGGGTGTATTTTCTTATATCAAAGCCACATCGAGCTATTTGCTGAGTCCACCCAGAGAAATCGAACTCCTGATTGTAGCAATTTCTTCAAGTCCATTACGTTATATACTGTTTGTACGTATGTTTTACATAATGCACTATTTGTATGTATATGTAACGTGATACACTACATATAAGTATATAATGTGTGATACATTGTTTTTATGTATATATCAGTGATACATGTTTGCATATGGATAACACGTTATTTGATTTAGATATCTTATTTATACATTGTTTATGTATATTAAATAGTATGCTATTTGTCCTGTATATCTTATTTATACGTTCTTTATGTATATTAAATAATACGCTATTAGTTCTGTATATCTTATTTATACGTTGTTTACATACATTTACATATTAAATAACACGTTATTTAAATTATATATCTTATTGATGTGATATTTACATACATATGTATGTTAGATAACAGGCTATTTGATCTGTATATTTTATCTATATAATATATTACTTATTTCTAATACCTGACACTGTATATTATTTGATATGTTTTATTTATGCCACCAAATAATTTAATTCAGTTCTCTGAACATCATACGTTGTACTATAACACCAATACCTTCTTGCTAGACCCGATGGTTAGGGCGTTCAGCTCGTAATCTGAAGGTCGCTGGTTCGAATCTTCGTCACACTAAACATGCTTGCCCTTTCAGCCTAAGGGGGCATTATAAGGTGACGGTGAATCCCATTATTAATTGATAAAAGAGTAACGCAAGAGTTGGCGGTGGGTGGTGATCACTAGCTGCCTTCCATCTAGTCTTACACTCTTATATTAGGGACGGCTAGCGTAGATAGCCCTCGTGTAGCTTTGTGCGAAATTAAAAACAAACAAACCTTCTTCTTGTTATCCAGTCAGTTCTTGTACATGTATTTTGAGAATCTATTTGTTTTGTGTAAGATATCATAACCGTATACGTTATTTGTATATATATATATATATATAGATATTACTTCATATCCAACTTGTCCCACGCTGGTACAGCCGTAAATCTATGGATTTACAACGCTACTATCAGAAGTTCGATTACCCTCGGTGGATTCAGCAGATAGCCCGATGTAACTTTGCTATAAGAACACACTCACCATATCCTACTTAACTGCAAATATATTACAAAATATTCTATTTTATATTTTTGTTAAGTAACCAGATATCAGGCCTGAAGTGTATTTTATTATGTATATAAGTATTAGCGATACGCCATTCGATCTATATGTGTCATTTGATACATTATTTGATGTATACAAACTTCTCTAATAGACGTCAAACCACTTTCAAATCAATATGTATTATTCTAAATATCATTAGGTATTAAATATCATCACGTATTACTAAACGATCTACCATGTCAGTCCTTGTTCCTTGTATCTGACGCTCAAGTCATCAACAAACCGACATATACACATACATTGTATTTACATTTCTTAGCTATAGTGCTTTCAACTGTTCTACGTATTACTCACGTTACTGTTAATCTTTTAGATTCATGTTTTATTATGCAGTATTCTTTAATAAAGGTCTTTCCAGTCCTTTTATGTATTACTAAAGCCACTGTCAAGTGTATAGAACATTGTAAGTAATAACGGAATCGGTGAATGATATGGGAATGATATTGTGCACAAAGGACCTATACCGGAGTACAATCACATATCAGTAGTTTGCACTGTAAGTTTTTATCATCCAATGAATCAGAGTACTACATAGACTTTCATAACACCTATAAAAACTTAGGGTGATGGTAGTCAAATCATGCCTAGCATTATTGTGGTAATGCATTTATGGCTCACAGAACAAACGTGTAGATCTCAATGTTTTGATAGAAATAGATTGAGGAAATTACAAGGTGCACTAGAAAATGTGTGGGGACTCTGAAGTAGATGTGTGAAGCTAATAGTGTTGATAGTAAAAGTGACCAAGAAGGGATGTGAAGCAACTCTTGTTTCTTTGTGTGACAACAATAGCGCACTGAAAATCTGATGACCAAGCTTAAAGCACATAAGTTAATGTTACCATTAGAACAATAAAATATACATTAATAAAAGTGTCCTTAGTGCATTTGTAACCTTTAAAATACAACAATAACAAACAAAAACACCTCTTAGCAAAGATAATCACATCAAAAGATTGAAATGGCTAAGGGGACTCGAACCATGTTAGGAGAGAAGCCGGAAAAGGGTGTTCCTGTTCACAAACAAATTTAAACATTTAGGTAACATATACAACATTCTGGGTAGAAGACTGTATAGCAGTCAACGTATAAGAAATTCAGTGAAGCGTTCTGGAAACGGTAGGTTTACATCTCAGTCAATGGTGTTAGAAATCTATACACAATTATTGGTTCCCCAACTGTTGACACGTACAAAATACGAACTGATATCTTTATCATTTCTAAAATGAATGACACGAGTTGGCCAGAGAATCATATTCCAGAAAAATAGTGATTTCAAGCAAGCAACAACTAAGGTGGAGTGATACCTGGGAAGAAGGTGTCCTCAATCTCAGTTTTGGTCTTCACATAGTTCCTAGATTAATACTGCTAAGGCTGAAATGACGTATAAGGAAAGTGAAGAAAAAAACAGCATCCAAATAACACGTCTGGTTTATGACAAGAATAACATGAGAGATTTGGAATAGTACTTCACAGAAAGGCTCGGCATGGCCAGGTAACTACCTGGACGCTGTAATTGTAATAGCGGGTTCAAATCTCCGTCATACCCAACATGCTCGCCCTTTCGGCCATGGGTACGTTATAACGTTCAGTCAATCCTACTCTTCGTTGGTAAAAGAGTAATCCGAGAGTTGGCGGTGGGTGGTGATGACTAGCTCTCTTCCCTCTAGTCTTACACTGCTAAATTAAGGACGGCTAGCACAGATGGCCCTCGTGTAGCTTTGCGCGTTATTCAAAGCAAACAAACAAATATATCACATGACGAGCACGCGGCCAAGAAATAACTCCGCAACTTTTGTCTAATGGTAGATTGGAGCATTATACCACGATTGTTTGTATATAGGTAATTTGCTATAATATATACACATTTGTATAAGGTAAAAAATAAACAGACTCTTGGTTATATATATATTTATATTCTGGCTTAAGTCGTTTGCTGTAGTCATTTATGAATTAGAATGAGATATATTTGTTCTTAATTATATTGTCTGAATGTAATAAAATTTTTTGCATATAAACTAAACAGTTTAATCTTACGTTAATAGTTTTATTATCATGATAGCTGAATGTTTATTATTTTTGTTAGGACCATGAATATGGTTGTTTTTCTTCGATAACAAATTCAGAAATAAAGATTCTTTCAGAAGGCCAGTCGGTCGATTACACTTCTCTGTTTGGTGCATGCGTTTGCTTCAAGCTAATCCATTTCTTAAATCAGAACTTTTAAAATTGCCCGTCTAGATTCTAAATGAGCCATTTTAAGAGTCCGGTTTTAAGTTTTGTACAATCTGTAACTTCATTTCCGTAGAATAGTACTTTATCATGACTTAGAAAGACCTTTTTATCACTGTGTTCTAGATCCTTTATTGTAACTAAGTCACATTCATGTAAAACGTAGTTGGTTTAAATAAAAACTATATTTGTTGACGTAACCTCTCTATAATAACTTTGAAAGAAACGTTTTAGGCGCATGATGTTATGAAATACTACACTTTAGTGTAACAGAATACAAACTACCTATACGCATGGTACGATATGATTTGGAGAGCATATACTTTAAGGCTAGTTTTTTATTTTGAAGAGTATATGTATATGTTTTAATGATGCCTTTAACTATTTCATCTTTCCTCTTTCTATTAATCTACTATAATAATCTATAATATATATATATGTAGTGAAAACGAATATATTTGATTGTTTCTATCTTATTTTAGATAATGAGATTTAGCTGAGTCGTTTACAATGTGTCAGTATTTCGCAATAAGTAAAAACTGATTAGCTGAGTCGTTTACAATGTGTCAGTATTTCGCAATAAGTAAAAACTGATTATACACATTAAAAAAAAATTCAACATCGTTTTCAATTTCTTTCTTTCCAGACGTAAAAATTCACGCCCAAGACACACAACATTAGTTCAAGTTTTCTGCGTATGTTTCAATAAAAGAATCTTTGGGTTTATCAAACATGATTAAAATACTCTCAGTTATTTATCTGTCAGGAAAAATTACATAAAATAAAAATTTAGTAACCCCATACTGAATACCAGACTCACTTGTACAGAAAGCGACCTCACGACATAAAAAGGTCAAATGACTGAAAGAAAATTTTAAAGTTGTCTCTCATTGAAATCACAAAATTAGCAATTAAGCAAAACCTCATTTTTCAGGACTGAGAATGGAAAAGGTATAGACAATTTAAGAAGGGAGTTTGTAAGAAATTAGAGTTTTATGTGGCTATGACTTTATATGGAAACACAGGATATGACAAAGTTTAGGTTTTCCGTACCTGAACAACAATATATCGCATCAACAGTTCTAACCATTAAGGAAGTAACGAATGTAGAGAGAGGTGAATATTTGATTTATATTTTTGTTTCCACCGCTCATTTAGAGAACAAAACTAATCAAAACTATCTAAAATATAATACACTTTTCACTTTCTTTGTGGTATATTCCATTTTTTATATACGTAATGTAGTGCAATTTTAACATTTTTTATCTCATTTGTTTACTGTAAAAAATTACCTTCTTTGTTGTATAATATAATTTTATTTTCTCTGTAATGTAATACAGATTTTTATATTATATGAAATAAAGTATGCTTTATATAGTATAGTGCATTTTCTTATTTTAATAACTGAGAGTACAATTTGTACGTTCTTTGAAATGTGGGAAAAATATTTGTGTTTCTTGTAATATAATACAATTATTTTATCTTCTTCGTAATAAATTACCATTTTGCCTTATTTTCAATATAGCAACTTTTATTTTATTTGTACTATAATATAATTAATTAAAAAGACATTACATTACAAAGTATTAATTATCTTCTTTATAAGAAGTAATAAACACACATTCAAATATATACTCAATTAATTAAAACTAAAAAACGGATTTTCTCTTTTACTTCGATGAGGAATCAACATTTTACAATGTTGTTTCCATATTACATTAATAAGCTTATTTTATATTTCTAATTCACCCCTAAAAAGAAAGACATTCGGAAAGGATTTCAATTATCAAATTGTTATGATTGTGATGCATCTACTTCTTAGAACCGGAGTTTTCCAAACTACAACAAATTTGACAATTAATACCATCTTTGATTCAATCTTTTTTTTCCTTGGTTGTTCGAGTATTTAAAACTGAAACAATTTTCTTTTGAGGAATGAATGTTAGTTGGTTATCCATTAGTCGTGGTAAGATGTACATAGGGCAAGGGAGAAGAAAATTTAAATGAATGTTAGTTGGTTATCCATTAGTCGTGGTAAGATGTACATAGGGCAAGGGAGAAGAAAATTTAAATGAATGTTAGTTGGTTATCCATTAGTCGTGGTAAGATGTACATAGGGCAAGGGAGAAGAAAATTTAAATGGATGTTAGTTGGTTATCCATTAGTCGTGGTAAGATTACATAGGGCAAGGGAGAAGAAAATTTAAATGAATGTTAGTTGGTTATCCATTAGTCGTGGTAAGATGTACATAGGGCAAGGGAGAAGAAAATTTAAATGAATGTTAGTTGGTTATCCATTAGTTGTGGTAAGATGTACATAGGGCAAGGGAGAAGAAAATTTAAAAATATATATTGGAAAAATATTGTTATGAAGTAAAATAATGTAACGTGACAACATTTCTGATGGTAATCATGATGTGAAAATCTTAAGTCTTAAGAACTGCACAAACGAACACAGAAAAGATTTAAGAGAAAGTAAAAAAATCAGCAAGAAACAAACAGATATGTTTGTGTGAATAGAGATGACGGACCGATCAACTTATCCCATTGGAACAACTTTATTTACTGTTTAATGTTTACTAACCTTTTTTCTCTTGTCTTCTGACCCATTTTTTTAAAATGACCGTTAATGAGTAAGGTCATAGATTGGTCTACCCTTGTAGTAACTAGTCCTGATCAAGGTAACTGTGTTATAGAAATTAGTCGTTGAAATACCTAAAAATTAATTTATCTTTCACTCTGCCAAAAAACTTCTTTTTTGGTTTTGTTTTTTCATTCTTAGTGTATTTTTATACTGACAATTGGAAACTTTTGAAAGAAATAATTCTGATTTAAACACTCAATGATATTACTCAAGTAAAGGGTAGGCCCGGCATGGCCAGTTGGTTGAGGCAACCGACTCGTAATCTGAGTGTCGCGGGTTTGAATCCCCGTCACACCAAACATGCTCGCCCTTTCAACCGTGGGGACGTTATAATGTGATGGTCAATCCCACTATTCGTTGGTAAAACAGGAGTCCAAGAGTTGGCGGTGGTGGTAATGACTAGCTGCCTTCTTTCTAGTCTTATACTGTTAAATTAGGGACGGCTAGCGCAGATAGTCTTCGTGTAGCTTTGCGTGAAATTCAAAATGAACCAAAACCAGAAAAGGAGTACCAATACTTGATGTTATTTTTACAGAAACAAGGTTCTTCGTTTCCAGGCTTATGTGTTACGCTCCGAGCTCTGGTATGAACGATGAAAGTGGTCAGAGATAAGATTTCACCAAATAAACTTTACTGAAAGGAGACACTGGAAATGAATGAGATATAAAGATATAACTTATTTCAATAAGTTTAAGATAGCCCTCGTGTAGCTTTGCGTGAAATACAAACCAATGAACCCTCTGGTGGTGATACAGAAAGTATTTGTTCTAGAGTTACTTCCCATCATCTGGGGAATGGTGTTATGAGTCATTACATCCCATACCTCTATAACTGCGTCACCAAATTCTCTGATGCTGCTTTGATGTACACGATGTTCAAGATGCCTCAAAAATGTTAGAAGGGGGTTAGCAGATTTTATGATGGCCAAATCATGACTTATATAGTTTTTGTTTATCATAGTTTATTCCAATCCTATCAATAAGACCCCGAAGACAATATCTTGCATCACATTTGAAAACATCCATTAAAGTTGAACAACTAGGACTAGTACCACTTTAATAAATTGTCAAGCAGAGAATTGCGTTTCGGATAAGAATGCCATTTAAGTAACAAAAAATACGTCGTATAATTGATTTTATCCCGACTGTAAAATGCTTAGACAACTTTATTGAGAACGTGACCACAGGCTTCTGACTACAGATCTAAATACGTCACCATGAGTATTAATTTCTCTCTGTGTTTGACAACTTTCTGACTACAAGTATATATATACACATCGCCACGAATATTCATTTATTCCTATATTTGACTATATTCTGACTACAAACATAGATACAAAGTCTCGAGCGTTAATTTGTCCCTATATTTGACTATATTCTGACTACAGACACAAATACATCACCATGAGTATTAATTTTTCCATGGGTAATGACAGTTTGCTGACTACAGATATATTTCCTCAAGGTTTCATTTCCCTATGTATTTGACAACAAGTAGCATTGTTACACAACAATGCCCAAACAGGAATAATAAAATAACTCAATATAACCAGCTCAGGAAAACAATAGAACTTACTGAATATCAAAATGAAAAACAATTATTATTGAAAAATAAGTTGAAATAAGTCGAGTATTTTCATAACACATCATGTGAAATGTGATAATAACTAGAAACTACTCATCAGACTGTACTGACCCTCAGATTTTCAACTTGATTGTACAGGTTCGCTATTCGTGGATGTACAAATAATATACAGTATTATGTGTTTCTCTGTTACGACAAACTGAACGAAAATTAGGGTGTTCATTGTCATTTCAAACAAATAAAGAACCCCAGGGATTAACTTCAATATTTAGAATAATTTTGTTTAATTCTTTTATGTGATCCATATGTTTTAGGGACTGTCCCCAGAAAAGACATGAAAACCAAAAAATTAGGAGCACAAATAGGTTTATGAAATACGTTTGAAAAAACTCATCAGGTTCACATAGACCCTCCTGCAAAAATCAGTTTTAAAAACACATGAGGCACACATAGACCCTTCTTCAATAATCAGTTTCAAAATGCTCATGAGGTCCACATAAACTATCTTCAATAATTGGTTTTGAAAAGCTTACGAGGTCTACACAGACCCCTTCAATAATTTGCTTTTCTCTTTACTTTTCTAATTGAAATATTATTATTTTCATAACTGATTGTTTTATTTTCTATTGTTTGTTTGTCCTGAAAGATCTGATAGCTGTTTAATGGGCCCACTGTAACATGAAAACATCATCAAACATCCGAAGTGGGATGAGCAGACCAGAGCTGATACTTTGTGATCTCGATAAAAACAAACCTTTCATTTTGTTTACTTTGCTACATGATTTAGCCAGAATGTTTAATGCTGTACATATCATTATATGTAAGGATGCCTGTTTAGAACTATATTTATTATTACCTTTACAAATGCTCGAACGCATATAACTACAAAGATGAATAGTTGTGTGAAAGCATGATCTCTGTGTGATTAGCTCCGTAGGAATTATTATACGTGTTAATTCAGTATGACCGCTCAGTACAATAAACATGAGTCATTCCCCTCAAACGAAAAATACGTGAAATTTCCCTTAATTTGGGAAAGTGAAAGCGACCATCCTTTGGGTGTTAATACGTTATCAGTAAACTCTTGAAATGGAACGTATCGGACCTAGCGATACATGCAGTTGCTGGAAGAATCTCTGTTCTCTATCTTTGACAGACATCCACAACTTCTTTACCCCTATCTCCAGGGATGTTGCGATCCATTCTAGTATCCACCGAACTGTAACTGTTGGCTCGTATCATTTCGACGCCAGGGGAGTTATCAGTGTTCTGCAGCGTTCACGTGCTTCACGTGACCATGAGGCGTGACGTTCAAAGGAAAAACCATTTCGAAGTGAAGTGTCAAGATAAAATTTTATCGAATATCAAAATCATAAGCATCTTGCCAACGTAGGTGTTGTCGGTAGAACTAAGTGTTTGTACTAAGGATTGTAATGAACGCTACACTAAACATTCTAAATGTCTATTCCTTATTTTGTGCGCGTATGTTTTTAAAATAATCGGGAGACATGCAGAATTAGCTTTAGGAGGAATTTCTTCAAAAATAATGAGTATTATACGGAATAGTTGGGTAATATTACATATTACATAGCTAGCAAGATTGGTTCTTTTAACTGTTTATAATATGACAATAATTGAGTCATTGAGTAGCATTATGAACCTAGACTGTTAAGCTATAAATTGTTTTTTAACTTCTACTCTTCGACGTTCCCCGCTGGTATAGTGTTAAGTCTATGGATTTCCAATGCTAAAATTAGGGGTTTGATTCGCCTCGGTAAACTCAGCAGATAGCCTGATATGGCTTTGCCATAAGGAAACATACTCTATTATTTGGAATACGATAGTTGAGTGAGTGATTAGCCAGTAGGAAAAACAGTTTTAATTGATTTTAGTGTTTTGTTGTTGTTTTTGGAATTTCGCACAAAGCTACTCGAGGGCTATCTGTGCTAGCCGTCCCTAATTTAGCAGCGTAAGACTAGAGGGAAGGCAGCCTAGTCATCACCACCCACCGCCAACTCTTGGGCTACTCTTTTACCAACGAATAGTGGGATTGACCGTCACATTATAACGCCCCCACGGCTGGGAGGGCGAGCATGTTTGGCACGAGTCGGGCGCGAACTCGCGACCCTCAGATTACGAAGCGCACGCCTTAACGCGCTAGGCCATGCCAGGCTCCTTTAATGTTTTACTGCAGTGAATACTGCAGCTCAATAGTTATTAAAACTATGCACTCACAATTTATAGTAAAAGACTGTCAGGTTATGTATAAATTATATTAGATTTACTCAAAACTTACAAATGATTCGCTACTAATTCGAAAAAAAAAGCAATGTATTTTATCGTTATAGTACGTTCAATACATGGCGCATAAATTTGCAGGCGATTTATTCAAAACCAAGGACATAACTATTTAACATTTTTATTAATTTAAACTTTTGATACCTAAAATCCACGCCTCTATGCGTTGATTATTTCTCTTCTTACATTTAGAGTGAAAGTCCAAAATCCCTAGTTAGCCAATAAAATAATGTGAAACATTTAGAGGGCTGATCTTGGCTACTCTTAAAGTGGGTGCATATTTTCTCTGTTATTTACGCCTATCTCTAAAGAAACATTACATTTGATTATACTCATATACATATACACACATACGTATATAATACATTCACATATATACGTATAATACATTTACATATACACATATAATACACCAAATATTTTTCGCTAACTAGAAGCTAAATCTTTTGCTTTTATAAAGTGTGTACGCAACAACTACTTCATATTTGTTATTCTTTTAAACAAAAATCTACACAATCAGCTAACTATGCTCTCACCGTCATGGGGGATCGAAACCCAGATTTTAGTGTTGTAATGTTGTAATTTTGCAGCTGACCCAATTTCTATAAACTACACTATAGAACTTTAGTTTGTACATTATTTTAGAGTTTGACTTGCAACTAGTTATAGTTATAAAATATCATTCTATGTGTTAATATTATATTTATAATTAAATATTTAAACGGTTCATTTGTTTGTTTTTTAATTTCGCGCAAAGCTACATGAAGGCTATTTGCGCTAGTCGTTTATAAGTTAGGAGTGTAAAACTAGAGGGAAGAGAACTAGTCATCACCACCCACCGCCAACTCTTGGGCTACTCTTTCACTAACGACAGTCCGATTGACTTTCACATAACGTCCCCACGGCTGAAAGGACGAGCATGTTTGGTGCAACGGGGATTCAAACCCGCGACCCTCAGATTACTTGTCTAACGCCTTAACCCACCTGTCCATACCGGGCCCTAATTCAGAAGAAAGGACTTTGTAATGAAATTCTTAAAATATTTCATGTATTTACTTGCTTTTAATTCAGAGTTCCTCGATCCATATACTTACATAATCAGACGTTACTAATGTTAGACTGTGTTGATATTAAGATAAAATGTTTAAATCTGAGATATAGCAAACGCAATTACGAAAGTCGAACGGCGCCGAAATGAAAGTAGTTTATTTGTTAGGTATAGAGGAAAACTTCACAATGACCATCTGTTCTAGCCAAGTAAAGATAGACTGGAATATGGTAGAATACATCGTGCGTTTTTCAGTTGAAACATACGACGTGAACGCCAGAAAATATTACAAGTTTTAAAAACAGGAAAACAAAGCTTTCAGAGAATTTATTAAGTTCAATTTGTATTTCCGTTCGTTATTTTATCATTAAGAGTAAATAAATGGTATGGAAACAGTTGGAGGTCTATGTCATTCGAAAACCAATAGCATTCGATCATTTTAAAACCCCCAATGTCTTTTTGTTTGACGATCGAACACCATGTTTGTTTAGACAGACGAATTATCTTCGTGTACGATGACTATGTATTTTTTAAGTTAAAAAGGAACAGTTTTTGTGTCCTATGTTAAGCGAATAATTTTCCCATCAGATTAACCTCTCATGCATACGTTTATTCTCACTAAAAGATACAAGTAATGTTCATGCGTATGAATGAACATGTTAGTTTTTATATAAAGTGTAAAACAACCATTTCAAATGCATTACACATGATCAGAGATAACATTTATGATAGAAATTAACATATCATGCAAGTATCTACAGGTTTTCGAGACCAATATTTAGAGAAACAAGTTGAACACCATTCGTGATGATGAGAAACCCACTTTAAGTAAAAATGTATTTCAGGACGGCTGGTATGGGTATTAATTAACCTGAAGATGACCTGAGATGGTCGAAACGTTGTTCTCTGCTTCGGTAAACGTGTTAATACCCATACCAACCGTCCTGAGATACAAGTTAAACACCATACATTTAATTGGAAACTTCTCAGTGAAACACATGAAATACTTTTGTTTAAAAATCTAGTTGTTTAATAGACAGTTATGCTATGATCTATCCAGCAATCACCTCTTAGACAACTGGTATTTATGTATTTTATGCTATACGCTTTTACCTACTGGGTTAACATTTGTACACTACGCTATTAAACTCACTTCACGTTATATTGTGAATGTATTTTATTTCTTACATTTTGTGACATGATCATGTTTACAACACTATCTGATGTGCTGATCTTACGAAACCTGTTGTTAAACATTTATCATTACCTTTATATCACAAATATTAGTTTTCTTTCATTTCTACTCTTATTTTGATCATATCAAGGGACAGTAGAAAGTCTGTATCGGACTGTTCTTAATGGTTTTCGTTTAACACAAAGAAACTGTGCATGATTTAGTAACAATACTGTTAAATACTTTTAAACAATACTGTTAAACGTGTTCTAATCAATAGATAAAAGAAAGCATGAATTGGAACTCAAGGGGGCTTTGTTTTAATTAATGGACAGAGGTGTGTGTGTGTGCTTTGTTTTAATTAATGAACAGAGGTGTGTGTGCGCGCTTTGTTTTAATTAATGGACAGAAGTGGGTGTGTGTGCTTTGTTTTAATTGATGGACAGAAGTGGGTGTGTGTGCTTTGTTTTAATTGATGGACAGAAGTAGGTGTGTGTGCTTTGTTTTAATTGATGGACAGAAGTGGGTGTGTGTGCTTTGTTTTAATTAATGGACATACTTCGTCCCATTGACTAATGGACAGAAGAAAATGTGCATGGTGTATTTTAATTTGGGGCAAAAGAAACTGTTTTCCTCCTTGTTGCCTTTGTTCAAATCAGAAGAAAAAGGAAACAGTGTTTTAAGTTTCTATCAGTCTCTATTTGTTGGGTTTGTTGTAACTGGAGGGGGGGATAGGAGGTTGGGCTGGTGGTGAATGGTATACTTCTCTTCCTGTTGCCCTTGTTCTACCAGTCTCTACTTGTTGGGTTTGTTGTAACTAGGGGGGGGGGCTAGGAGGTTGGGCTGGTGGTGAATGGTATACTTCTCTTCCTGTTGCCCTTGTTCTATCAGTCTCTACTTGTTGGGTTTGTTGTAACTAGGGGGAGGGATAGGAGGTTGGGCTGGTGGTGAATGGTATACTTCTCTTCCTGTTGCCCTTGTTCTACCAGTCTCTACTTGTTGGGTTTGTTGTAACTAGGGGGGGGGGCTAGGAGGTTAGGCTGGTGGTGAATGGTATACTTCTCTTCCTGTTGCCCTTGTTCTACCAGTCTCTACTTGTTGGGTTTGTTGTAACTAGGGGGGGGCTAGGAGGTTGGGCTGGTGGTGAATGGTATACTTCTCTTCCTGTTGCCCTTGTTCTACCAGTCTCTACTTGTTGGGTTTGTTGTAACTAGGGGGGGGGGGCTAGGAGGTTGGGCTGGTGGTGAATGGTATACTTCTCTTCCTGTTGCCCTTGTTCTACCAGTCTCTACTTGTTGGGTTTGTTGTAACTAGGGGGGGCTAGGAGGTTGGGCTGGTGGTGAATGGTATACTTCTTTTCCTGTTGCCTTTGTTCTATCAGTCTCTACTTGTTGGGTTTGTTGTAACTGGGGGGGATAGGAGGTTGGGCTGGTGGTGAATGGCATACTTCTCTTCCTGTTGCCCTTGTTCTAACGAAGTCTTTCAAACTTCTATAATTATATCGCCTTGCAAAGCACTCATACCAACATGCTCACTGGAGTTGATGACGTAATCCTATTATAACATTTAGCAAGGTACACATAACAACACACTTCCTGATGTTGGTGCCATATCATATTATATCGTTTAGCAACGCAAGGCCCGGTGTTTTAGACTTATGAGTGACGTAAATATTAAGTCATTGCCTTCGGCACGTTATACAAACTTTTAGTAGGTCTGTTTTCTCGCTATATTATACGAGCTTGTCGAAACTGGGTCAAGGTCATGTTAGTCTACTTCCGGCTCCAGAGTGACATCTAACAGTATTGTTGTGATACGCCAGGTATAAGAGAAAAAAAAAAAACTAAAGGAAGAAAACAACACCTTCCGTGTAACATCCTTATCTGGATAATTCAAACGATTGTAAGCTATATTAAGAAGTACTTAAATAAGAAGCATTTGGAAAATTTTATGTTTTAAAGCAATAAACTTGTAGCACCCGTATTAAAAGGTGTATTATTCTGATCGGTTCTGAATGACCGAAACTAATTCTCTTTAAATTAACAACTGATTTTAAATCGTTTGGTAGGTTGTTTTAACTCACATCCAAATGCTACTTCTTCAATAGATAAAATTAATGAAAAACAAACCAAACTACTGTAAATCTTGTTAATATAAAATACACGAAACCGCTTAGCGCGGGAACATCAACGCATGATCTAGTGAGTTCTTGACCTAACTACGTTACTTGACTCCTATCGCTACTTACAAGACTGTAAGCGCTTTATTGAGTCGTTTTAAAGAATCTTGCAAATGTTTCTTCCCTCTAAATCATTACACAGTGTTTATACAGCCCTAGCTTGTTTCAAATTATTATTGTTATATAATTCTTGCTGATGCTTCAGGTGAGTTAAACCTTTTAAATATCATTCCACCAGTACCTATATGTTATGTAGAATAACTTAAGTACTAATATGTTATGTAGAATAACTTAAGTACTAATATGTTATGTAGACTAACGCTGGCGCTGATATTTTACGTAGACTAACGTCAGTACAACTGTTTTATGTAGAATAGCATCAGTACTAATATGATATGTAGACTAACATCATTATTATGCAGACTAACACCACAGTGTTAATACTAATATGTTATGCAGACTAGCACTAGTACTGATATTTTATGCAGGCTAACATAAGTACTAATATTTTATTTAAAGGAAAATAATTACTGGTATTTTATATAGACTAACGCCAGTAGAAATATGTTATCTAGAGTTATATAAGAGCTAATATGTTATGTAGATTAATATCAGGACTAATTTTATGTATACCAACGCCACTCCTAATATTTTATCTTGACTAACATCAGCACTAATATTTTATGTAGAATAGAACTAGTAGTAATATTTTATGTAGACTAACATCAGGACTAATATTTCATGTAGACTAACGCTAGGACTAATATTTGATGTGGACTAACACCAGTACTAATATTTTATGTAGGCTAACATTAGTACTATTATGTTATGTAGTCTAACACCAGTACTAATTTGTTTTGTAGACTAAAATAAGAAGTAATATTTTATGTAGACTAACACCAGTACTAATATTTTATCTACAGTAATTCTTTATGCAGACAATATCCATTAAATATGTTTTGTAGACTAACACTGGTACAAATATGTTATGTAGACTAACACCAATACTAAAATTTATGTAGACTAACACCAATACTAAAATCTATGTAGACTAACACAAGTTATAATATTCTATGTAGTCTAATATCAGTAATATTTTTTTTATCTAAACTAACACCAGTACTAATATTTTATCTTGATTAACACCAGTTCTAATATTTGATGTAAACTAACACTAGTACTAATATCTTACGTGCACTAGCACCAGTACTAATATGTTATGTAGATTAACATCAGTATTAATATTTAATGCAAGCCTGAATAAGTTCTAGTATTTTATGTAGAATAAATCCAGTACTAATATTTTATGTACACTGACATCAGTACTAATATTTGTTTAGCTTAACACCAGTACTAATATTTTATCTAGACTAACATAAGAGCTAATATGTTATGTATACTAACATCAGCACAAATTTTTATATAGACTAACACCGGTAGAAATATGTTATGTAGACAAACATTAGAACTAATATTTTATGTAGACGATATAAGTACTAATAGTTTATGTACATTAACATAAGTAGTAATATTTTATGTAGATTAACATCAGCACTATTATTTTATCTAGATTAACACTAGTACTAATATTTTATCTAGACTTACACTAGTACTAACATGTTAGTATTAGCATTGTAGTACTAACATCAGTACCAACATTTTAAGTGGAATAACACCAATACTAAAATTTTATGTGGATTAACACCAGTACTAATATTTTATCTAATCTAACGCCAGTACTAATATTTTACGTAGACTATCATCAGTACTAATATTTCATCTGGAGTGTCACCGGTACTAATACTTTATGTAGACCTACACTAGTACTAATATGTTATGTAGACTAACACTAGTACTAATATTTTATCTAGGCTAACATAAGTACTACTAGTTTACGTAGACTAACACCAGTACTAATATTTATCGTAGACTATCACAAGTACTAATACACTGCTGGTCAAAATTTTAAGGCCAATGAATAAATAAAAAAATATGCATTGTGCGTTGTTAGACTCAACCACTTATTTGAGTAGAGCTTCGAAAGATGAAAATAAGAAAAAGGAAAATAAAACTAAAAAACTTTTTAGCATTTAATAGAGAAAATGTGAACACTATGAAATTAGCCTAAATACTAGCTGGTCAAAAGTTTAAGACTATACCAAAAAGAAGTCCTAAACAGGGTAGGAAATGCCCAACAAGAGGTCTCAGTAGTGAGTTGCATGGCCGTCATTACGAATAACTGCAAACATTCGCTTTGGCATGGTCGATATAAGCGTTTGCAGAAGGCTGGCTGAAATGTTATTCCAAGTGGTGAAGGTAGCTTTACGAAAGTCATGCACTGTTTGGAATTGACGTCCATTTCTATAGACTTACCTTGCCATCCACCCCCAAACATGTTATTAGCCATGAAAATGTCCTTTTTTCTGCGGGCATTGCTGATTGCAGCGTTGTCCTTCTGAAAGATCCAATCATTTCCACACAAGGGGCCTTCAGTCAATAAGGATGCTCTCTCCAAGATGCCAATGTAGCCAGCTGCTGTTTGATGCCCCTGTATAACCGAAGCTTCATTGTTACATGGAAGGAGAAAGCACCCCAGTTCATGATGGGACCTCCTCCACTGTGTTGTGTAGAAAATGTCTCCGGTGGGATATCCTTATCGTGCCTGTCACGTTGGAAGCCATCTGGACCATCCAGGTTAAATATTTTCCCATCAGATAACAAAACTTTCTTCCACTTTTCCACGTCCCTTGTTTGGCGCTTCTCAGCAAAGTTTAACTGAGCTGTTTCGTGGCGTGGAAGGAGGCGGGGCCTTTGAAGACGTTTACGGTTTTTAAAGCCTTTCTCTCGTAAATGCCGTCTTATTGTTCTTGAGCTGTCTTCTGCGTTCGTAAGTGCCTTAATCTGGTTCGACGATCGGCTGGTGTCTTACCGAACAACCAGTCGAATCATTCTGCTCAACGCCGGTGAAATTTTCTTCAGCCAACCACTTAAAATTCTCGTTCCGTATCTCTCAGGATCTTTTAAGACATTTGCAACAGCAGTTTTACTACGTTTTATCTCACTAGCAATGACACGTTGAGAGAGGCCTTACTTTTGGAGCTCGACAATTCTACCACGTTCAAACTCTGTTAACTTTTCAGCATTTGCCATGTTTTTACCCAATGTAACACAGGAGATGTTGACAACGCTAATGCTTGAACAGAAATGACTAAATTTCGTTACGTGTTTACCGATTAACGCTTCGTTTCAGTATGGTCTTAAACTTTTGACCATCTAGTATTTAGGCTAATTTCATAGTGTTCACATTTTCTCTATTAAATGCTAAAAAAGTTTTTTATTTTTATTTTCCCTTTTCTTACTTTCATCTTTTGAAGCTCTATTCAAATAAGTGGTTGAGTATAACAACACAAAATGCATATTTTTTCTTTATATTCATTGACCTTAAGATTTTGACCAATGAAACATAACATAACGTGTATGTTATGTAGAATAAAACCAATAGTAATATTTTATATAGACTTACACCAGTACTAAAGTTTTGTGTAGACTAACATAAGTACTAATAGTTTATGTAGAATAAAATCAGTATTAACATTTTATGTAGATTAATTTCAGTACTAATATTTCACGTAGAGGGCGAGCATGTTGGGTGTGAAAGGGATTCGAACTCCTGAGTTTTAGGTTATGAGTCGAGTACCCTAATCATCTTGCCATGCCGAGCTCACGTGAACAAACAAATCTTGATTTGATATCAGTGTTTGTTTTTATTTCCAAACATTTGGATACAGAAAATAGTAGCTACCGCACATGTGTTGAATTTTGTTGTAACGACTACGTCACATGGCTACTATTTGCAACGAAACGTTAATGCTATGCATCCTTAATTAACTCAATCAATACATACACGTCCCTCAAGTCCCCAAGTACAAATTTTGATTAGTGTTCCCTGTCTTCATTTATTTTTAAGCTTTGAAAAAAATCGAAGCTACCAAAACGTCAGATATTCGTGGTTCTATCCATAAAATCATTTTGTCACTACGTAATTTCTCTTATGACCATAAAGCTTCCAGTACCTATGGTACGGCGGGGGCCTGTGAAGAACATCCCATTTCCTTAGCTGCACACATAAATAATTGAGGCATTAAGCTTATTTTGGCAGGAACCCAACTGTGTAATACCTGACATGGCCACAGTGACTCACAGATGTTCCATAGTGCACCTGTCACTATTGTTAGGCTTAGCTGCGATGAAGGGGAGATGAACCATTTCGAAAGCTTATCGGGGACAGCGGTAAAGAGAACCACTAACAGCGCGAGGTGATTAGAGGTTGTTCCTCTGTTCGTTTTGGTCACGTTGAAGCAGTTGAACCTCACTCTGAGAACATTACTGTGGTTGAAGCGATATATGAAAGCTATCTCAAGTGGATATGTATGTACACACACTTGGTGAAAATATAAATTATATATAGATACGCCCGTAATGTTATTGAGGCGTTTAGCGTCAGTATATGCATATTTCGTGTGCTTACTAGCAGCGCCATCTATTTTTGTTAATGCA
Organism: Tachypleus tridentatus; assembly: GCF_004210375.1. NCBI lineage: Eukaryota > Metazoa > Arthropoda > Merostomata > Xiphosura > Limulidae > Tachypleus > Tachypleus tridentatus. Next base: position 186,760,016 of record NC_134831.1, read on the forward strand.
ATTTCACATTATTACACAATTGAGTTGTTGGGTAGAAAGAGAACATTGCATCATCAGTTCTTACTAATAGAAAGAATATTTTGTGATAAAATCACGTTAAACATTGTATGTTAATGAAGTAAGAATAAATTAGAGGTTAATTATAAACAAGAAACACGTGTCCTATAAAATAGTGGACTATGAAACGGATAAACACGTTATACGAAAATTAGTTTGACCACTTGAACTTTAACCTGTCTCTCAGCTTCTCTTTCGAGTGGTTAGTGTGTCTAACTGCTCATCATAGGTCCGGGGTTCAAGACGCGATAGCGTTGAATAATCTTCGCACGTTTAGATATGAGTGCATTATAAAAGTAACAGCCATTCCCGTTACTACACTCAAAGAGTCAAATAAAACGTTTGTGGCGACGGGTGCTGCTGACTGGATACCTTTCCTTTTATCAGTCTCAAAAATTAAGGATGGCTATACTTGAACTTAAGAGGATGTCTGTCATGCTCGTTTAGACATATCGCTTGAGTTCTACAAACCAAAGCTTTAAAACCGGCCTGGCATGGCCAGGTGGTTAAAGCATTCAACTCGTAATCTGAGGGTGGCGGGTTCAATCCCTGTCATACTAAACAGACTTGCCCTTTCAGCCGTGAGGGCATTATAATGTTACGATCAATCCCACTGTATGTTGGTAAAAGAGTAGCCCAAGAGCTGCTAAATTAGGGACAACTAGCACAGATAGCCATCGTGTAGCTTTGCAAGAAATTAAAAAAACAACAAACAAAATAGCTTTAAAAACATTTAAAATAGTATTAAAAATTAAAACTCGTTAAAGTTTCATTTCGGTTTAAATGGAAGAAAATTAGACGCACACACTCTTTACCAGAAGCCACAACATGTTTCGGTACAAATACAGTGTTAAGAGAAACGTCGAAGTGTTATTGTCACCCGTGTAACCCGTGTTATTAACGAATCTGAACTTATTCATGTCTATGTTCAAAATAAACCAAACCTTATTTTAATAATTTTGGCTTTAAAAATCAGACGGTTTGTTTGTTCTGAATTTCGCGCAAAGCTACGAGGGCTATCTGCGCTAGCCGTCTCTAATTTAGCAGTGTAAGACTAGAGGGAAGGCAGTTAGTCATCACCACCCACCGCCAACTCTTGGGCTGCTCTTTTATCAACGAATAGTGGGATTAACCGTCACATTATGACACCCCACTGCTGAAAAGGGAGCACGTTTGGTGTGACGGGTTTTCAAACCCGCGACCCTCGGATTACGAGTCGAGTGCCTTAAAATAAGGAGTTTATTCGTTTATGAAATTCATTTTTCTCGACAAACTCCAAGCATCATCAATAACTGGCATATACGTGTATATTTGAATGAATTTAACAACAAACAAGGATATGTTTGTTCTTTTCCAGAGTCTATTCTTTGTTATAAAACTTCTAGAACATTCTAAAAAAAAACCCAATGAAATTCTAGCCTCTCTGGAATTCCTGAAACTCCTACGTTTTAGGCTGTCATAAAAAATTCATGTCGAATCAATTTTGTTACAAAGTTATATCTGTGCAGTGTTGACAAAAAGTAATACAATTTACATTCACATAAAAACTCCCTAAATTTCCATTTGTACAGAGTCCGCTCTCACAATAATTTGTTTTTCTTTTTTGTCTTTACTTATCGAGGAAAATGGTAGCCTAAATAAAAAAAATATAGGTTGATGTGTTTCTTCCCTGAAACCAAGTTCTCCTAACTTTCAACCGACCAGAGAATTCCTCCTACATAATTCCACGTCAGTTTTTGTTCTTTAAACCCACGTGTGTGTATGGTTATTGAGTTTATTCAAACTTAAATTATTGTAGCGTAAATTATGCCGAGTAAAATGTCTTGATGTCAAGAGCTGAGTCGAAGAATTTATGATTCGGTTCCTGTTTGTTCAGCTTAGAGACATGTTATACTTCTAATAACAAAGAACGGAGAGGTGGAATGTAACAGACAAATAGATAGCTAAAAGTGACAAAATTTAAAACTAAGTGTTGTTTTTTTCTTTCTAAAATTTAATTTTACATTTTTACGAGGCTCAGTACTTTAATGTCTACCTAAGAACAACAAATATATCCCTTGCCGATTTTCATTAGTGACAGAGAAAGTATAAATCAAATTAATTATTACGAACAGCTTAATTGACTAAATCCATTTGTTCTTCTTTCAACGTTTGTTTTTTGTTATCAGCGCATAATAAATTTTCATTATGACCACATTAAGTACATGTACCTTAATACAATTATTTTTATGAAAATTAAAAACTACAGCATTCCTCGTACGTTAAGTAATTATCAAAGTACTGATACATGATAATGATTCATTACATTTTAAACCAAGTGAAACAGAGAAAATCTAATTAATTTTTCTCATAATTTAAGGAAACTTTTTAAGACTTATGTGATAAAAAATGTTTCGTCTACAACCTTAAATAAATATTTGGAAGTTCTACTATTTTCCTCTCCATAAACTGCTGTGTTTATTTTATTAGTGTATGGAACTACTTGAATTAAGAAGTCTTTTTCCTTCGGGTTACTTGCTTGTGTGAAGTGATTTTAGATTATAGTGCATTAAATTATGTTGGTTACTATCAATAAATCCTTATAAGATCGGAACTTGTGAACTCAAACATTCTGTTATTACCTCAAGTGTTAAGGCATGCGACTCGTAATCTCAGGGTCGTGGATTCGCATCCTTGTCGCGCCGAACATGCTCGCCCTTTCAGCCGTGGGGGCGTTATTATCTTCCGGTCAATCCCACTATTCGTTGGTAAAAGAGTAGCCCAAGAGTTGGCGGTGGGTGGTGATGACTAGCTGCCTTCCCTCTAGTCTTACACTACTAAATTAGGGACCGCTAGCACAGATAGCCCTCGAGTAGCTTTGTGCGAAATTAAAAAACAAACAAACAATTACCTCAAGTGCAGATTGTTTTAAAAGTTATATTGAGGTATCACACGGTGTTGGAATATTCATTGACTCAAGTATAACTAAGACTTGTTTCTAAGACTGAATTAAAAGAGAAGAATTCAATGACGGGTAGAAAATGCACTTCACGTGCAGTTCAACAGGATCAGGTTTCGGCTAGGCCGTTAATGTTTGCGAAATCCGAATTCTTATCTATGCAGGTTATTTAATAGTATGTCGAATGAAATATAGCAAACACTCTTATCTGTTTTATAATTTTATCGGCTTTAACGTCGAAAGAAGTTATTTTTTTAATCGCAGCTAGATTTTGGTTTACTGAAACTTGTTTATATTGTAATAATTTCTCTTTTTTTCTCCGCTATTATTATTTAGGCCCCCCCCAGTGGTTCAGCGGTACGTCTGCGGACTTACAACGCTAAAAATCGGGTTTCGATACCCGTGGTGGACAGAGCACAGATAGCCCATTGGGTAGCTTTGTGCTTAATTCAAAAAAACAACATTATTATTTAGTGACGTCATAATGTCTAAGTATCATCGGTTACTAGCAGTGAATCAGTTCTAGGAATTTAATATATATTTATATATATATATCTGTGTATCACATTATCATTAAATTAGTAAGGGTCTTTCGTTATATATGTATTTCGTATGCCTTTCTTAGATTAACACACTAGCCTGCATTTTTACACTGTTTCTTTTCACACACGTTATTTTATATGGAAAGAAACCTCGGATATTCGCTCTTAAGTTGTTTTAGGACTTCCATATGAACTGACGAAACTAACTAAGTAACTAACCATTAATTTATATTCCTTCAACTTCCGTTGGCCACGTTGCGGTAACATGAATAATTAAAAGTTACTCAAAGGAAAACAAAACCAAAACCAAAAAAACATCTTGTTTTTGTCAGATTTATTTTTCTGTCATACCAGCGGTATCCGGAGTTCCATCTAATCAACTATAAAGCTACATAGTTAAGTAGAGAGAAGCCTGAGAAGATACTGACCTAAACCTCTATGTTTACATCATTAGGGCCGAAGACTTAATGAAACGAGCTTTAAAGACACGAAGAACGGCCTTCAGTTCGCGAGGCTTCTTGATGCCTGTTTGTCGTAGTACCTTAATTTACGGTGTTCTGGCTAGTGTACAGTTGTCAGGGAAGGCGACTTATATCCCCCAGCCTTATATCCCTTCCCCACGCTTATATCAAGACAAAACTAAACCAAACTCATGTTCGTCAAAACGAATTCACTACGAAAATTCACACGTCGACCAATTCATCATAATATTTATGCGACCAACATGTTTCAAACATGCACATAAAAAACAACAAAAACAACATGTTAAAATGGAAGTCGAGACGATTATTTCGTTTATTTCCATGAAACAAACCCTTATTATCAAATCATTCTCGACTAATTATTTTCCCTTTTCTGTGGCAAATCGTCACGTAATTTTATCTTGTTTATGGTTTCCAAAATGCGTAGAAATGAAATTTTAACGCACTAACTCTAACCTTGGAATTTTTTTCCCCATTTAACAGCTTCCAAATGTTCTTTATTTGATTGATAAAAAAAGAAAGTTACCTTATATAAGGGCCACGGTAGTGCAGCGGTATGTCTGCAAACTCCACCACTAGATACCTGGTTTCAATACCCCTAGTGGGCAGAGTCCAGATAGCCCATTGTATAGCTTTGTGCTTAATTCCAAACAAATCAAAAATCTTTTATGAGAAATTGACTATTTGCTCACGTATGAGTTTGATTAATTTGTGTTTTGAGTCAAGAAAATTGGGTCACTGTTGAGTCTTAGGACTAGAAACCCCTGTCGCTTAGTAGTAAGTCTAAGAGCTTACAACGCTAAAATAATTGGATTTCGATACCCACAGTAAACATAGCAGAGGCAACATTCTATGAAGTTTCGCTCTTATTAAAAAACAAAGGAGGCCACGAGCGGTGATTTTATTTCTAAATGTTGGTTGTCGCAAATATTTCGAAATTTACGTCAAAATCTTTTCTTCTCTTGTATCTACACAGGTTAAAGTTATTGCAGCCAGTTTTGTTTTTTAAATGAGATCTCGCTTTACAACTATAAATGTTATTGTTTTCGCTGTTTTTATACGTTAACAAGTAGATGTCATATATTACTATCTTATTTATTTTATTCTTCGCTGTTAACTGTTAACCTCATGCAAATTTTATGTACGTTGAAAAGCGAAGTAAGAAACAGAAAATAAAAACTTAAGAATATAATTTTAACTTTTAACTTTAATAAATTTTTCTCCGTAAAACGTAAAACTGCCCTGCAGTGATTGATAAAGGCCAAAGATCAAATTTAACACTTCGTTTTCTTTTCGAATAAAAGAGTTCACGAACACGTGGACAGATCATATTCAATTTCACCATCGAGATGGTAAATAAGAAAAGACGCAGGTCAAATATCACGTGTCGAATGTCACGAGTATTTGCAGAGGGAATAATCGTTGCGAAGCTCTTAAGAAAAATTATGTAAAAAAATTCCTAGTCTCTTATTACATATTTAACGTAGATATGAAATAAAAACGTTATTCAGTTTGAAAGAACTTATCGATAACGAACACGTGTTACAAAGTTGCCAGATATTCACATATCTCAGAAGTTTTCGCCAGTTTTGTTTTTCTTTACAGTTCGACAATGATCAAATCGCATGAGAATTCTCCCTCCTTTTCTGTTGTACGTTTAAAATCTCTAGGGGTATGAGATTATAAGAACTGGTTCATTTTTGGCTGCTAACTTTATTAATTTTGTTTTCCAATTTAGGGCGGCCGGGAATGGCCAGGTAGTTTAGGCACTCGATTCGTAAGCCGAAGGTCGCGGGTTCGAATCCTCGTCACGCCAAACTTGCTCGCCTGTTCAGCAGTGGGGGCGTTATAATATGACGGGCAATCCCACTATTCGTTGGTAGAAGAGTAGCCCAAAAGTTTGGCGGTGGTAGGTGTCTTTCCTCTAGTCTTACAGTACTAAATTAGGGACAGCTAGTGCAGATAGTCTTCGTGTAGCTTTGCGCGAAATTCAAAACAGACGAAACCAATTTAGGGTGAAAATAATAGTAACTGATCGATCTTTGCCACTAGCCACTTTTGTCTGGTTTACTTCCAACTCAATCTGGAAAACATGCAGTCATTAATAACACTTTTAAGTCATACACTTATTTACGTTTGCTGCCAGTTTGTTACCGTGTCATTTTTAAAGATCACTGAAGTCAGGCTAGGAACTATTCACTTGTGACGTTTTCACAAAGAAATTTTCCAAACTTATTAAGGGATTTTCCTTGCAGGGGTACGTTATACCTTCTTTGAAAGTACAAACGGAAATCTTGTTAGTAAATACATTTTCTTACAAAATAAAAAAGACCTAAACCGAGAAACAGTACAATAATAGGCCACTCTGTTTCTGTTGTCAAAAACCTCGACTGAGAGACAGTACAACAATAAGTCACTCTGTTTCTGGGGTCGTTATAATGTGAAGGTCAATTCCACTTTTCGTTGGTAAAAGAGTAACCTAAGAGTTGGCAGTGGGTGATGATGACTATCTATCTGCCTTATCTCTATTCTTACACTGCTAAGTTAGGGACGGCTAGCGCAGATAGGCCTCGTGTTACTTTGCGCGAGTTTCAACGAACCAAACCTTTTGAATTGGATTAATTATTCTTTGACTAGTATATATATATATATTTATCGCTCTATGATGTCAATGAAACCGAATAATGAACAAAATAACAAGAAATATTTTATATGCCACTGTCGCTGTAGAACTTCTAAGCTGTTGTAATATTACATTTAGCAGCGCAATGTTTTTAATGTAACATCCCAATAAAACTGATAGGTTAAATCACATCGTACTTTACTAGCCCAACAATAAAAGTGAAGCTTCAGCTATTTTACCAAAATGAACGCAGCGTGTATGTCACTATCTATGTATGCAACCAAAACTACAGCTTTAAACTTCAACATATTGATAACGTTGATGCCGAAAGGAAATGTTGATTGTTTAAAAAACGTTTATGTATTTTTAGGTTGTATTTTAAACTTATAAGAAGAGGGTCCAAATGAAGCCATTGAAGATGATAAGGACAAGAAGTATGAAGATAATGATGAAAGAGGAGAGCGAGCAAGAAGATAAAAAGGAATCACGAGCTCAAAAATCTCTTAAGTACAGAGAAGACAAGATAAGAAAAATGTGAAAATACGTGTAGATGAAAAAAACTGCAAGATAAAAGTCTTGAGAGGATGAGGAGGATGTCTCAATACAAGAAGTACAAACAGTCGCCAATAGGGTGCGTTTCTGTTAGTACCTTATAACTGAAATTTGTGTCAGTGTCATTTTAATATTTGAAACACTATCAAGATATACTTGGATTAAAATGCAAACAGTTGCTTCTTTGTTTATTCTAGAACATAGCCACATTGAGCTGTGTTTGTGTACTTCGCAGGGAATTAATTGAAACCAAAATTTTAGTGTTGTGAGTCCGTAGGCTTACTGCCTTCATTCACATCATGGAGGTAGGTTATGCAAATATTCGAAAGCGAAATTCTTCTCGACTGTGTCTAACAAAACGAAAAAAACAACAACGTAGAAACTTGTCATAAATGTCTTTAAATCACTGAGAATTAGCTTATTAGCGATAAGAAAAGCTCACTGTTATCATAACTATAAGGTATTCTGGAACAAGCGTTATAATGGTTGTTGTTAAGTAGTTATAAACTAATCATTAAAGACTTGCCGTGGTGAAAACGTCCTAATTTGTATCGCATGTAATTTAGTATTGTAGGCAATAAAATAGTGATTTATCTTCAAGAAAAAGTATTTGATAAAGACTAAGAAGGTATATTCATGATAACGAGAAAACCACTTGAAGTAAAAACCAACGAATAGTGGGATTGACCGTTACTTTATAACACATCAACAGTTTAAAGAGCGAACATGTTTGGTATAATGGAAACTCGAATCTGAGCGTCCTAATCACATGACCATGCCGGGCCTGTTCAAACGAGTCGATGTATTCATTTGTTATTGTACGCTAAAACTTAATCTGGCCCAGATTAAAGAGGAGAGCGTAGTCCATCAGGTTTAATTGTCTTTGTTTTCTTTTATCGCAAAGGTATACAATAGGACATCTGCACTCTGTTTACCATGAGGAATAGAACCTCGAATTTTATAGCGTTATAACTCTGTAAATTGTAATTTTTTTAAGTATAACAATTCATTTGTATATACTTTTTGCCTACATTTATTATTTACTGGAGTTCTATAGAATAAGCTGGATATTGTATGTATATAATTAAATGTACCGTATTTTCCGGTTAATAAGCCGAATCGCCGAATAAGCCGAGGCTAATTTTCAGCTCTGAAAATGAGGGTTTTTGCTTATTACCGCCCAATAAGCCGAAGCCATTTTTAAGAAGTGACAAGTTTCTTCAAAATGATTTCTTAGTCTCGTTTCAGCGTCAGCATGCATGTTGTGTGTGATCATTGGCGTTCTGTAGTAAAGCAGAACGTGTCGTATTGAGACAGAGATGGAATCAATATGTCATTCGTTATTGGCTCCACTCACTGTAATTAGGTAACCAATGAAATTCCAGAAACAACGTTTCACTGTAGTCTTAATGTGCTTTGCTGATGGGACAAAATTACCGCCTATGGTAATTTTCAAAAGAAAAACATTTCCTAAGAAAAAGAAATTTCCGAAAGGAGTGATCGGCCAATAAGCCGACCCCCCAAAAATCAGGTCCAAAATTTAGGGCCAGAAATTCGGCTTATTAGGCGGAAAATACGGCATATGCTTGATTCACATAAATTACTAGAATTAAATTACCGAAATTTGAACAGTAACAAATAAGAATAAGGTATTACATCACCACAAGTGGCGTTTGGTACAGAGATCAACCATTATAATTACCATACATTGTTGATTACCAAAATGCAGGTATCGCAATCCGTTTCTTAGAGTTACAAATTCTCAAACTTACCACAGGGGCACATTATCAAAAGATTTTGATTACGTCAAAGATAAATTTTAATCAAATTAAAATAAAAGAAGAAATCACAGAATGATTGAAATAAATCCTTTAATACATTATAAGTGTGATATCAGAGTTGGTAATTGAATAAGTTTAAAGCCTTAAAACTTTTAAAATGTAATTCCTGTAAGAATTGCTAAAAGTCATCAGTTGTCTTCTATTTAAACGAGTTTTTTTGTATAAAACGAACGTTATACAATTATCAAATAGAGAGAACTTTTCCTAGAGACAGAATGTAATAAATAAAGGCTTAAGAGAAGTATTAAGGCTTTTAAATTGACTAATTTTAAGTGTAATGAGTGGTCGCCTTAGAACTTTAAAATCTATTAGGTAGAAAGATTTAAGTTGGGTTTTTATAAAACAAAATTGGTATAAAGGCATAGAGTATTTTTCAAGCGAAGGATACATGGAGAAACTATGTTAAGGAAAATAAAAATATAAGGTTTTTAGAAACTTACTGCCTTTAAATATAGTGTAATAAAGCTTATGAATAAAATTAAAATTAATACTTGAAGTGAAATGTCAACATTGAATAAGTTTCTCCTGGTAGTATTTTTGTGCACTTTATGTGAATAAATATTTTAACATTTTTAACCAGTTCTGATATATGTAGTTTGAAAAGATATATTTAGTCGTATTGCACTTAGGATTAAGAATATTTTTAATCCCTTGGTGATACGTTAAGTAGTTATTTAATGCCATAGTTTATAAATACGATAACCAAATCGTCACATTAAAGGCTCTTAGTTTTTGTTTTCATTGTTCATGCATTTGTAGCAGGAGTTATAACGAAGATTTTGATATTTTATTTCTTTCCAGTATTTTTCTTTTCAATTATTCTAGTCTATTCCTTCTCAGTATCTTCTTCCATGTTTTTTCGAGTCGAAATATTTAAGAAAGAAAATGGGTAAATTATCCATTATGTTACCAATTTCGTAAACTTTTGTTGCAACTATTCTTGTTGACTTATATACAATAAATGTACAGTGTGTTTATAATCATTTGTAAAAAATTGGTATTTTAGATACAATTATCTGTAAGCAATTACAGAGTCAGTTTAATTAGTGTACAAATGTTTTGTTTACACTGTCCGCTAGTGGATTTGTTTGGAAGTTGGCTTCACATAAAATTAAATTATCTGTCAAAAATTACAGATCCAGTTTAGTTATTGCGGTTCATTTCTAGTGTTTTCTAATACATGTATGAAACTTGGATTCAGGATTTACACCTACATAGCGTACATTTGTGTATATGTAATGAACAAAATGGATTTGATTCGGATATTTGCACAAAGCTACAACTGTCGTTAAACTGATAAAGGGAAAACACTTGATTAACAGTTAGAAGCACCACCTACTGTCAATGTTTTGGATTACTCCAGTGGAGTATTTGATTATCATTTTTATAATGCATCCAAGACAAGAAATTGAGATATTTTCTCGGTGACAAGACAAGAAACTATGAAACTTTGGATCTATACTCCAACATTTTAACCACTGACCATGTCCAGCCAATGAGAAGTGATGTCAAGTTAAAAAAAATAACTCTTCAATTTGATCTTTTTGTTGTTTTTATCCGTATACAAAATTGCAACCAATTATTTAAAACATGCGCAGAAACTACTTGTTAATTTCCTACTAGTGCCCTCTCTTGGTTATTCTCTGATGTCAAGTAAAAAAAAAATTAACTCTTCAATTTGATATTTTCATTGTTGTTTTATCCATATGCAAAATTTTAACCAACCATTTAAAACATGCGCAGAAACTGCTTGTTAATTTCTACTAGTGCCCTCTGTTGGTCACAAGTTGATTAACATTTGAAATAAAGTTAATAAGTTATGAAATCTCTCAAGGAACTTATGATGTTCGTGTTGAGAACATTTGTGTATCAAATTAGAAACGATCCTATATTAAAGAACCATTTAACTGTTTGCTACTTGTTTTATTAATGCTAGTATGTGTAACAAAATATAACTCTCCAGCTTGTTGAGCCAATTATGAGTTAGAGGATTTTCCCTTGTTTTTAACAGTTTTTCATAGTTATTCTTCCTAACGTTTTACATCTCAAGAACATGATTACATCATTGTGTGTGAAACGTTAGAATAAATTGTTACTAGTCGCTCGAGTAGGATAAAAACTTGGTGTTAAGTTTACTTCGCTTTAGTTTTTATTCAAGTTTAAAATTAGGCCCACGTTCAAAGTATGGACATAAAATTAAGTATATGTGCAATATGACTAATTTTCTGCTCTTGGCGAAAGACCGAAGGCTTGTTTGGTTTCTTCTGAATTTGGCTCAAAGCTACACGATGACTATCTCCGCCATCCGACCCTAAATTAACAGTGAGAGACTAGAGAGAAGTCAGCTAGCTAGCTAATCGTCACCATTACCACGCCCCATCAACATCTGAGCAACTCTTTTACCAACGAATAGATATAACAGCAGAGTCGAGAAGTTTGGCAGAAATGACAAAGCAGTTACTTCACTTCCTGTTCAAAGACAACCTGTTTCACAGTAGGGATGTTGTTAAGATTTCTACTGTCTGAAATAGATACATTTAATGCACCCAATTTAATAATAATCTTCAATTTTGCTACTACAGTAAATTATAGTCTATATCAAGAAATGAGAAATATCCTAACACATCTTCATTATGAAATATTTGTCTAATTTTGGCTCAAGCACATATTATAAACCTAGTGTTAACTAAATGTTAAATGGAGTGAACCAGAAAAGAGCGGGGAATATAACAGCAACAATACATTTATTCTGAACATTGTAGCTAGATATTGTTATTACTGTCTATTTTGATTATTATAGCAAGGAAGCCAAAATACTGAAAGTTGTATAAACGATATTTGATTTACACCATTTTGTTATGGAGTAAGTTTTGTTTAAACTCAACTATTTACAATAACCACTGCAGTAAGGATATTGGATGATGTATACAATATTTTAATTTATATATATATGGGAGAATTTAGTACGAATTTGATTTTAATTTTGTACTATTCAATTACAATGCCAAGTTTGGCCTGGCTGGATCAACTCGTTTAGATAGAGATGTGTCCACAGGCTGACAGTTAATACGTATAGCGCATATGTGAATAATGCTTTTACCCTAATTTAATACTCATCTCTGCCTAGTTTTGCCAATCACAGGTGGACGAAACATTTAATAAAATCACGTTATTGATCTAAGCATTAATATTTTTTGTTCTTCCATCATTTTACTTCAGTCCATAAGGGTTATAGGGATAACAGAAGGTTACACTCGCTCTTCGACCATGAAGTAAAACCTCAAAGCACAGGGGCTGTGAATAATGAATGGCAGGTGTAACTTTTACTGTACTTATAATGATTCTAATAGGGGAAATAAAGGGTATTAAACGGTGCTTATTAAGTGTTGAATTAATATAATCTGACTAGTTGTTGTAAAGGGAAGTGAAGAACTAAAAAGTTGGACTGTTTATTAGGGAAACCACACGTTGTGACTCAGTTCCTAGAGGAGACATTGCATACGTCTTAAGGAGATGATCAGTTCAAGGAACCTCTTTTCTTGAAGAAAGAACTGGAAGATTTAGTCGGTAAAAATGATATTGTGAACAGGACGAAGCGTATGATGTATTTTGTACGAGGTTTCTGAAGATGACAAAGGATCTTTGAAAACGTGATAAAATCACACAACTCATGGGTTGGACTGACAACTTGATTTGGAAGACTAGAAGGAAGTTATTACCAATGATTAGTGGGATTGACCATCACATTATAACGCCTCCACGGCTGTAAGGGCGAACATGTTTGGCGCGACTGGGATTCGAACCCACGACCCTCGGATTGCGAGTCGAACGCCTTAACCCACCTGGCCATGCCAAGCCCTAGAAGGAAGACACGGAGTTCTTACGCTGTACGTCTTTGATAAAAAGAGAAAGTATATATCCATATGGTATGGCCATAGGTAATGTAAGAATAAAGGCCTTTTAAGAATAAGAAGAAAAAATTCAGACACCTTCAGAATTACACAGTAGATTTTTATATATTAATAAGAATGAGATAATACAAATGGTCGTGTAGTGTAAGAAAAGCTGAATATCAATAAAGAGTAATTTATTACGTTACTTAGTTTGATTAAAGTTTAGTAAGCACAAAATACATATAATAGCATTTCCATGTTTGTACTCTAACTGTTAGCAGGCATTACGATGCAAAGTGGGTGTTTCTAGTGTTCAATATACTGATATAAAAAAATCAAAATAAGTTTAAATGCAATACAAGTAAATACAATTGAATAATGCACACTATAAAAACAGAATTTATTTTTAACACAGTAAAATCCATTTCATGTGATCCACAGTATCAAATACACTCTACATAGTTTAATGACCTATTAATACGTAGACAGATGCCTAGAAGGCGCTCGACTCGCAATCTGAGGTTCTCGGGTTTGAATCTACGTCGCACCAAACATGTTTTTTTCTTCCAGCTATAGTTGCGTAATTATGTGAGGAGTTAATCCTACTATTAGTTGGTAAAAGAGTAGCTATAGAGTTAGCGGTGGGTGGTGATGACTAGCTGCCTTCCATCTTGTCTTACACTGCAAAATTAGGAACGGCTAGCGTAGTTGCCAATAAACTTTGTAACTCTCTCTTTCTCTTGTGTACTAAACAAAGCAGGACCTTCAGGTAAAGTTGCTGACATTAAAGCTCGTTACGGTCTCTCTTCTTTGCTAACCAGAGCAAAATTGGGTTGAACATTGACACTACTTATCACTCGCTCTCGTAGCTTCTTAAAGAAGTGGAGTTCTAGTTACTATCTAATTTCGGTGGTAAAAAGAGTGATATTGTCAAGTAGCTACAGGTAAACTTTTCCATTTTGTTTGTCGGATACTAAACAACGATAGATTGTCGAGTGACCGATTGTAACATTTATCAACATTTAGAAAAATGCTAAAGAGATTCTTTCGTCTCAGGTCTTATGATTCTCAATTAGGAAGTGAATGCATCAGATCGGAAATATTAACTGAGGTTTGGTCCATTACCAGCATGGGAATTATAACTTGTATATTTAGTCATGAGTTAAGCTAATCTCATTCATTGGAACACGGTGAACTGATCATCCATTCATATAATTTTACTATATTGTAACTTTTTCTGAGCCTAAGACTTGAGCGAAATCAGTTTCATCCAAACCGTATCTGTGTGTTTGTTTCGTTCTAATCCAGTTTCTTCTAAACTTTACAACATTTATTTCAATCCAATAGGAAAATAAAATTTATCTTTAGCATTCCTGATTGAAATTGATACGAAAAGTGACATCACTCACACGTGAAGAAAGCTTACATATCACTGTTACGATACGAAAAGTGACATCACTCACACGTGAAGAAAGCTTACATATCACTGTTACGATACGAAAAGTGACATCACTCACACGTGAAGAAAGCTTACATATCACTGTTACGATACGAAAAGTGACATCACTCACACGTGAAGAAAGCTTACATATCACTGTTACGATACGAAAAGTGACATCACTCACACGTGAAGAAAGCTTACATATCACTGTTACGATACGAAAAGTGACATCACTCACACGTGAAGAAAGCTTACATATCACTGTTACGATACGAAAAGTGACATCACTCACACGTGAAGAAAGCTTACATATCACTGTTACGATACGAAAAGTGACATCACTCACACGTGAAGAAAGCTTACATATCACTGTTACGATACGAAAAGTGACATCACTCACACGTGAAGAAAGCTTACATATCACTGTTACTCTTAAACGTTTGTAGAAACAAATTATTTTCCAATGAAAATAATCATTTCAATAGAGTCGTAAAATATTTATTGACAGTTTACTTGCTGCCCTTTCCCAGTAGAATAACCTGGCAATGCTTTGATAATATACCATTACAGCAACCATGAAATTACAGGTAGATTATATAGTACAATGTATATACATGGAACAAAGTAAACGTCTCATTAGATGGTGTTAAGATTAGTGTCAACTATACACATAAACAATGTTCTCTTGTATCTAAGCCAGTAAAGTTAATTTAAAATTGTAAGAGATTATTGTTTGTACGTGTTACATCTTCACGTGCAACGAAAATATCATTTATTAAGTCTCTCACATTCTCTACACATTTATTTCTATGAATCATCACAGTTAGGACTTCCACATTATTTTTATATTTTATTTGATCTATAATCACAGAGAAAAGTTCAATCAATAATTACAGGCGTATCTTCTACAGAGGGTTATCCATTTAATAACCACAGATGTGTCTTTCATACAGGTTTTTCCTCCATCTAATAAATAGTCTTCCTCAAAAGTCTTCCTTATCTGGATATTTATAGATGTGCTTTCTACAGAGGTCTTCCCATCTGATAATCATAGGTGTGTTTTCCATAGAGGGTTCCTTATCTGATAATCATAGATATGTCTTTCACAGAGGTCTTCCCCATCTGATAATTATAAATGTGTTTTCTACAAAGGTATTCACAATCTGATAATCATAGATGTGTCTTTCACAGAGGTCTTCTCTGTATGGATGACCATAGATGGGTCTTCCAAAGAGGACTTTCCCGACTGGATATGCTTTCTTCAATCAGTAATAGGTTACGTTCGCAGAACTATCTTATGTAATTTTTCGTTACTTAAACAAACCATGTGCACATTCAGGGCGTTTAGTGGGTAATGGAGGTGTTGTCATTAATACACAACACTTTGTAAGTGGTGTAAAACATATACTTACAAGCATAACTTACTTATACAGTTTGTTCAGTGAAATCCGTAATATGTTTATGTGCATAGTATGATTGTTCATTTCATTACCAGTTTTATTTATGAACAAGTGAACTAATTTCTCTGAAACCTATAAGGATTCTAACAGAGAATCAGAGCTTTTAAGGGCTTTAAAATATTTGATACACTGAAATAGTTGTTTAAATACTAAATTAAAAAAGTAATTATTTTGTAAATGTTCCCTTTGAATAATAAAAAATTAAATTAAAGCAAAAACAAACTTGAAAATGCGGTGTTGTGTGAAGTTTCTCTCTCTCTCTTCGTGCGGAACAACAAAAGTTTAAGTTTGCTGGTTACAAGGTTCACAATTACAGTATCGTGACAAAGTTTATTATATTTGTGACGAATATAATCGGGGGTACTACTGGCTTTCTTCTAACAACCCCCGAGGGCTGTATCGGTTTTATTTTGTAACCGAAGATAATGCATAACTAAAAGTATTGGTACAAGAACTTCAGAATGACGGCTAACACTGAAAGATCGATCCGGTTGATCATTCCTGCTGCTCCGGTGGGATTCTCGCTGATTCCGGAAAGCATAACACCAGATTTGCATTTGTTGAGAGGCTAGTGCTTGTCGTAGAAGAATGATTGGTGTACAGGGAACAGAGATCCGGTGCCTAAATGTTCTACCAGAAGACGGCTCTACATTACACAGTGTCCACAGGGAACACTGACAAATTCATGCTCTATTACTCCAGTGGCATAGGGACGCTTATCTGGATACAACCGAGGTCACCAGGGAAACGGAAGAAACCGTTGTCGTCCAACCATCCGCCAAACTATATGACAGAAATTTTTTTCCTTCCTCTTCTCAAACCTTTGTGTCTGCGCCCTCTGTAGTTGGAAAAAGAAATTGCATTAAATGTAAAAAATTCGTTTAAAAACAAAAGAATCGACAAATATCGATCTTAGACATCTTTGAGTTACATCCGAAACATCTTAGAAACATTTCTTACAAATACAAATCAATATGCAAGTCTTAGCGTTTATTTTCTGAATAAAAGAGAATGAATGGTAAGATATGATACTAAGATACTTCCTGTTCAAAGTTTCACGTAATAGGGACGTAGTGTATTAAATATGTTTGAGGTTGTCAAGCTATTCTATTTTCTAAACAGATAAACAAACGCACTGCACAAACTTTGACTCACTTAGCTAAGCACTACGCATGCGTAAGTATAAATATATACATTCATTAGTTTAAAAATAATTATCATGGAATTACCTTTCTTTGTATTTCCATTTTCACAGTTGGATCTGCAATGATAATGGCTGGGTAAGTTAACAACACACTAACACCAACATCTTCACATTTCTGCACGTTGTTGTCAAGTTTACAACACAAAAACACCAAAATCTTTATATTCCTACACGTTGTTGTCAAGTTTACAACACACAAACACCAACATCTTCATATTGTTACACGTTGTTGTTAAGTTTACAATACACTAACACCAACATCTTCATATTCCTACACGTTGTTGTTAAGTTTACAATACACCAACACCAACATCTTCATATTCCTACACGTTGTTGTTAAGTTTACAATACACTAACACCAACATCTTTATATTCCTACACGTTGTTGTTAAGTTTACAATACAGTAACACCAACATCTTCATATTCCTACACGTTGTTGCCAAGTTTACAATACACTAGCACCAACATCTTTATATTCCTACACGTTGTTGTTAAGTTTACAATACACTAACACCAACATCTTTATATTCCTACACGTTGTTGTTAAGTTTACAATACACTAACACCAACATCTTTATATTCCTACACGTTGTTGTTAAGTTTACAATACACTAACACCAACAGTTTACAATGCACTAACACCAACATCTTCATATTCCTACACGTTGTTGTTAAGTTTACAATACACCAACACCAACATCTTCATATTTCTGCACGCTGTTGTTAAGTTTACAATACACCAACACCAACATCTTCATATTTCTGCACGCTGTTGTTAAGTTTACAATACACTAACACCAACATCTTTATATTCCTACACGTTGTTGTTAAGTTTACAATACACTAACACCAACATCTTTATATTCCTACACGTTGTTGTTAAGTTTACAATACACTAACACCAACATCTTCATATTCCTACACGTTGTTGTTAAGTTTACAATACACCAACATCAACATCTTCATATTTCTGCACGCTGTTGTTAAGTTTACAATACACCAACACCAACATCTTTATATTCCTACACGTTGTTGTCAAGTTTACAACACACTAACACCAACATCTTCATATTGTTACACGTTGTTGCCAAGTTTACAATACACTAACACCAACATCTTCATATTCCTACATGTTGTTGTCAAGTTTACAACACACTAACACCAACATCTTCATATTCCTACATGCTGTTGTCAAGTTTACAACACACTAACACCAACATCTTCATATTCCTACATGCTGTTGTTAAGTTTACAACACACTAACACCAACATCTTCATATTCCTACATGCTGTTGTCAAGTTTACAACACACTAACACCAACATCTTCATATTCCTACATGCTGTTGTCAAGTTTACAACACACTAACACCAACATCTTCATATTCCTACATGCTGTTGTCAAGTTTACAACACACTAACACCAACATCTTCATATTCCTACATGCTGTTGTCAAGTTTACAACACACTAACACTAACATCTTCATATTCCTACATGCTGTTGTCAAGTTTACAACACACTAACACCAACATCTTCATATTTCTGCACGTTGTTATCAAATTTATAACACATTAACATCAACATCTTCATATTCCTGCAAGTTGTTGTTAAGTTTACAACACACTAACACCAACATCTTCACATTTTTATTCGATGTTTTCAAGTTCACAACAGAACATTCTCATTACATTTGAGATTGTTCTCAAGTAACATTGTTTTCAAAACAGAGTTGCTTAAACCTAACTATTTCAGCCGATTCAAGATTTTTGTAAGTGAAAGACTTCGGGAATACTACGACCATGTCTTGTATTTTTTTATACATATATATATACTGTCAAAAAAGAATGTTGTTCACGACGTCAACAGGATAACAAGCTAGCTCGTTTACTTTAGATATTTCACTGTGCAAATAGGGTTAATCTTGATATCTCACTATGTTAACAGAGTAACGTATGTAAACCTAAACTGATAAAAAACACACAGTGGAAACACATTGTGATAACTGGAAGTGTATACCGCATTATTTTGTAATAGTAGGTTAAAACCATACTGTTGTCGGTGTTTAAAATAGTGTTAACAATACGCTATGATATATTGGAGAGCAGACAACAACGTTATCTATATAAATATCATATTGTCTGTTGCAAGGGTAACTATTTTTCATGTCCCTAGATAATATTTCATTAATCATGAATTTACATAACTCCAGTTAGTATATTAATAAGATTTGTTTGTTTCTTTGTTTTTTGAATTTCGCGCAAAGCTACACGAGAGCTATTTGCGTTAGCCGTCCCTAATTCAGCGATATAAGACTAGACGGAAGGCAGCTAGTCATCATTACCTACCGCCAACTCTTGGGCTACTCTTTTACCAATGAATAGTGGGATTGAGCGTATAAAATTATAACGCCCCCACGGCTGAAAGGACGAGCATGTTTGGAGTGACGGGGTTTCGAACCCGCGACCCTCGGAGTACGAGTCGAGTGCCTTAACCACCAGGCAGGCCATGCCGAGCCATTAATAAGGTAAAAACCACACTGCTGTCGAGGTTGGAAGTAACACTGACAATGCGCTGTGGTAGGCCGAACAGGACTGAAATGGCATTATCATGTAAATATAATTTAAACAGTCCAAATAAATTCAACACTAACGAAAACATAAACAGTTCAAATAAATTCAACACTAACCAAAACGTAATAATAAATAAACACTAAAAAAAGACAAAGATAAATGTTAAGAGGGCACAAATTACAAAATGAAGTCAACATCAAATAACAGTAAAGACCAGTAGGATGAACACACAAACGTCGTGTTGGACATGTTCAGGCCTGTAGCGGTCCTATGGGACGATTCTTGAATAAATGTCACGATTGTTATTATAATCTCAGGAGAAGTCTCGAAATATTAGTGCTAACTACTTCACAGTGGTGCGTATTCTGAGCGAGTATTCACTCTCACCAATATACATATATATAACTTCCTAAAAATACATTCAACATTGTGAGAAAGTGTAGTTTTATTGTCACATCTATACAAGAACGAAAATGTATAGGAATATTTATTCTGTGACTAAATAATTACACATGTACTTACCAGAAAACAATAAAATAGTTACAGTTTTTTCAATAATATTCTAAAAACGGCTAAGCATATATCAGGTGCAAATTCATCCTTACTGTACTATAAACGTACACATTATACGGTATTTCCTCAAACAAGACGTCCGTTACCGTCATATTGCAATATATTTTTAAATTACGTGTAATACGTGACGTTAGTTTGAACACTACCCGTGGTTACACTACTTACCTTCACGTATGCGCAGTTCGTACGATCCAATTATTTAAGCTTACATTTACACATTTCATTTGGTCCTGATGTTTAAAATCAAACTGTTCCTGTGACCATGAGATGTTAGCTTATGCCCAACTACTTCTTGTTTGTAACACATCATTTGATTCTATTGTAGAAGTACATTTAAACATTTCATATGGTTTCTCTACAATTGCCTCCAAGTGGCACAGCGGAATGTCTTGTGGACTTACAGCACTAGAAATGTGCTTTTGATACCCGTGGTTGGCAGAGCATTTATAACCCATTATATAACTTTGTGCTTAACTACACACAAATTCCTTGCATTAACCTACATTTATATTTTCCCTCTGACATGTACCGTCACGGGTGGAATTCTTACAAGGAATTAAATTATATCTGATTTACTTGACAGTTTTCTAAATCGATCGAAGAATGTTTCGGTAAATGTTGAGTCTTGCGATATGTGGTTCTTAATATTTGAATTTAAGAAACATTTTGTATCTGTCCGCTTTTAATTGGCTGAATGATTATTCATTCAGTCACGTGAAGCAATATTTTTTAACTTACCAATCCACAAAAACTCAATATAAAAAGGATCATTATACTAGTTTACTACAGATAATCGGTTATAATGCGTTATGAGTAAGTACATGCCATAGAAAATTACGAGCCCAGATAAAAAGTAAAATACATTACTAGTAAGTTTTCTGATGGAAACTAATAAGCGCGTGTGTGTGCAAAATCTAGGATATAGAGAAACGAATAATTAATTGTAAATATTAATATTATCATGGTTGTTTTGTCAAATACCTTACACAAGCAGTTGGAAAATAATATGAATTCGTTTTAATATTAAGTGGTATAGATGGCTGTCTTGCATTTCGAAACTTATTTATTTCACCTGTATAACACACACACTTTGAAGCATCGTAAGGAATCTGATAAAGAAGAATGTCTGAAACAAGTGAGTTACCGAAGTAAAGTGTGCGTTTTTATAGTGAAAATGGAGTTAGTGTATTCTCGTTCACCTATTTCTCCTTCTGAGGCAAACCACGCTAGCAGATGCTGGAGCTTTTAAGACTAAAATATTGAGTTTTATACCCATTGTCCAATATTATAGGGAAAAGAACAAATCCAATGCCAATATTTCTTGATCTCACAGAACCAGAGACAGATATTAAAGAGATCGAAATGATCAATGTGTTCAATCTTCGGTGCAAACTCCCAAGACATCCAGGAGCGGCCTCTTCTGGCCAACAAACGTACGTATTCTCCTGAATGGATCACTGTTCAATATTGCCTCCAGTTGCTTTGCCCCAGGCTTGGTCCTTAGGGATCTGTGGATTTGATTAAGCGACAGCGGCTCATCTCTAGCTCCTGGCTTCCAATCACAGTTATTGTTCTCACCTCGCGCTAGAAGTCTTGACGCTCAGAAATCCCAGAAGCAAGACTATTGAACTGGTACTTCAAGACTATTGAACTGGTACTTTTGTTAAGACTTCTTTTACCCGTCTTTATTGTTCAGAAGAAAACGTACTACACTTAGCCCTTCCCCTTGTGATTACTTACTTTATCTTCCAAAGACTATGTCCTCTTGTTGTTGTTCTTTTAAGCCAATTATGTTCACTGAAAGTTTTAACAGAATTACAACGATTTCTTCTCCCCAGGTTCGTCATGTTTACCTTTATTTCGTATAACTCTTCTTCTTTGACTTTACCAATCAAAACTGAAGAAAGATATTAATTGAGAATATATTTAACTTTCGTATATAAACAATAAACATTTAATATCCAATAAATCATTGTTGTAGTAAGTTATGATTGATATTTGGTGTTCTTACAGAAATAATCTATAATTAGTAGAGAGTTTGATCTTTATTCTGCTATATTCACGTAATATATATATGTTTTAAAAATCCGTTCGACTTCTGCGTGTTTTTAATCACATCAGTATTGTTGCTGGTCTCAAGATCGTAAACGTTTGCTACTTCATAACACGGGTAAAGGCTACATACTTACATTCTTAGGTTTCAAGCTAGCATATACATGTACGTATTTCGGTATGGTTTTCTTAGAAAGTAACCTATTTAAACTGGCAATACAAGCTGTTTTCCGCAGTATAAAGTTGTACGCAACGCACTGGTTGAAATACGTACCCACAGTGGCCTTAATTTATTTGTACCGCTCCGGTATTCAAGACGGGTATTTCTGTCGTTCGCTCTTTTAATTCAACTTGGTCTCACCTGTTTTTCTCGCCTCCAGCAGCCAAACGATACAAAAGAACAACCAGATTTGGAGAAAATAAATCATCGTATTTGGTTAATACAGACTTTTGTGGTCCTAACTGAACATCCGGCACGGCCATGTGGGTTAAGGCATTCGACTTGTAATCTGAGGATCGCGGTTTCGAATACTCGTCACACCGAACATGTTTACCCTTTCTGGCGGGGTGCGCTATAATGTGAGGGTAAATTACGCTATTCGCTGGTACAAGAGTTGGCAGAAGGGGTGATGACTAGCTATCTTCCCACTAGTCTTACATTGCTAAATTAGGGACGGCTAGCGCAGATAGCCTTGGTGTAACTTTGTGCGAAAATCAAACCTTTTTTCTCCGGATAATAAATTACTAAATACCATAGTGATAACTACTGTGTATAAATTGATGAAACTTAGGAAAGTTACTGAAAAAAATACTTTTGTACATTTATTTATACAGTGAGGTAAGTTATAAGTTAATAAAATCTTGAGTGTAATAACACACATTGAGAAAACTGGACGTTTCGTTTTACACCTTATAGTCCCTAGATTAATAGAGTCTAACGAATATTAGTAAACTATTAACCCGGGGAGCTACACTACTTTTTAGTTAGTGTAGTTCTCCCGGGTTAATAGTTTGACGAAATTCATTGTGACATTTCGTTCAGTGTAGTCCTACAAGTTAAAGGTGAATTTTCAACAAATTTAATAATTGCCTTAGAAACTGTACTTTGGTTAGGTATAATTCCAGTGTGGTTGCCATATTTTTAAACACTTTAGTATTTGAGTAAAAAATGAAACAAAATATGCGGGTTCTCGAACTCAAATTCCTCTCGGTCATTCGGCTGTTTCCGTGACGTTTTACAACTATGACATAATAGTTGCCAAACACGCTTCGTTGCGCGCCAACCATTGTGTTTCTTTCAGTGCTGGTGTTTTATGTAAATCTATCGGTGCTTTTTTCGGATTACATACTTTGTGAGACTATTTTGTCTTGATATTGCTACTTTATGTTTGTTTTATGATAACATGGTTCACTGCGTTGCTTATGGTTGTAAAAATGGTTCGGCATCAGAAAAAAAGCTTCTTTTCGTTTTTGTGCAAGGAGAAGGAACCGGCAAGGTGGAGACAGTGGGTGCTGATGGTCAATAGGAAGAACTGGACACCTTCACTCCATGCAAAGCTTTGTCAAGATCACTTTGAACGCTCATGTTTTGTGTTGGATCCCACTGTTTTGGATTTCGTGGGTTTCAAGCCAGGCAGGTTGAGACTAAAAAAACATCGTCACTAGACAGGATCGTCCCCACCATCGTTCCTCGTGTAGAGCTGAGGACTGATCTCAGCCTGCAGCACACAGGTTCCACCCCTTTGAAGCCATCCCTTGCCATCACGAAAGGAACAAACTTAAAGGTATGTGTGCAGTATAAAGCGATAAACAATAACTAGTATAACATAATAATTTACAAAGTACAAGTTTTTGAAGAATGTAACTAGACATACACATACGGAATATGTCATTAAATCATACATTTATGGTAAATATTAAATTAACTATTCAGACTGCTACATCTAGTTTGATTTTATAGACAGAATTATGACGTATAATTGAAATTCATTTTGTTACGAGTCATAAATACCCGGTACAATGATTGTGGAAGGGCCGAGTATTAGTTACTACAGTCGGCAAAGTATAAACAAATAAAACCCAGTCTGTGACATCAATAAGTTATAAGCACCAGACAGGTTTCGAGATGCTTAAAATTGCACGTGAAATAATACAGACCATATTTGTTGTCATGACTTAGGCTTACCATTTTTCCACTGGAGGTATGACCAACTCACAACCGGCCTGGGCGCTATCAGTATCACTCACAGTTCCGCTACTCTCGCTCGTGGAACTGTCCTCATCACTAGAACTTGTCATATTTGTGTCAAAAGTACCTGTTCTAGGTTCGTTCAGAGTAGGTTCGAATTGATATGGCGCTACTAGACACTGTTCAGAACACAAAGTCAAAACAGACTCCGCCTCTGTTTCTCCGTATGCACTGGCCATGTTTATTTACATTCAACGCGCTGGCGTTGACGGTTTGTTTGGCAACTATTACGTCACAGGACTTATCCTAGCGGCAAACGTGAAAACTAAAACGTTTGGATTGGCGCTCTGAAAGGGATCTATCTGCACCAAGTTCTATGTTTCATTTATTAGCACATATTTTTTATAAAAAAACGTGAACCTGCAAAATTAATTAGTATGAGTAGTTCTATGACTGCAAATTTTTCTTTTTTCTGTAAAATTCACCTTTAACATAGTTTCACGAGCCTTAGCGTTACAATCACAAAAACCGTACTTTAATGATTTAAATTAATAATACAAGCTTAAGTTTCATATAAACTAACATAAAACCAAACTGTGGTATTGTGAAATAATCACGGAGTTCTTATCGTTCAGGAAGAATATTATAAAATCAAAATATTAAGCTGAGAAACAGTTACACGTTCGTAAAGTCCTAGGCATAATAATAGTAGTATTAACACAAATAATCCAATGAAGAAAAGATATAAGATAAAAAACAAACATCTGAAGTGAACGTAAATACAGAAGTAATCATCTTTGTGTAACCTATAGACAACTATAAAAACTATAGATAGAGACAATTTTCTTAAGTACAATAACACCCAGTTAGCTGGATAACTTAACGCATTGAAAATGGCAGGCTTAAAGCACCATTAAAACTTTCTAGAATAGTGTTGTAAAAATATCTCTATGATTTATGTTTGAACCATCCATTTTGGGTGTCCAGAAAGTCCTGTTTCGGTTTTAAAAGTTTATTACTGTAAAACGATAGAAAAACTGGAATTATGCAATTTTTGGCACCTTATTGCTAACTAATGATGCTTTTTTGTTATTATTGGTTTACAAGCTGTAATCGGAGTGTCCAGTTGCTAACGACTGAATTTTGAACAAAGATGGCGACCACATAGAAGAAAGCTCAATGTGTCATATGGTTTACAGAGTCGAGGTCAGTGAGATCTGTTCAACAGAATTACCACCATCAACATGGCAATTTTCCTCCCTCAACACCTTTCATTAAGAGTGATTACACAAGTTTCGGAAGAAGGAAGTGTGAGTGACCTTCCTCGAAGTGGACTTCCAAGTGCTAATGTCCAAGAGATGACCAACGCAGCTTTAGAAATTCTATTCGTCATGGTTCGAGTGAACTCCAGCTATCCATTTCAATAGTGTATAAAGTCCTGTATGCGTGTAAAGGGCAAATAGTTAAAGCTTTAAAGCCAAATAATAAGCTTCGACGATATGAATTTGCATATTTTATGCTGACCTCGACTGGTGAAGACAGAAGACAACAATTTCTCTGATGAAACCACCTTTCACGTGTCTGAACGAGTTAACTGTCATAATTTACAGGTGTGCGGGTCTCACAATTCAAACGAGTTTCGTGAATACATCAGCGATATCACACAGAACTGAATGTTTGATGTGCACGATAGTTCCATTTTTCTCTGCTAAACGGAACTTCACGGGAGGTGCGTATCTTAACATGACAGAAGGTTACGTGGTTATTCAGTTGGAATAGTTGCAACCATTTGTTACTTTTCATCAGAACATTGCGCCTACACACTGGTGTTTGGTTGTACGTAACTACCTTGACGATAGCAACCCTGACAGATGGATTAGACGTGACGGGCCAGTCTCCCAATATTACGCCCTCAGACATCTGCTTGTAGGGATACGTCAAATATTATGCCCTACAAACTCGAGTTGCTGATATTCAAACATTTCGAATAAAGATAACTGAAAACATCAGAAGCGTGACGAATGTAATGTTGGTTGTGTTACGACCACTAACGTTGAATACGTTGAAGCCAACTGGAAAGCATATAAAAACTCTATCTCTTAAGTAATATAGTACAAAAACCTGCATTGTGCTATCGCGATTCGTTTTGTTACAATATTCTTTTAAAATTTGAACGAGACTTCGTGGACAGCCTGTATACCATATATTGTTAACTTAATTATATGTTCTATAATTTCAATCTTTAACACAAGTAGTTTACTACTTTCTGACTTATATATTTTAATAATTAGATAAAGATTGAGAAATAGAATTATGTTTGAGAAACACAAACAAAAGTTATTAATACGATTACTGATGGACGCCTCCTCACTTCTCTGTTGGAGAACGTCAGCGAGCAACAGCGACACATGTCCTCGCGGGGCCATCACTTCAGTTATCAAATCCTATGTTTACATCCGAAAATTCCATTTTCAGAAATTGTACATTTCTAAGCGACGCATTTAAGTTTTTGTTTTGCTTTACCTGCAACAAGGTTCATCATTTAATAATGGAGAGAAACAATTGGCGTTAGTTCTGTACGTCTTGGTGAGAGTTAGTTCTGTACGTCTTGGTGAGAGTTAGTTCTGTACGTCTTGGTGAGAGTTAGTTCTGTACGTCTTGGTGAGAGTTAGTTCTGTACGTCTTGGTGAGAGTTAGTTCTGTACGTCTTGGTGAGAGTTACTTCTGTACGTCTTGGTAAGAGTTAGTTCTGTACGTCTTGGTGAGAGTTACTTCTGTACGTCTTGGTGAGAGTTACTTCTGTACGTCTTGGTGAGAGTTAGTTCTGTACGTCTTGGTAAGAGTTAGTTCTGTACGTCTTGGTGAGAGTTAGTTCTGTACGTCTTGGTGAGAGTTAGTTCTGTACGTCTTGGTAAGAGAGTTAGTTCTGTACGTCTTGGTGAGAGTTAGTTCTGTACGTCTTGGTGAGAGTTAGTTCTGTACGTCTTGGTGAGAGTTAGTTCTGTACGTCTTGGTGAGAGTTAGTTCTGTACGTCTTGGTAAGAGTTAGTTCTGTACGTCTTGGTGAGAGTTAGTTCTGTACGTCTTGGTGAGAGTTAGTTCTGTACGTCTTGGTGAGAGTTAGTTCTGTACGTCTTGGTGAGAGTTAGTTCTGTACGTCTTGGTGAGAGCTGCCATGCTGAGTTTATAGAAAGTTATATAACAGAGCTTTTAGACTTTTAACCAAATATCACTTAGAGACAGAATTGATATTTCACAAAACTACATCGTACTTGGGCAATTGAATTGTGATGTAGCTGCTTCTTAAAGTCATTTCTTCGTCTGTAAGAGTGTGTTACTTCCTCCAGAATTCGAATTAGATTAAGTTATGTAATTTTTATGGCTAGGTGAACAGTCCGCGCTTCTTACATTCGTAGATGTATTGATCAACTTAGATTAAATTTGTGATCCCAGAACGTTAATATATTCTTCGAATTAAAAACTATAATTGCCAATCCTGATCGTCATATAAAGGTATATATATTTTTATATTCGGTTGAAACGATAAAAAAAACACACACAAAAAACTTCAAGTCAGCAAGAATCACCATGTTTGTTTGAAAATTTCACTTAGCTAAGAGTTTTCTGTAGATTTGAGCAGCTGAGTGTGTGTTTAGTTCTATAAACAATTATTCTGTATGATTACAAACAAACGACATTGGCAAAGCTACTGAATGTACTCTTCTTGTTTTTAACGCTATACTTCAACATACGTGGCAAGGTGATTTACACACTCGAGTCGTAATCCAAGGGTGGCGGGTTCAAATCCCCGTCACACCAAACATGCTCGCCCTTTCAGCCGTGGGGGCCTTATAATGTGACTGTCAATCCCATTATTCGTTGGTAAAAGAGTAGCTAAAGAGTTAGTGGTGAGTGGGAATGTCTAGCTGCTTTCCCTCTAATATTACACTGTTAGCTTAGGGAAGGCTAGTGTAGATAACCCTCGTATAGCTTCGTGCGAAATTTTAAAAAATACAAAATAAATGAACATATCTTTTGTTAGAAAGATAAAATATTTCCACTCTATGTTAAAACGAAAACTAACGTAACTTTAGGGATTCATTACATATCTTTTTCCAAAATATATATTTGAATTCTATTGCTATCATGACGTTTTTTCACTTTGTCCGTAAAGAAATTAGCCTAAAACACCTGTCCAAGAAGAACATGTAATGGTAGTTTTAAAAATAAACTCTTATTTCACTTTACGTATAGTTTCAAATTCAAATTTATTTAACGTCCGTTTCTTGACCTGGCATGTTTTCTGGTTAGATCTATTTCCCGTACATAAATATTCAAAACAACTAATATAGAAACCAACCTTTCCTCTTAGATGCAAACAAAGCAATAAATTTTGAAAATTGCAAAATGTTTAATAAACATTGCTCTTAGTTGCTTTGTACAAACCATGCAGCTTCTACAAACGTTTCAAGAAACAAACAGTGCATAAAAATAAAATGTATTTAGAGCCACGTCAAACAACTTTTTCAAAACGATTTGTAGTTATTTCTTATGATGAAAATTCCCTAAATTCAGCTTGGTACACCATTGTTAGTGCTACTGCAGTCAAGCTCACACGTCTATCTCTTATTATTCACTGAGAAAGCTGAGTCCAACATTCTAAAGAGAAGTTCGCGCGAGCTCCTATAGAGCTCGAGGTCTCTCGGTGAGATGAACAGATGGTAGCGAGGATTAACAGCAGGGTGCCAGTAGCTGTCTACACTAAGTGAAGCGTCAGGGGCGCAGATAAAAGGGGGATTTGGTGAAGGGATGTCTGTAATTGCTCATTACCAGCCCTCACCTGATCTATAGGATTATAATAATACCACTTTTTAATAAGGGGAGTAGGGCCGGAACACATCAGCTTAAAGGGCGTCGTGGCGCATATTGGGAAATGTTTTGGTCGTGGTGTTTCCGGAGGCTTAATGCCTGATAGCATGGATCGGTAGCTAGATAAACAGGCAGAACTACGTTCTTTAACGAATAGTGTTTAATTACTTTTTAAAGAATTGGTACTCAAACGAATATCTAATTATTGTGGTCTCGCTAATTCGTAAAGAGAAAGTAAAATTGTTAAAATAATGCACGCGACTCATTTGCAAACCGCAAAGTTGTATATAGCGTTGTGTGACAAACATATGTGTATATATATTAGGTTGTTATAACTAGATACAACCTAAACAAAAATCCACAACAATTGAAAGGATCACATTTTATATCCCGCATTTTAACTTGTACCCTGGGATTCTTTACTTAATGAAGGATTTTTTGTTTATTTATTTAATGTTGTTTCGGCTTGCTTTTGGTTATAACAAAAAATATAATTAGTCACAAGTTTGGAGTTACTGTTTTGTAACGCAGTCCTTCTATTGATTTGATTATGATTTACCTAACTCTGTCAATATTAATATTACCTAAATATATATTAGTATATTTGTATAATCACAGAAAACGTGAAAAAGAACCACAAAAAATAAAAGATCCTCTTTGTTAGAGTATGACACAAAACATGCGCTTTAACTCATGTAAAGAACCTTTCATCGTGTTCCTCTAGCGGAAAACTACTGAGTATTACAGTAATTACAGTTGGTTCTGTGCCGCGAATTTATAAGTGGAAAGACGACTCATTGCTCTCAACTTACCATACAACGAGGTATACAACGGTAGATTGTCAGGAGACGTGAGCTGAAAACGTATCAGTTCGCGTGTGAAGAGAATTTCCCTCTGTTCTTAGTTCTTACGGGCGTTACTGCCTGGTGCACTTAGTATCACTTCGAAGAAATCTTGAAGAAATAGTTGTCTTATAACTGCAGCAAAGAGTGATAAAAAACAAAGACTCGTTTTTCGATACATTAAAAACTTACATAACTTACTGGAATACAGATCGTATAAATATTTTTCTTTAGGTTAATTTGTATACATTTATCAGTTACACGAAAGCTAACATAATATGAATAAGTCAGAAATAAAGTGAATAATTCGTATATATAACATTATTTAAAACACCTAAAACTGAAAGTTAGATTCTTATGCATAGAACATTGGTATTGATGAATATAAACAAGATTGTTTAAACATACCTAAAACTAGAATTGAGATTATTATTCATAAAACATTGGTGTTGCGGAATATAAACAAAGACTGTTTAAACATATTTAAAACTGGAATTTGGGTTCTTATATGTTTAACATTGGTGTTGGTGAAAATAAGCAAAAACTATTCATGATTAAACTTTGTAGAATGGACGGAAACTGTCTGTTGTGGAGACACAAGTGTAGAGGACGATGCTTCGAGAGTCTTCCGCCTTTCGTCTTCAGGTCAGAATAAACTGGAAGACAAAACGAACGAACGAACGAAACCATGGCAAGGGTTCAAGGGGTTTTGTTTAGTTGGGGGGAGAACTCGTCGAAATTCTCTCTCTCTAAAGTGAACCCTTGCCATGGTTTCGTTCGTTCGTTCGTTTTGTCTTCCAGTTTATTCTGACCTGAAAACGAAAGGCGGAAGACTCGAAACATTGTCTTCTACACTTGTGTCTCCACAACAGACAGTTTCCGTCCATTCTACAAAGTTTTCTTAATAATGATTCTATCTTACAGCTCCCTCGTAGGACTAAGAAGTTTAATATTGAAAAAC
Source organism: Tachypleus tridentatus (assembly GCF_004210375.1). Classification (NCBI taxonomy): domain Eukaryota; kingdom Metazoa; phylum Arthropoda; class Merostomata; order Xiphosura; family Limulidae; genus Tachypleus; species Tachypleus tridentatus. The sequence goes on from NC_134831.1 coordinate 186,791,105, forward strand.
ATTTGTAACACACGTAGTTTCAAAACTAGAAGAAGGATGTAAAATTTGACAATAAGAAACTTAAATATCCAGTTATTTATTATGGTTTAAACACCGAAAGCCGATGAATGTTGAAAAACCACAAGCCCAACATTCTTATAAAACTAGAATTTAGATTATTGTATATAAAACATTGGTGTTGATGAATATAAACAAAGACTGTTTAGAGACTAGAGGCCGCCCTTCTAAATTTACATATTTTAACCTTAACTGTTTCATAATTTATGAATAATCATTATGCCTTCTGTTTGATCTCTCAGTTCACAACTTTACTTAATGTGTGTGTGTGTTTTCTTATAGAAAAGCCACGTCGGGCTATCTGCTGAGCCCACCGAGGGGAATCGAACCCCTGATTTTGGGTTGTAAATCCGAAGACATACCGCTGTACTAGCGGAGGGCACTTTACTTAATAAATAAGTAAATTAATTAGTGGTTAACAATACTAGAGTTTTAGTTGATAAATATCTCTCTAACACTGTCGTCGGATTTCGTTCAAGATTTAATAAGTGTGTTCCGAAACGTTCGAATCTTGTAAATAAAACGTTTGGTTGTTTGTCAATTGTCTTGTTTGATGGAGAAAACATCATGAATCCAACGTCCAGTAAAGATATACATTTGAACCCTGTTAGATTTCATTTTCAACTAAGAGCGAAAATGCTCACAGTACTGCGGCACTAATCGGGTAATAAATTTGTCGTAATATATATAATAAAATTTTCTTTTCAAAAACAAAATAGAATATGAATTGTGCTTTTAAAATGTGAAATCCGTTGAAATCATCTTGAACTGGTGCTGCGTAAGGAACAACATTATAAACGTGATTAAATAACAAAGAAATCGAGGACGAGAAACAACACCCAAGCATCAGTAGAACATGTGCTGTTGAATACAAACTCAAAAACACATACAGATATGTGAATTAGGAAGCTTTGGAAGAACATATATACTTATTTTCTTCAGTGGATTAAACTTGTCATGTGATCATAAGAAACGAGGAATATATTGTTTCTTACATTCGTAAGATAAATTCATATTACGTGTAAACACCACAAATATACTTCTTCATTTTGTGCTGTGTTGTTTCTAATTCTTTTAGCATACCATGAATATGATGAATCGTCGAATTTTTCCGTAAAAAATCAGTTTTCTAACTACCTCCATTAGACGCTTCTAGCACATTGGACTTTTTATTAAGTTTTTCTGTTTTCTTTTTTATTTTGAAGAGCTTACATACAATTCTATGTCAGAAATTTATCTATCATTACAGTTAAAAATCGGTAACACACACGATGGATAATTTATCCATCACCTCAATTCAAAATGGTTAACACAGTTCATTGTTTTATAAATGAGTGTTTCTGTCTCTTGAGTATCAGGCTTAAACACATCGTCATTTTTTTCATAATTGTCATATCCATTGTCAGAATTTAAAGTTTTAACACATCGTCACTTTTTTCATAAATAACACTTTCTGCCCAGGAACAAGAAAAAGTAAAAAATCCGAGGGTCGCACCAAACATACTCGCCCTTTCAGCCGTGGGGGCGTTATTATGTGACGATCAATCCCACTATTCGTTGGTAAAAGAGTAGCCAAAGAGTTGGCGGTGGGTGGTGATGATTAGCTAGCTGCCTTCCCTCTAGTCTTACACTGCTAAATTATGGACGGCTAGCTCTCGAGTATTTTAGCGCGAAATTAAAACCAAACAAACAATTAGTCCGTAAAACAATTCTTAAAAATTCTATTCGACTTACAAGGAAAAACAAAAGAAGAAATTACAGAAGATATTTGTATAAGCAGTGCGTTGTGACCAAATATAGATAAAAGTGGGTTCTGATCGCTACGGTGGCCAGAGCACAGTTAACGACAAACAAAATTATCGAACATCCTTTCTTTGACCGACTGTTTGTAAGAAATGCATGCGAAAATATAAAAAGGCGTAAATACCAGGCTTTGATGACTGTTTAAAAGTCAAAACGATTGTACGAGATAATAATACATTTACACCAAGCATGCTCGTCCTTTCAGTCGTGAGAGCGTTATAATGTAACGGTCAATCCCGCTCTTCGTTGGTAAAAGAGTAGTTCAAGAGTTGGCGGTGAGCGATGATGACTAGCTACCTTCCCTCTAGTTTTACACTGCTAAATTATGGACGGGTAGCGCAGACAGTCCTCGTGTAGCTTTGAGCGAAATTCACAAATAAACAAACAAACATAATACGTAGAAAACGTCACACTATGTTCCAATTGATGATTTCTTCAGCCGTGATCAAAATTAAGCAATTATCTCTGCTTTGTACAATCAGAAAAACAAGGTGAGTTGTTCTCAGGTTGAAAACTGAAACAATAATGACACAAAACTTGTATCGTGGGCTCACGATACTACCTTTTTTGTACCTCTATATTGACGTTAAAAATCATCTGGAACAGAACTATCCAGTGAGGCACTTGGTTGTACTTGTGTTGTTGTAACAGTGCAGTGACAAATAGTGTGAGTCTGTGTTCCTTCTTCTCTCTTCAGAAGAACGTCGACAGTGTCACAGGATGTATGTGACGTCACAATCCAATCATGCATTTATACGTCGATTGGTAAACAGCAAGCTAATGTTGTTTGAAATCGCTTTGGAAAGCGCTACATTCATGGCGAGAACAGTCACAAATTACACTGTGCAACACTAAAAAAAGTACAAGAGATCTGTGGCCATTTTTATATGCAAAATGACATGGGAAATCCATTTCTGGCCTTCTTTTTGTTGAATTAGGCATGGTTTTTGCAGAATTGTCACTGTATACCCTTTTTGTCATTATTATTAAATAAAATTCTCTTTCGCAGTGTAAAATGGTTTTCAACCCAGGGCTAGAGACCAATCTTAGTAACACCTACAATGTGATATGATAAATAGCACAATACAGTTTAAAATCATATTTTCTGGTTTATTATTGTGTGCTTATATTTAATTGAGTTTATCACATAATACTTTATACGTCAAAGCTTGTGTTTAATGTTATTTTTTTTTCTTTCAGATCTTATTTGTTTTCAACAATGAGTGCTGCAAGACAGTGCAAAAATGATTCAAACAGATTCTGTTACATATGTGGAGAATTAACTTTTGCTAAAGAAAAGCGCAGTATTACACGCCATATCAAGAAAATGTACAAGGCGTACTTCGTTTGTGACTTAGGAGACCAGGACAAGTCATGGGCTCCTCATGTGTTTTGCCTTACATGTGTGAAGACATTGAGTGCCTGGTATGCAAGAAGAAATGTTCACATGAAGTTTGGTGTGTCAATGATTTGGCGTGAGCAGAAAGATCACTCTAATGATTGCTATTTCTGTCAGCAAGACTTTACAGGCTGCACTACAGCAAAGAAAAAGAAACACATTGTTTACCCAAATTTGCAATCAGCAATGCGCCCAGTAGAGCACTCAGAAAATTTACCTGTGCCCAAACCTCCAGATCAAGAAATGCAGAGTTCCAGCAGTGCAGATGAACATTCCAGTGGTGAATATGTGGAGCCCAATCATCCAGAAAGCGAGAATAAACCAATACCATTTTCTCAAGAGGCTCTAAATGACTTGTGCAGGGATCTCTATTTAACCAAAGACAAAAGTGAGTTTCTGGCATCAAGGCTTCAAGAACGTAATATTCTTGAGAAAGGAGTGAAGATAACACTGTACAGGAAACGTACAGAGGATCTGCTTGCATTATTCACCATGAAGGATGACTTAAGGTTTTCTTTTAATGACATCACTGAACTTTTTGAGCAACTGGAAATACCATATGATAACACCAACTGGCGACTTTGCATAGATGCATCCAAGGACAGCATCAAAGCTGTTCTGCTACACAATGGTAACACTCTGCCTTCTGTTCCCATAGCTTATAGCACAACCATGAAAGAATCATATGAAAATCTGAAAGCAATTCTAATAAGCAAACAGTATGATGACCATAACTGGCATATTTGTGCAGATTTCAAGGTTGTGGCCATGCTTACTGGCCTTCAGCTTGGCTATACTAAATCTTTCTGCTTCATGTGCTTATGGAACTCCAGAGCAAGACCTGAACATTATGTACGCAAGGATTGGCCGATCCGAGATGAAATTGAGCAAGGAAAACACAACATCATGCACAAACCACTTGTGAAAAGTGATAGAATTCTTTTACCACCTATGCATATTAAACTTGGTTTGTTTAAGCAATTTGTGAAAGCCTTGGACAAGGAATCCTCCACATTTGCATATCTTGCAGAGAAGTTCCCTTCCCTGAATCAAGCTAAAATTAAAGAAGGTATCTTCATAGGTTCCCAAATTCGAAAAATTTTACTTGATGAAACCTTCATCACACATCTCAAGAGAAAAGAAAGCTTGTCTTTGAGTCATTCAAGAAAGTTTGTGATAACTTCCTGGGGAACCATCGTTCAGAAGACTATGTGCAAGTTTTGAATGATCTGCTGAGTCATTATCATGATATTGGATGTAACATGTCTCTAAAAGTTCATGTGCTTCACTCTCATTTGGATTTTTTTGCGGAAAATGAGTGATGAACATGGCGAGAGATTCCATCAGGATATTTCAGTGATGGAGCGACGATTTAAAGGAAAATGGAACCCTGGCATGTTGGCAGACTACTGCTGGGGTATAAAAAAAGAAGATCACACTCCACACAAGAGGCTTTGTAGAACAAAAGTTATTTAAACTGACAGGTGTGTGTTTTTAATTCATAACCAATAAATGTTTTGTTATACCAACTAAAGTTTTGTTTTGTTTTTTGTAACTTTCAGTATTTGCAATGTTGTGTTTAATACGCGATATTTTGCAGTATATTATAAAACATATGGTTCATGGTACAGGAAAACGGTGCCTAATCTGGAGGAATAAAGGTCAGATTCAGAATTAGGACAATTTTTTGACCCAGAAACAAGTCTTACTTAACTTGTACTTTTTTTGAACCTGAAATTTGTTGCACAGTGTTATCAACTACACTGAGAGAAGTTTTCGTATATATTCGAGCATTACGTTCACCATTTTAATTTCTTCATGACAAGTAAAGATGATCCAGACAGTTCTGCCTCGTACAATCCGGGTAGTTTTCTTAAGGTAAAGTAAAGATGATCCAGACACAGTTCTGCCTCGTACAATCTAGACACCCATCTCAAGGTAAAGTAAAAATAATCCAGCCACAGTTCTTCCTCGTAGAATACAGGTGGTGATCTCGATGACAAAAACTGATCCAAATTGTTATAGGCGAAGGTTCTAATGGAATATTGAATCAGTGTTGAATATTGAATAAACATTACAATTTAAATCTCTTTTTCTTGGAAGTTCTGAACAGAACAACTAACAATAAGTTAATATGAAGTGAATAATCCTTTTTTAAGGAACTACCGGTGGGTAGAAGCACTTATGAATTACTTTATTCAAATCTAGCTTAAAAGAGAGAGATAACAGTCACTACCGTATCAACAAAGTAGACGTACAGTACGTCACCGACACTATCATATATTCATCAGGACAACTGTCTTTTGGCCTTGTGAAGAGAACTTTGTTGTCATTTGCTTACGATCAAAACTGAATATAGTACTTTTCTACACAACTGTGAAATTGTTGTAAGGTAACAATAAACTTAAATGATATAGTAAATTAGGGCTTTAAGAAAAATGATTTGTAAACATTTAGAAATAAGTTTGATATGCCGATTTACACTAAGAAAAATATAATAGACGGATTAGATAAGTAATCTCATCATTATAGTCTGGAGGTTTACAACAATGATGGATATACACACAACTGTGGTCTGGAGGTTTACAACAATGATGGATATACACACAACTGTGGTCTGTAGGTTTACAACAATGATAGATATACACACAAATGTGGTCTGGAGGTTTACAACAATGATAGATATACACACAACTGTGGTCTGGAGGTTTACAACAATGATAGATATACACACAACTGTGGTCTGAAGGTTTACAACAATGATAGATATACACACAGCTGTGGGGTGTAGGTTTACAACAATGATGGATATACACAGAACTGTGGTCTGTAGGTTTACAACAATGATGGATATACACACAGCTGTGGGGTGTAGGTTTACAACAATGATGGATATACACACAGCTGTGGTCTGGAGGTTTACAACAAGGATGGATATACACAGAACTGTGGTCTGTAGGTTTACAACAATGATGGATATACACACAGCTGTGGATATACACATAACTGTGTAGGTTTACAACAATGATGGATATACACACAGCTGTGGTCTGGAGGTTTACAACAAGGATGGATATACACAAAACTGTGGTCTGTAGGTTTACAACAATGATGGATATACACACAGCTGTGGGGTGTAGGTTTACAACAATGATGGATATACACACAGCTGTGGTCTGTAGGTTTACAACAATGATGGATATACACACAGCTGTGGTCTGTAGGTTTACAACAATGATGGATATACACACAGCTGTGGTCTGGAGGTTTACAACAAGGATGGATATACATGCAATTAAGGTTTGGAGGTTTATAATAATGTTTAGGATGTGCGTAACTATATTCTGTAGTATAGAAATTATTGTGTAGTCTGTTCTGTGATTTTTTTCATCTTTGTGGGAGTCAACTACAGCTGATTTAACTTTTTTTTACCTATTGTCTTATGACCATAATAGTTCTACCGATTTTAGTGTTCTTACAAATTATTTCACAAGTTGATGACAAGTGTCTAACTAATTTTTTTTTTCACTTTATTGCGTTATCAACAATTTTACAGACTGGTATGAACTAACCAATTATTCTACAGTTTACTAGATTGTTAACCAAATTGTGTTACAAATTGACGTGTTTCGAACAATTAACATACTTTACCTTTGAAACTTTAACTTCTAGAAAGTTCAATGTATGAACTAACTCGATCGTAGTTTATATACGTTCAACATTATAAAAGTACCTGTGATCACATATAATGCATGACATTAATTAAAGAGGGTTAACATTTAACATTATAAAAGTACCTATGATCATATATAATACATGCCATTAATTAAAGAGGGTTGACATTCAACATTATAAAAGTACGTACTTATCATATAAAATATATGATTTTGGTGTCTGTGGTATTACTGCTAACTGAAATTGTTGTTATTTTATACGTTATCCTAATTATGCTAAATGCTTGATTTTTTCTTTCTTCTATTTTTACTGTTATTTGTAAATTGGATAAGACATTCTTTAACATGCATCAGGTGAACACAATATGTAAACACAGGCCTAACATGTCGTTGCCTTGGTGAAGATGATCGTAAAATTTAAAGGACTTTCACGTGAAATAAGTAAAATATAGCAAGTAAATTATTACTTCATCACCTATTTGATATGTTTTAAATTGGTATCAGTCTTGAAAGTGTGTCGCAGTGTGTCACATCTATAGAGCAACAAGAGTAAATCTAGTGTTACCCACATTTGTCTCGAATTAAATTTGTATTGTTTGATTGGTTGGTTTGGTGTTTTATGGTACAAAGCATATCTGCGCCAAACATCCGGTAAAAACTTAAAATTAAAGTAAGTTTAGTAAAATTCATAAAGGGAAATTCAGGTAAAACAAAACAAAGTTTAAAAACATAAATAGCATTAAAACCAATGTTTTCATCTAGTCTACAGCAGTAAGAGAAAAACTACAGTAATAAAAGTTATAAAGGACTTTCTGTAGCATAATTGTAATTATCATAACTCACCAGGAAGACTAACAGGTAAGTTCAAAAACCACCGTCAGTCACCTGATGTTGGCCCTTCCAGTCCTGGTTTCAAGTTGTTTGACGTTATGGCCATTTTATAATTTCATATTGTTTGAACAGTGCCCCAATTTGGACATTATACTGTAAGTATATCTAAAAAAAAGTAAAAAAAAGGAATATTGGTAAGGAATTAGAAAACTTTTAGCTTTCGACGTGAGAAACACGTTACTTTCAAGTTTAATTGAATTTGATTCAGTTGTTTAAGGACCAGAAGACAAGCTGTCTTGTGGACCACAGTTCATTGGAGCTACAGGTCGTCAGAAATGTCCAAAATTGACGTATGTAATCATCTTATCGCCACGAAGAAGAAGAAACGTGAACGGAAACTCCTGAATTTTCAATGGGAAGCCAGCTTTAAGCCTTTAATAATTTATTCCCTTTCCAGACTGTGGCGCTGCCTCATGCGAGCGTAGGACTATCCAAGATCAAGGCTCCAGTGAAGCGGGAAGAAAACGTCAAAAGAGACTGGATGTCAGTTAAGTACATTTAGTGACAAGCACGAAGTCAGACCTGTTACTACGGTATTAAGGAGCTTATTGCATTGTACCCTAACGACACTGAATGGGATTTCAGAGTCTGTTGTTCTAAGAATCGGCAACAAATTCTCTTACGTTTTCAGTCTGTACAAGTCCATATTACCGAAAGATTGACTCCGTAACACTCATGTCGGCGCGGAAGGATCTACGTCAGATGCTTTTATGTTGTACTAGAAGAAAGCCAAAATGACAAACATAAATCATATAATTCTACTCAAAATTCTAAATCTTTTTGAAAGGATGTTAATAGAATAATAAAAAAGAAAGCTGTTCATATTAGGCTTAGAGTAGATACTCTATGCGATATTACTAAAATAATCAATAATCTATCAGAAATGTATTATATTTATTGATGCATAATAAATAACTCTTCGAATATAAAATCCTAAATATTAATCTTCAAAGACTTGCCCTCAATGTTTGGATCATTTGTCATAGATGTTAACGTACCTTTTTCTTGAAGATACAGTCTGCAAAGAAAAAAAAAATTAACGTCTCGGATTTGAGTCCCGTTTGTTTGCATAAACCAGTCACTCGATATTATAATCTGTATCTTTTGTTAATGGTTTAAATATTTCTCCTGACGTGTAATCTTAGAACTATCTCATTCTTCAATACTTTCAGTTTGGTGCTCACGCTCAATATGACATACTGTGTTAGGCTTAAGATTTGCATTCTTAACGCTTGGATACAGTTTTCTTTCACGCTTTGATCCTGACAGGCGTGGAGAAAGGTGATGAAATGACATGAATTTGAAACTTCTTTCTTTCCGCGGAATAAACCTGAGCACCAACGGTAGGAATACATATATCTATTATCGCATTTCAAATACACCAATACATAAACATTATTTTGAAATTTCAAATTACTGTAACTAAAAGTAAATACGTTTATTTCGAAATAACGGAAGGACTGTGTGTGTGAGGCCCGGCATGGCCAGGTGTTTTAAGGCGTTCGACTCGTAATCTGTAGGTCGCGGGTTCGAATCCCCGTCGCACCAAACATGCTCGCCCATTCAACCGTGGGGGTGTTATAATATGACGTTCAATTCCACTAATTGTTGGTAAAAGAGTAGCCCAAGAGTTGGCGGTGGGTGGTGATAACTAGCTGCCTTCCCTCTAATCTTACACTGCTAAATTAGGGATGGCTAGCGCAGATAGCCTTTGTGTAGCTTTGCTCGAAATTCAAAAACAATGAAAACAAAGCTGTGTGTGTGATTTCACACTGAACTGCGCATATAGCCCTCGTGTAGCTTTGCGCGAAATTAGAAAACTTAACAACAAATAAGCCACATTGAACTTTAAAATATTATATAGCTATATCAAAAAGTCATTATTATAGAATTTAACCAGTGAACTTGTTATTTACAGTTATGTAAAGAGAATTTTCTAATCTCGTTATCACCACTCACTGTGCTTAGAGTGTTTAGATTTACACCAGCAACAAAAATGACGGACATTTGTCGTTTGTAAACATAGTATGGTCTAATGTCGTGATGACCACTCATTGTGCTTAGAGTTTCGATTAACATTGATATCTGAAATAAAAAATACCAATTACAACAAAAATAAAAATTCAAATTTACAAAGTGGAAAGAAGAACATGACTGAACGAACAATCTTATAAAAAGACAGGTGTTACGGCTAGCGCATAAATTAAGAAATGTTTTTTCCCGTTTAAGCATAGTATATACATCCACACGATTGTCTCATTACATTTATAACTTTAGTGTAGTACTCTTACACCTAAAATATATGATAAAACATATTCTCTGTCTCGAAGAGTTTTAATATCATTTCGGAAGTTCGAGAGATAAAACGTGAAGCAACTTTTGACAACTACTTCTATTTTAACGCTGAATTACAAATTGAACTTTTACACTATGTTTAGGCAGAAGTCAAAATACCACCTATAATCAGGAGACGATTTGAACTAATCTTTGTATTGGGTACTTGATTTTTGCACACGCTATACCACCCGATCGTACATTTCGCACACGCGTTGGTCGCCTTGCATCATCATTTCCAGCTTGTATACGACTTCCGGTCTATACTAGCGCCACCATAAAGTCGGCCATTAATCTTTGTTGTGCCACAGCCGAGAGTCACTACAGACACATCGGAAGCGGAAAAGTTAAGCATGCATTATTTCCTGAAGTAGGTGTGAAGGAAAATCAACTATATCTGCGGTGAAGCTTCATCAGATTAAAAAGTCGACAATTACAGGTGTTTCTGTAATATAGATTGGTGTTTCTGCAATATAAATTCGATGTTTACTTGAATCTGAAATTGTAGCAGAGTGAACCTGATGAAGAAGACGGTTCCAGGAAATAAGAAAACACTTTTCTGAAAAAACAAACTTAACGAAACGTTGATTAGACATTTTAAAATAGTCAAAAATACATACATACTTCACCAAGGTAAAAGTTTGCTGTTAAAAAGAACAAATTAGGATGGGTTAAGGCGCTCGACTCGTAATCCGATAGTGTTCGAATCCCCATCGCACCAAACATGCTCGCCTTCCTTCTAGTCTTACACTGCTAAATTAGGGACGGTAGCGCATACAGCTCTCGTGTAGCTTTGCGCGAAATTCAAAAACAAACAGACACTGTCCTTCATGTGAATTTAACAACTTAAGACATTTGAGGTAGATTTATTATACTTTTTTAGAACTGCTCTCTCAAGAGCAAACGCGTAGCTGGTAGCTCCATTTCTATGCTGAGGCTAATTAGAATTCTCTTTCGTTTTGTTTTATTCTTAACTTCATAAAACAAGCCATAAACTGTTCAGACTGGAAGTCACATAATATACTGTAACGTAGTGGTTTTTGAATAAAACGGAAACACTGACCTGTTTATACGATTTGCTTCTGTTCACTCTAGTATATGAATTGTTTCTACCAAAAATCGGATATAATATACTAACCTCAATGTAATTTACTAGCCAGTGTTTTTTTTAGCAGTTTACCAAATGTTACTGAGATATCAGCTTTGGAGACACTCAAAAGGTAATTCGTGCTCCATGTAAGCTGCTACCTTGTAAGCGAGGTTTCAAGACTTTTGTCCTAAAGGTTTATCACTTACCAACGGTACAAAGGTTTATCATTTCCCAACGGTACAAAGATTTATCATTTACCAACGGTACAAAGGTTTATCATTTCCCAATGGTACAAAGGTTTATCATTTCCCAACGGTACAAAGGTTTATCATTTCTCAACGGTACAAAGGTTTATCATTTCCCAACGGTACAAAGATTTATCATTTACCAACGGTACAAAGGTTTATCATTTCCCAATGGTACAAAGGTTTATCATTTACCAACGGTACAAAGATTTATCATTTACCAACGGTACAAAGGTTTATCATTTCCCAATGGTACAAATGTTTATCATTTCCCAACGGTACAATTCTCATAAAACTGATTCTTCACACGAGGGACTTTTTATCAGTACCACAATGAAACAGTCGCTCTTCTTGTATAGAGATGACTTAAAAGATCCAAAGAAACAATTGATCAATATGTGATAGCTCGTTTATCCTGTAACGCGGATTTTTTGTCACATTCTGTGTAGAAAATGACAAAATTGTCTTTTCATCAGTAAGATCGAAGTTTGATCTGAGTTTATTTCCCTCTGTAACAAAATAGAGAGATAGTGAGCTAGCTTTGATGTAGGCAAATAAATAGAAGGAAGTTATAGCACTGAATATGTAGGATATGTCTTAAAGAAATGCTTTAAGAGAACGAAAACTGCTTCACGCCAGTCAAACGTACAAACTTCGTTGATATCTCGAGCACGAGAATAAACGTTCTAGCTACACAAGAACTTAATGACTCGATCAAGTGCTGTATTATTTATTGCCCGAATGGAAGCCCGAAAGAAAATCCATGCCAGTTTCAAATTCATCCATAATTCTCAACTGTTTTGATTTCTTTTTTTTTTTTTTCTCTCGGAAACGTCCCTAACATTGGAAATCTTCTTGGGCGGTGGGCATGTTTAATGCATTACGCTGTATGGAGTCTTTGAACCATAATGTTGACCGACTAACCAAACGTTGGAATCAACACACATATAGCTACGCCGTAGGACGGATAGCGACGTTCCACTGAATTACGTGTATTTCTACCAGCGGAGAGACTGTACTCTTCGACTTTCTGAGATTCCCCAGAGACACAGGGACCAAGATTAGAGGAAACTGCTAGCCAGAAGGTATCATCCATCTCCATTTGGAGACAAACTCCAAAGTGTAGTGCACGTATGAAAGAACCTAAAGGTGTTCATTACTAGCCTATTTCTCCTATAAACGCGAAGAGCTGCCTTAAAGTAGAAAGTACTTAAGATTACATTTGATATGAACATTAGCACTTGTATAGTGTTGTATCTCCCTTCGGTTTCCATCTTTTCCAATTTTCCTTAATCTTCCTTTTCTGCTGTTTTTTTCCACTCTTTATGTATGTTAAACTCGTTTATCTCTTATACTTGACGTCATTTTTTTTATCGTCTGCGATTTCATCTTCTCTCTCTCTATCTTTTACGCCATTTTTTATTGTTTTTGTTGTTTTTCACCTCTGACAACTTTGTCTTTTCACCTTTATTTATCTTGTTTAATTATCAGATCTCTTCTCGCTGTCTCAAGCTAATTTTAACATTCTAAAGCTCCATCTTTCTTTTTCTGGGCTGTTACAAGGAATGTTTCACTGGTAGATCTTTTTCTTCCCAGTTCTTCTGTGTTCTTTTTTTAACCAGTTAGGTTTACGTCTTCTATTCTATCCTGATTTTCACTCTCTTATTGTCGTTTTTAATTCATTCAGCCTGATACGCAATTAATTAATTAAGACCCGGCAGAGGATAAAATAAATGTGGTAAAGTTCAATTTCTTTTAAAATCAGACGTAACGGGCTTAATATGGCCAGGTGATTAAGGCACTTGATTCGTAATCTGAGAGCCGTGGGTTCGAATCCCCGTTACACCAAACATGGTCGCCCTTTCAGCCGTGGGGGCGTTATAATGTGACGGTCAATTCAACTATTCGTTGGTAAAAGAGTATTCCAAAAGCTGGCGTTGGGCGGTGATGACTAGCTGCCTTACCTCTAGTTTTACACTGCTAAATTAGCCCTCGTGTAGGTTTGCGCAAAATTAAAAAACAAACATAAAAACACAATTGAATTTATGATTAATATGTTTATTGTAATTTATTTTCATTTGTATTCACTCTTCCCTTCTTTACTATTGTTACAGTTTTAGTCCTTTGTAACTAGTTTTTAATATTTCCTTTACATTTTCTTAATGTGCGTGTCGCGAGGCCTAAACCAGACACTGAACATGCTCACATTTTTAGCCGTAGGAATGTTATAATTCCAATGACAAGCCCGTTATTCGTTCGTAAAGAGTAGCCCAAGATTTGTTGGTGGGCGGTATCAAATACCTGCGTTGCCTTCTAGTCTATCACCTCAGAATCAAGGACGGCTAGTGTAGATCGTCCTCGGATAGTTTTGCGCGCGATGCATCAAACAAACAAATTCTTTCATCGGTTTTAACACAACTTCATTAAACGTATTTTGTCGATAACTGAAACAAACAGCGAAACAGTTTTTGTGGTTTTCCTGTCGGGTGTTTACATAAATAGATTCACTAGCTTGGTGTTAAAGTAATGATATATCTTACGTCAGTTCTCATACGTAATTGCATGGCTCTCATCTCTACTAATACAAGACAATTTTTCTCCAAAAAAAAACAAAACAATTTCCAACTTTCTTCATGCAGAGTTTATCCCGAACACGTCACTCGCCTTGGTCTGTTTCACTTTCTTTCTTCCTACAACTGGTATTGTCTCAAAATACTTACCTTTTCAAAAAATATATGCGAAACTGCTGTTTACAAGGTTTAGCAATAACCTGAGGTTATTAAACATCTTTAAAACTATATGCCTGTTTTATCATTAAACTGTGTGCCACATAATCGTACCATTTTTTTCATTTTTCCATCAAACTGTGTCACAGAATAGTACGATTTGTTTATTTCTCCATTCAACTGTGTCGCATAATAGTGCCACTTATTTATTTTAAGTTAAAACTATATGTCACATAATTGTACCATTTGTTTATTTCATAATTAAATGAATTGTTACCTGGTCGTAAAATTGTTAATTTATCATTAAAATATGTTAGTATTTGTTATTTTGAATTTCACGCAAAGCGACTCGAGGGTTATTTGCGCTAGCCGTCCCTAATTTAGCAGTGTAATTCTAGAGAGAAGGCAGCTAGTCATCACCACCCATCGCCAACTCTTGGGCTACTCTTTTACCAACGAATAGTGGGATTGACCGAAACATTATAACGCCCCAACAGTTGAAAGGGCGAGCATGTTTGGTGCGACCGGGATTCGAACCCACAACCCTCGGATTACGAGTGGAACGCCTTAACACACTTGGCCATGTCGGACCTCATTAACATTCATATGTGTGACGTAGTCGTACCATTTGTTTATTTTACCATCAAACTATGTGTCACACTATCGTATCATTTGTTTATTTTACCGTTAAACTGTGTGTCGGACAATCGTATCATTTGTTTATTTTATTATTAAACTATGTTTCACACTATCGCACCATTAAATGGTTTTGAATGTTGAGGTAAGACACACATGCGTTATTCAATGTCTTTTACGTTAATTCTTCTACGGTGATATTAAATAGAATACTTTATAGGTTTGTTGTGGTTTCGTGAATTATCTTGGATATTTTAGAAAGTGTTCCATTTATAGGAAACTCTTCACAATGTCCTCAGTTACTTAAAAGTCCCCTATTAAAAACTTCACAAGCAGTAATCTATGCAGATTAAATATTTTGTAATGAGTACGCCTTCATGGTTAATAGAAAACTATTTTCCTTCTGTCTACTTAAACTCATATATATATACAAGAATTATCCGCATACTCTCTGCTAGTAGTCGTCGCTTTTTGGGATAAAATAATTTATATAGAGTGATTATTTTAATTTACAATGTCCTACAGGCGTTCTATAAAAAGAAAAAGATCCGTTTAACACTTCCACGGTGGTTAAAATGTAAGGTGCTTTGATCTATTTAACTCTTTCAGGGTAGTTTAAATGTAAGGTTCCTAGATCCATTTAACATTTCCAGGGTAGTTAAAATGTAAGGTACCTAGATCCATTTAACACTTCCAGGATGGTTAAAATGTTAGGTACATAGATTAATTTAACACTTCCAGAGTGGTTAAAATGTAAGGTACTTATATCCATTTAACATTTCCAGGGTAGTTAAAATGTAAGGTACCTAGATCCATTTAACACTTCCTAAGTGGGTTAAAATGTTAGGTACATAGATTAATTTAACACTTCCAGGGTGGTTAAAATGTAAGGTGCTTTGATTCGTTTAACTCTTTCAGGGTAGTTTAAATGCAAGGTACCTAGATCCATTTAACACTTCCAGGATGGCTAAAATGTTAGGTACATAGATCCATTTAACACTTCCAGAGTGGTTAAAATGTAAGGTACTTATATCCATTTAACACTTCCAGGGTGGATAAAATGTAAGGTACATTAAAAATATTAGTTTTTTAACGAGTTGCTTATCCAGTTTAATGGCATCGATACTTCAGGACATTATAACAGTAATTTTAGGTTAATAACCTAATCAGGTTGACAAATTAAAGCTTTACTGTGATTGGCACGTTATACCTACAACAAGAATAATCATTTTAACCTGATTATAATAACGAGATTATAACGGTTACTGTAAGAGTGCCCTTTTTCCTATAACATTTCAATAAACTATTTCTGTTAATCACATAAAAATAATATACTTACTTTTTTTGAAATTCGGGCTAATTCCAAAAATAAAATTTAAAAAATAACCTTGATCTCCCCGCGCTCGCTTACGTCTTAAAGTAATTTATAATTAATTATTCCAGAGTAGGGTAGTTGGTTTTCATTTGTTTTCGGATATTTGTACAAAACTGCATAAAGGTCATTTAGGCCAGTCGTATCTAATTTTGAAGGCAAGAAATCAACACTACCTGCCGCCAAGTATTCAGTTATTTCAAAGGAATGGTGGGATTTGCCGGCCTCACTTATAACGCAAGTACAGCGAAGCGCAATTTATTTATATTTTCTGGGCAATGGAATATTCTGTCCACATTCCTGCACAGTAATCACTAGTTCAAAATAGTTATGAGAGTATGTGTTTTCTTAGATCAAAGCCACATCAGGCTACCTGCTGAGCCCACCGAGGGTAATCGAACCCCTGATTTTAACGTTGTAAATCCGGAAACATACCGCTGTACTAGCGGGGGGCAGTTATGAGAGAACTGACAAATATATACTTGAATACACTTGAAATTACGTATCGTGACATTGAAGAACTTCCATCATAATATGTACTACTTATCCGAACGAGAAACATTTTTGGACGAAGGACCTCTCCCTCCCTCCAATGGATCCGCAGTACGCCTGCTGTCTCACACAACTAGAAACCGGGTTTCGGTACCCGTGGAGTGCAGAGTACAGATAGTCGACTATGTAGCTTTGTGCTTAATTCCAAACAAACCAAATCAAGAGAAGGACACATTCAAAGGAGAAAAGAAACGTGGTACTTTTAAGATCAGAAGTACCAGGCTCGGCGTTAAGGTACCCGACTCGTTATCCGAGGATCACGAGTTGGAATCCCCGCCACACTAAACATACTCGTATTTGTAAGCTGTGTGAGCGTTATAATGTGATGGTCACTCCCACTATTCTTTGATAAAAGAGTAGCCCAAGAGTTGGTGGTGGGTGGTAATGACTAGCTGCCTTCTCTCTAGTCTTACACTGCTAAATTAGGGACGGATAGCGCAGATAGCCCTCGTGTAGCTTTGCGCGAAATTCAAACCAAACCAGAAGTACTGTAGATATTACAATCTATAGGATTCGATTTGTCGAAATCTTAACTATGTTATATGAATGTGTTGGTCCCAAGTAATGACGATAATATGGTTTAAATGTATGATTTAGGCTTACATAAACAGTTAACTGTTATTTCAACTAAATTATGGATTGAATTTTCGAGTAGAAAAGATATTTATAAAACATACTATTTTTTATACTAAAAAGTACAGGCTTGGCAGCTAGTTATTTAAAAAATTAACACATACAAACGATATTTGTTTTCCCATAATAAACACTTTCAAAATGTTTCCAGCTGTCTGGTTATTGGTCCACAATATCCTAAGTTGTCCAATGATAACAACAAATATATTTTACGAGAAGTAAAGACTTTAACGACGTCCATCTCTGTAAATTAAAAATACAACAATAGCACAAAACACTTATAAATCTCCTCTTTAAATCGAATTCACTATAACTTTATTTATAGTTAAATCAGCTGTAGTAAGTGTTCTCCAAGTATCCGCCATAATGGTTTATTACAGTTGTTTTTAAAGACTGTCTTACAAATACATTACATAAAATGTAATTTCCTACGAACGAGATGTTTTATGGTTACAGTTTGTAGTTTGTTTAAGTAAAATACCAAACAATGATGAAGTATCTGTCATAAATTGATCCATTTGTGTCTTGGAATAAAATATACCTTCTAAAGTAATACCTTTCTTTGTTTCTAAATTCACGTGAAGTTGTTTCCAATATTTTAAGGTTCAGGTATCTTACATTGGAGCTGC
This sequence comes from Tachypleus tridentatus, assembly GCF_004210375.1. Classification (NCBI taxonomy): domain Eukaryota; kingdom Metazoa; phylum Arthropoda; class Merostomata; order Xiphosura; family Limulidae; genus Tachypleus; species Tachypleus tridentatus. The sequence continues at coordinate 186,809,146 of NC_134831.1, forward strand.
TGTACTGTATAGGTTAAAAACTTGTCAGAAAACTACTTAGGGTGAAACACTGTTGGAAGAACTAGTCAGCATGCTAGTGAATCTTTTGAAATTTTACGAAACATGTGGTGGAGGTATCGTAAGAAAATTTCCAATACCTTAGGGAGACGAGGAGTTGTCGAAATGTTACTGACCGATGATTTAGGTATAGTCAGTAAGTGTCCCATGATTCGCTAGTGTTGGAGAGGTCCTCACGTACAGGATACAATGTCGAGAAAATATTATGCCTCAGCACATGGATGTAGTGTTGGATATTCACCTTCCAAGATATTAGATCATTGTTGGCAAATTTCTCACGTTTCTCTGTACTAGAGTAGCGTTTGAAAGTTTCCCATGTCACAGTATATTAACATAGTTTTGGCAAGTTTCCCGCGTTTCAGTATTCTGGAATAATGTTGACAAATGTCCCACGGTTCAATACACTGAAACAATATAAGACACATTTAATTAGACTAAATAAATTTCGATTTTTTTTTACATTATTCTGCACGTTGGAGGTTGCTTACTATTACTTTACGTATTATGATTTTTCCCGATTTCACGAGTATATTTTGCTAAACGTAAAATATAACAAAGTTATATTATTAAAAACTAATATCCGAGGCATTCTAAAGGTGATCAAGGTTCTTAGACCATTTTGATTAAAAAACAAACTGTTATAACTAGCTAGTTATAGGCAGCTATCGATTTCTTATTCATACTCCCAATGTCCAGTGTGTGGGCTTCTACTGTTAAAATGATTCTTGTGAAAGATTCATAACGTAAACATAAACTAATATATCAAAAACATTTTATGGTGGTTGTGAAAGTTCATTTGAGACTGAATAACGGAAGCTTATTCATTCTTATGAAAGAAATAGCCTCTTAGGAAAGCGACCTAAACAATCTATTTACAGAAAACGAGAACGATTAATAAAAAAGACAATTATATATATTTTATTTAATTTATTTTTTATCTTCAGGCTTTTTAAGATTAATGTATAAACCTTTGATATACTAGTTACTGTTACTTAAAACTCTAGCAGATGGCGCTACAACATGGGAAAGAAAAAGATAAACCAAGGAATAAATGAGCTTAATACGATGAATAAGCTGTTTCACTTTTACGTTTATATATACATAAAGTACGAACGTTTTAACGGGAATTATTTTCATTTTTGTCTGGTGACACTTTCTGTTAATATCTTGTAGTCGCAACAACTGATTAAATTGAAAATTTGGATGCACATAAATGTGTGTCTTTCTTATCTTCTGTGTCGACCGAGGGGAACGAACCCCTGATTTTAACGTTGTAAATCCGTAGACTTAACGCTGTCCCAGCGGGGGCACATTTACACATAAAAGCGACCCTTCTAAAAACCAGGACCTTATAAAATAAGTCTCACAGTTAACTTGATTTTATGAAATATTATTATGTAGTTATCGTGTAATATGGTGTAAATTTCGTAAGAAACGAACTTATCTTTACCGATTGTAAAATAAATTCAGTGAGAATAAATTTATAAGTAATTAATTAATTAAATTCATTTCGTAATATACCTCATTAATATTAAGACAACATATACGTCAAATTTGTTTTTGTTTCCTACCATACTTGTTCTCATGATAAACTCTCATTGGTAGTTCCACGTTCATAAACAGATATAGTGTTTTGTTGCGAATAAATAAATGACCCCTTATCAATACAGGTCTCGGAACAAATGACCAACATTTCCAACATTCAACATGGAAACAATCGGAAGCTATACGACTCCGCGGGGAAATCTAAACATCTGAACGCCCGTAATATATAATTTTTATAGCTTCTCACTTCATAAACTTGTTGGGCGATACTTAGCTTCCAGTTCTCTTGAAAATTTACAACAGAAGGTCTCAATAGATAAGTGCTACTGATACACGTTAGAAAACATTACCGGTACTGCTGATCATATAAAAACGAAAAATGTTTCCCAGCTCACTCGTTTATATGCTGAATCCTTCCTATACAAGGTACTTCAGATAAGCACGAGCTAGGTAGATTGTTGATGTCCACCTGGCGAATTCGAGGAAAGTTACTGAGTAAACAAAACATTGTAACACCGTTCTTTCATATATTTTTTTCTGACGAATGAAAGTGATGTAATTTGAACCTATGTAACAAAATACGTGTGTATTATCTAAGTAACACTATGACTGTAACATCAGAGGGTATGACGTAATTTTTGCTAGGTGTAACGTAACTATGACAACAGTTATACTGTTTACAGTATAATTTACATGGGTTTTCAGCAGTCTGGTCATGACCAAGATTTGATTTTTCTTTCAATTGAAGAAAATGTTGCTTCATATTTCTTTATTACGTCACGTTTCTGTCTCTCAAATGTTGCTGGCTACAAGTTATATTTTAAGGGCATTACTCGTATTAAAGCACGAGTTAGAACGCGAAACTTTTTTGCGAAAAGGACACACTCAAAAAATAAATCAGTTTGTTTTCAGATCAGAAGTACCTATAGGATTTTTTGAAGCCGTAACTAGGTTATATAAATGTGTTGGTTCTAAGTAATGGCGTTAATATAGTTTAAACGTATGACTTAGGATTAGATAAACAGTTAACTGTGAAAAAATAGTTAGAAAACATTATCCGTTAAAACATCAGTTTGAAATAACCTATTTGAATGACCAGATACATAAGGTCGTACTTTTAATATCCGGTATACATATATATAGGTTTTTTAAAAATAATACATCAAATATTTGTTTTATTGACAGATGACGTATCTCTGAAGGTAGCAAGCCGTCGTTTTAATATCCGACATATAAATAGAATTGTTACGATTCAAAAAACCTTTTGTTTTTTAACAAAGGGAGTATTTCTGAAAATTTGATATGTTAACAAAGGAAGAATCTCTGAAGGTTTGATATGTTAACAGTGAATTATATCTGAAGGTCTGATATGCTAACAATGAAAGTATTTTTGAAGGTTAGGAATGTTAACAAAGGGAGTATTTTTGAATGGTTAATATGTCGTTTATTCGAACAACCAGTCTCGTTGTTTTGTTATTCAATAAGATCATCACCTCCCCAAGAGTTGGCGATGAGTGGTGATGACCAGTTGCCTTTCCTCTAGTCTTATACTGCTAAATTAGGGACAGTTATCGGAGATAGCCCTCGTATAGCTTTGCGCGAATTTCAAAACAAACCAAACCTATCATGATCTTATTACAGAGTTGTCTACATGAATGTAATAAAAAAGTTTTATTATTAACTTAGTGTATTTTAATGCTTAAGTCTATCGATCCCAAATGTGTTTAATAAGGTTATTGCGTTCCTACATTTTATACGTTAATAGACAATGAATCTAGCACGTGATATAGTAGCCTATAACCCAGACTTGTGTCGTACAGGGTATATCTTGTTCTAGCTGTTCGTTTCTTTGTTCTCTACAGTAGGTAATGTCTATTCTTCCCACGAGGAAACTGCAGTAATACATAGCATCGGGGTGAAAGAATAAGCGATGTTATATGTTTTCCTGTCTGAGTACGACATTGACGAGATGTAATAGTTAGTGAACGCTGTGAGAGAACAAAGTTCACTAGATAATATAGTTTGGTAGACAGAGATATCGAGTTTACATGTTGAATTTCATTGCACTGCTGTGTAACTAAACAAGATCTGGTAGAAATGGCTGTTTATTCGTGTGCGAAAGTAGACTGGCCTTGCTTTCTTTAATTTATTCGTTCAAAAATGAAGAATGTTTTCATGTTTATCAGTTTTGGAAAACCTCATTTTTTAACACACGCGTGGAAGACTCGTTTAACGTTTCTGATCAAAATCACCCTTCTTACATCCAGAAATATTCTACAGTTAGATGTACATCCGCCTTTCTGATGACTGTCGGGAAATCAGAAGTTTTTATCTAAATGTCCGGCATGGCCAGGTGGTTTGGGGGTCTCGACTCGTAATCTGAGGGTCAATGGTTCGAATCCCGGTCACACCAAACATGCTCGTTATTTCAGCCCTGGGAGCATTATAATGTAACGGGCAATCCCACTATTCGTTCGTAAAATAGTAGCCCAAGAGGTGGTGGTGATGACTAGTTGCCTTCCCTCTAGTTTTACACTGCTAAATTATGAACGACTAGCGCAGATATCCCTCGTGTAGCTTTGCAAAAAAATTCAAAACAAACAAATAAACAAATTACTACCTAGAAATATTACAAAAGTATGAATTGATGTTGTGACATGGGTTACGTTCCAGAATTGTTTTAGTATAACGTTCTCGGTCTCTGTACTGATATATTAATCTTTTAATATCCATCACAGGGTTTTAACACTAAACAACCTCCGTTGCTTTTGTGGCTATTAATTCTATGTTGTAGTCCTGTATTTTAAATAACAATCTCTCTTTTACTTCCTAAGATAATTATTTCTTTTTTTTTTTTAATTTCACGCAAAGCTACACAAGGGCTATCTGCGCTAGCCGTCCCCAATTTTGCAGTGTCAGACGAGAAGGACGGCAGCTAGTAATCACCACCCACCGCTAATTCTTGGTCTACTACGAATAGTGGGATTAGACGACACATTATAACATCTCCACGACTGAAAAGGTGAGCATGTTTGATGTGACGGGGATTTGAACCCGCGACTCTCAGATTGATAGTCGAGCGCCTCCTAACGTCCCTGTCTCTTGAGATGAAGCAATAAGAGCCCAAACACAAGTCTAGAAGATGAAATATCCACCTCTTCAAAGGTTTAATGCGTTAAAATCATGTGGATGGACCAGATATTTATAATTTATTTTATAACCATGATAAAACATTTGTCAAACTAGTTTTTTATATTCTGATACAGATATCCGTGTTTATCCTTGAGAACTTTGAATGATGACTTTAAATGCAGATAAAAAACAACAGTTCTGACTTCCAAACTGATTAAACATTTAAAGATATAGCGATAGTTCCTTGTACAATATTTTATGTTACTAGAAACAGATTTAACTTGTTTCCGTGAGTTTGTTCTTATCTTTCTATCACAAAACACACGATCGTTTCGCAAATATGTTAGTCTGTCTAAGTCTGCTGACAACGACGTCCTTGACATTATACTGGGAAGAAACATCGATTGCACAAAATTTTTTTAAAATAAAAAAACACTGGAACTAAAAACATGCTCCATTTAATGACATTCTTAGTGTTGATCCATTAGTTTACCTAATGACATTCTTAGTATTGTCACATTGCTCTGCCTGGTGACAATTTTCATATTGTCACATTACTCTGTCCAGTGATATTCTTGATATTGTCACATTGCTCTACCTAATGATATTCTTGGTATTGTCACATTGCTCTTCCTAATCTATAGATATTCTTGATATTACCACATTGGTCTGCTATAATCTAATGACATTCTTGGTATTGTTACATTGCTCTGCCTAGTGATATTCTTGGTATTGTTACATTTCTCTGCCTGGTGACATTATTGATATTGTCACATTGCTCTGCCTAGTGACATTCTTGATATTGTTACAATGCTCTGCCTAGTGATATTCTTGATATTGACACATTGCTCTGCCTAGGGCAATTCTTGGTATTGTCACATTGCTCTGCCTAGTGATATTCTTGGTATTGTCACATTGCTCTTCCTAATCTAATGATATTCTTGATATTACCACATTGGTCTGCTATAATCTAATGATATTCTTGGTATTGTTACATTGCCCCGAGTAATTAAATGATATTCCTGATATTGTCACATTGCTCTGCCTAATCTAATTATATTCTTGATATTGTCATATTGTTCTGCTTTGCTAGTGATATTCTTGGTATTGTCACATTGCTCTGCCTAATCTAGTGACATTCTTAATATTGTCACATTGCTCTGCCTAATCTAATGATATTCTTGGTATTGTCACATTGATCTGCCTAGTGATATTCTTGGTATTGTTACATTGCTCTACTTAATCTAAAGATATTCTTGATATTGTCATATTGTTCTGCTTAGTGATATTCTTGGTATTGTCACATTGCTCTGCCTAATCTAATGATATTCTTGATATTGTCACATTGCTCTGCCTAGTGATAGTCTTGGTATTGTTACATTGATCTGCCTAAGTAATATTCTTGGTATTGTTACATTGTTCTGCTTAATCTAAAGATATTCTTGATATTGTCATATTGTTCTGCTTAGTGATATTCTTGGTATTGTCACATTGCTCTGCCTAATCTAGTGACATTCTTAATATTGTCACATTGCTCTGCCTAATCTAATGATATTCTTGGTATTGTCACATTGATCTGCCTAGTGATATTCTTGGTATTGTTACATTGCTCTACTTAATCTAAAGATATTCTTGATATTGTCATATTGTTCTGCTTAGTGATATTCTTGGTATTGTCACATTGCTCTGCCTAATCTAGTGACATTCTTAATATTGTCACATTGCTCTGCCTAATCTAATGATATTCTTGGTATTGTCACATTGATCTGCCTAGTAATATTCTTGGTATTGTTACATTGCTCTACATCATCTAAAGATATTCTTGATATTGTCATATTGTTCTGCTTAGTGATATTCTTGGTATTGTCACATTGCTCTGCCTAATCTAGTGACATTCTAAATATTGTCACATTGCTCTGCCTAATGATATTCTTGGTATTGTTAAATTGCTCTGTCTAGTGATATTCTTGGTATTGTCACATTGCTCTGCCTAATCTAATGATATTCTTGGTATTGTCACATTGATCTGCCTAGTGATATTCTTGGTATTGTTACATTGCTCTACTTAATCTAAAGATATTCTTGATATTGTCATATTGTTCTGCTTAGTGATATTCTTGGTATTGTCACATTGCTCTGCCTACCCTAATGATATTCTTGATATTGTTACATTGCTTTGCCTAGTGATATTTTTGATATTGTCACATTGCTCTGCCTAGTGATATTTTTGATATTGTAACATTGCTCTGCCTAGTTATATTGTTAATATTTTCACATTGCTCTCCCTAATCTAATGATATTTTTGTTATTGTCACATTTTTCTGACTAGTGCCATTCTTGGTATTGTCATATTGCTCTGCCTAGTGATATTCGTGGTATTGTCACATTGCTCTTGCTAGTGATATTCTTGGTATTGTAACATTGGTGTCCCTAATCTAATGATATTCTTTGTATTGTCACATTGCTCTGCCTAATGATATTCTTGGTATCGATACATTGTTCTGCCTAGTGATATTTTTGGTATTGTCACATTGCTCTGCCTAGTGATATTCTTGATATTGTCACATTGCTATGAGTAGTGACATTCTTGATATTGTTACAATGCTCTGCCTAGTGATATTATTGGTATTGTCACATTGCTCTGCCTAATTTAAAGATACTCTTGATATTGCCACATTGCACTGCTTAGTGATATTTTTGGTATTATCACATTGCTCTGCCTAATATAAAGATACTCTTGCTATTGTCACATTGCTCTGCCTAGTGATATTCTTGGTATTGTCACATTGCTCTGCCAAGTGATATTCTTGGTATTGTCACATTGCTCTGCCTAGTGACATTCTTGATTTTATTGCTCTTCATTGACATTCTTGATATTGGTGACATTGCTCTGCCTTGATATTGTTATTGTCAAAATTCTCTGCCTAGTGACATTCTTGGTATTGTCATTTTGCTCTGCCTAGTGATATTCTTGGTATTGTTACATTGCTCTGCCTAGTGATATTCTTGATATTGTCACATTGCTCTGCCTAGTGATATTCTTGATATCGTTATATTGCTCTTCCTAGTGCCTATCTTGGTTCTGTCATACTGCTCTGCATTGTGATATTATTGGTACTGTCACATTGCTCTGTCTAATCTAATGATATTCTTGATATTGGCACATTGCTCTTTCTAATGATACTTTTGGTATTGTCACATTGGTTTCTCTAATCTAATGATATTCTTGGTATTGTCATATTGAACTGCCTAGTGATATTCTTGGTATTGTCACATTACATTGCTTAGTGATATTCTTGATATCGTCACATTGCTCTCTCTTGTGATATTCTTGGCATTGTCACATTGCTCTACCTAGTGGTATTATTGATATTATCACATTGCTTTGCCTAATCTAATGATATTGTTGGTTTTGTCAAATTGCTCTGCCTAATTTAATGATATTCTTGATATTGTCACATTGCTCTGTCTAATCAAATGACATTCTTGGTATTGTTACATTGCTCTGTTCAGTGATATTTTTGGTACTGTCACATTGCACTCCATTATCTAAAGATATTCTTGATATTGTCATATTGTTCTGCCTACTGACAACCTTCGCATTTTCACATTGCTCTGCCTAGTGACACTCTTGATATTGGCACATTGCTCAGCGTAGTGACATTCTTGTTATTGTCACATTTCTCAACCTAGTGTAATTCTTGGTATTTTCATATTGCTCTGCCTAGTGATATTCTTGGTATTGCCACATTGCGCTGCCTAGAGATATTCTTGATATTGTCACATTGCTCTGCCTAGTGATATTTTGATATTGTCACATTGCTTCTGCCTAGTGATATTCTTAATATTGATACATTGCTCAGCCTGATCTAAAGATATTCTTGATATTGTCACGTTGCTATGCCCAGTGATATTCTTGGCATAGTCATATCGCACTGCCTAATCTAATGACATTCTTGGTATTGTCACATTTTTCTGCCTAATCAAATGATATTCTTGATATTGTCACATTGGTCTGTGAAGTGATATACTTGATATTGTCTCATTGCTCTGCCTAGTGATATTTTTGATATTGTAACATTGCTCTGCCTAGTGATATACTTGGTATTGTCACATTGCTCTGCTCTAATCTAATGATATTCTTGATATTGTCACATTGCTCTGCCTAGTGATATTCTTGGTATTGTCACATTGCTCTACCTAATCTAATGATATTCTTGGTATTGCCACATTGCTCTGCCTAGTGACATTTTTGATATTGTTACAATGCTCTGCCTAGTGACATTCTTGATATTGTCACATTTCTCTGCCTAATGCCATTCTTGGTATTGTCATATTGCTCTGCCTAGTGATATTCTTGATATTGTCACATTGCTCTGCCTAGTGATATTTTTGATATTGTCACATTGCTCTGCCTAGTGATATTTTTGATATTGTAACATTGCTTTGCCTATTGATATTCTTGGTTTTGTCACATTGCTCTGTCTACTGATACTGTTAATATTGTCATATTGCTCTGGCAAATAGAAAGATACTCTTGATATGGTCACATTGCACTGCCTAGTGATATTCTTGGTATTGTCACCTTGCTCTGCCTAATCTAATGATATTGTTGATATTGTTACATAGCTCTGCCTAGTGATATTCTTGATATTGTCTCATTTCTCTGTCTAGTGACATTCTTTATATTGTTACATTGGTCTGTCTAGTGACATTCTTGGTATTGTCACATAGCTCTGCCTAATAAAGATATTCTTGGTATTGTCACATTGCACTGCCTAGTGATATTTTTGGTATTGTCACATTGCTCTGCCCAGTGATATTCTTGGCATTGTCATATCGCACTGCCTAACCTAATGACATTCTTGGTATTGTCACATTGCTCTGCCTAATCAAGTGATATTTTGATATTGTCACATTGCTCTGGCTGGTGACATTCTTGATATTGTTACATTGCTCTGCCTAGTGACATTCTTGGTATTGTCACATTGCTCTGACTAGTGTCATTCTTGGTATTGTCACATTGCTCTGCGTAGTGCATTTTTGATATTCTCACATTGCTCTGCCTAGTGATATTCTTGATATTGTCACATTGCTCTGCCTATTGATATTGTTAATATTGTCACATTGCTCTGCCTAATGATATTCTTTATATTGTCACATTGCACTGCCTTGTGATATTCTTGGTATTGTCACATTGCTCTCCTAATCTAATGATATTCTTGGTATTGTTATATTGCTTTACCAGTGATATTCTTCATATTGTCTAATTTCTCTGCTTGTGATATTCTTTATGTAGTTGCATTGCTCTGCCTAGTGATATTCTTGGTATTGTCACATTTCTCTGCCTAATCTAAAGATATTCTTGATATTGTCACATTGCTCTGCCTAATGGTGATATTCTTGGTATTGTCACATTGCTCTGCCTAATCTAATGATATTCTTGGTATTTTCATATCGCTCTGCCTAATCTAATGATATTCTTGGTATTGTCACATTGCTCTGCCTAATCGAATGATATTTTTGGTATTGTCACATTGCTCTGCTGAGTGATATTCTTGGTATTGTACACTGCTCTCCCTAGTGACATTCTTGGTATTTTCACATTGCTCTGCCTAGTGACATTCTTGATATTGTTACAATGCTCTGCGTAATGAGATTCTTGTTCTTGTCACATTTCTCTGCCTAATGTCATTCTTGGTTTTTTGATTCTGCTCTGCCTAGTGATATTCTTGGTATTGCCACATTGCGCTGCCTAGTGATATTCTTGATATTGTATCATTGCTCTGCCTAGTGATATTCTTGGTATTATTACATTGCTATGCCTAATCTAATGATATTCTTGATATTGTCACATTGCTATGGTCAGTGATATTCTTGGTATTGTCATATTGCTCTGCCTAATCTAATGACATTCTTTTTATTGTCACATTGTTCTGCCTAATCAAATGATATTATTGATATTGTCACATTGCTCTACCTAGAGATATTCTGGGTATTGTAACATTGCTCTCTCTTGTGATATTTTTGGCATTGTCACATTGCTCTGTCTAGTGATATTCTTGATATTGTAACATTGCTCTGCTTACTGACATTCTTGGTATTGTCACATTGCTCTGCCTAATGATATTCTTGATATTGTCACATTGCTCTTCCTAGTGACATTCTTGATATTGTCACATTGCTCTGCCTAGTGACATTCTTGATATTGTCATATTGCTCTGTCTAATGTCATGATATTTTTGATATTGGTACATTGCTCTTTCTAGTGATATTCTTGGTATTGTCACCTGGTTTCCTAATCTAATGATATTCTTGATATTGTCACATTGCTCTGCCTAGTGATATTTTTTGGTATTGTCACATTGCTCTGCCTAGTATATTCTTGATATTGTCACATTGCTCTAGTGACATTCTTGATATTGTTACATTGCTCTGCCTAGTGATATTCTTGATATTGTCACATTGCTCTGCCTAATCTAATGATATTCTTGGTATTGTCACATTGCTCTGCCTAATCAAATGATATTCTTGGTATTGTCACATTGCTCTGCCTCATCGGGATATTCTTGGTATTGTCACATTGCTCTGCGTAGTGAGATTCTTGTTATTGTCACATTTCTCTGCATAGTGTCATTCTTGGTATGGTCATATTGCTCTACCTAGTGATATTCTTGGTATATCCACATTGCGCTGCCTACTGATATACTTGATATTGTTACAATTGTCTGCCTAGTGACATTGTTGTTATTGTCACATTTCTATGCCTAGTGCCATTCTTGGTATTGTCATATTGCTCTGCCTAGTGATATTTTTTAAAATTGTCACATTGCTCTGCCTAGTGATATTCTTGATATTGTCACATTGCTCTGCCTAGTGATATTTTTGGTATTGTTACCTTGCTCTGCCTAGTGATATTCTTGATATTGTCTCATTTCTCTGTCTAATGACATTCTTTATATTGTTACATTGCTCTGTCTAGTGATATTTTTGGTATTGTCACATTGCTCTTCCTAGTGATATTCTTGGTATTGTCAATTTGGTTTGCATAATCTAATGATATTCTTGGTATTGTCACATTGCAATGCCAAGTGATATTCTTGGTATTGTCACATTGCTCTGCCTAATCTAATGATATTCTTGGTAGTAGCACATTATATTGCCTAGTTATATACTTGATATTGTCACATTGCTCTACCTGCTGATATTCTGGGTATTACCACATTGCTCTCTCTTGTGATATTCTTGGCAATGTCACATTGCTCTGTCTAAAGATATTATTGGTATCGTTACATTGTTCTGCCCAATGATATTCTTGGTATTGTCACATTGCTCTGCCTAGTGATATTCTTGGTATTGTCACATTGCTCTTCCTAGTGATATTCTTGATATTGTCACATTGCTCTGCCTAGTGATATTCTTGATATTGTCACATTGCTCTGAGTAGCTGAGTGGTACATTCTTGATATTGTTACAATGCTCTGCCTAGTGATATTATTGGTATTGTCATATTGCTCTGCCTAAATTAAAGATACTCTTGATATTGTAACATTGCACTGCCTAGTGACATTCTTGATATTGTTACAATGATCTGCCTAGTGACATTCTTGTTATTGTCACATTTCTCTGCCTTGTGCCATTCTTGGTATTGTCACATTGCGTTGCTTAATGATATTCTTGATATTGTCACATTGCTCTGCGGAGTGATATTGTTGGTATTGTCAGATTTCTCTACCTTGTGATATTCTTGGTACTGTCACATTGCTCTGTCTAGTGATATTCTTGATATTGTCACATTGCTCTGCCTAATGACATTCTTGGTATTGTCACATTGCTCTGCCTAGTGATATTCTTGGTATTGTTACCTTGCTCTGCCAAGTGATATTCTTGATATTGTCTTATTTCTCTGTCTAGTGACATTCTTTATATTGTTACATTGCTCTGTCTAGTGATATTCTTGGTATTGTCACATTGCTCTGCCTAATCTAAAGATACTATTGATATTGTCACATTGCACTGCATAGTGATATTTTTGGTATTGTCACATTGCTCTTCCTAGTGATATTCTTGGTATTGTCACATTGCTCTGCCTAATCTAATGATATTTTTGGTATTGTCACATTGCTCTGCTGAGTGATATTCTTGGTATTGTACACTGCTCTCCCTAGTGACATTCTTGGTATTTTCACATTGCTCTGCCTAGTGACATTCTTGATATTGTTACAATGCTCTGCGTAATGAGATTCTTGTTCTTGTCACATTTGTCTGCCTAGTGTCATTCTTGGTTTTGTGATTCTGCTCTGCCTAGTGATATTCTTGGTATTGCCACATTGCGCTGCCTAGTGATATTCTTGATATTGTAACATTGCTCTGCCTAGTGATATTCTTGGTATTATTACATTGCTATGCCTAATCTAATGATATTCTTGATATTGTCACATTGCTATGGTTAGTGATATTCTTGGTATTGTCATATTGCTCTGCCTAATCTAATGACATTCTTTTTATTGTCACATTGTTCTGCCTAATCAAATGATATTATTGATATTGTCACATTGCTCTACCTAGTGATATTCTTGATATTGTAACATTGCTCTGCTTACTGACATTCTTGGTATTGTCACATTGCTCTGCCTAATGATATTCTTGATATTGTCACAATGCTCTTCGTAGTGACATTCTTGATATTGTCACATTGTTCTGCCTAGTGACATTCTTGATATTGTCATATTGCTCTGTCTAATGTCATGATATTTTTGATATTGGTACATTGCTCTTTCTAGTGATATTCTTGGTTTGTCACTTTGGTTTCCTTAATCTAATGATATTTTTGGTATTGTCACATTGCTCTGCCTAATCTCATGATATTCTTGATATTGTCACATTGCTCTACCTAGTGATATTCTGGGTATTGTAACATTGCTCTCTCTTGTGATATTTTTGGCATTGTCACATTGCTCTGCCTAGTGATATTCTTGATATTGTCACATTGCTCTGAGTAGTGACATTCTTGATATTGTTACAATGCTCTGCCTAGTGATATTATTGATATTGTTACATTGCTCTGCCTAATCTAATGATATTCTTGGTATTTTCATATTGCTCTGACTAATCTAATGATATTCTTGGTATTGTCACATTGCTCTGCCTAATCGAATTTTTTCTTGGTATAGTCACATTGCTCTGCGTAGTGAGATTCTTGTTATTGTCACATTTCTCTGCATAGTGTCATTCTTGGTATGGTCATATTGCTCTACCTAGTGATATTCTTGGTATGTCCACATTGCTCTGCCTACTGATATTCTTGATATTGTTACATTGTCTGCCTAGTGATATTCTTGTTATTGTCACATTTCTCTGCCTAGTGCCATTCTTGTTATTGTCACATTGCTCTGCATAGTGATATTTTTGGTATTGTCACATTGCTCTGCCTAGTGATATTCTTGATATTGTCACATTGCTCTGCCTAGTGATATTCTTGGTATTGTTACCTTGCTCTGCCTAGTGATATTCTTGATATTGTCTCATTTCTCTGTCTAATGACATTCTTTATATTGTTACATTGCTCTGTCTAGTGATATTTTTGGTATTGTCACATTGCTCTTCCTAGTGATATTCTTGGTATTGTCACATTGGTTTGCATAATCTAATGATATTCTTGGTATTGTCACATTGCTCTGCCAAGTGATATTCTTGGTATTGTCACATTGCTCTGCCTAATCTAATGATATTCTTGGTAGTAGCACATTATATTGCCTAGTTATATACTTGATATTGTCATATTGCTCTACCTGCTGATATTCTGGGTATTACCGCATTGCTCTCTCTTGTGATATTCTTGGCAATGTCACATTGCTCTGTCTAAAGATATTATTGGTATCGTTACATTGTTCTGCCCAATGATATTCTTGGTATTGTCACATTGCTCTACCTAGTGATATTCTGGGTATTGTCACATTACTCTTCCTAGTGACATTCTTGATATTGTCACATTGCTCTGCCTAGTGATGTTCTTGATATTGTGACATTGCTCTGAGTAGCTACATTCCTGATATTGTTACAATGCTGTGTTTAGTGATATTATTGGTATAGTCATATTGCTCTGCCTAAATTAAAGATACTCTTGATATTGTAACATTGCCCTGCCTAGTGACATTCTTGTTATTGTCACATTTCTCTGACTTGTGCCATTCTTGGTATTGTCACATTGCATTGCTTAATGATATTCTTGATATTGTCACATTGCACTGCCTATTGACATTCTTGATATTGTCACATTGCTCTGTCTAGTGACATTCTTTATATTGTTACATTGCTCTGTCTAGTGATATTCTTGGTATTGTCACATTTCTCTTCCTAGTGATATTCTTGGTATTGTCACATTGGTTTGCCTAATCTAATGATATTCTTGGTATCGTCACATTGCACTGCCAAGTGATATTCTTGGTATTGTCACATTGCTTTGCCTAATCTAATGATATTCTTGGTATTGGCACATTGCTCTGCCTAATCTAAAGATACTATTGATATTGTCACATTGGTTTGCCTAATCTAATGATATTCTTGGTATTGTCACATTGCTCTGCCTAATCTAATGATATTCTTGGTATTGGCACATTATATTGCCTTGTGATATACTTGATATTGTCACATTGCTCTACCTGGTGATATTCTGGGTATTGCCACATTGCTCTCTCTTGTAATATTCTCGGCAATGTCATATTGCTCTTCCTAATGATATTCTTGGTATCGTTACATTGTTCTGCCTAGTGATATTCTTGATATTGTCACATTGCTCTGAGTAGTGACATTCTTGATATTGGTACAATGCTGTGTTTAGTGATATTATTGGTATTGTCATATTGCTCTGCCTCAACTAAAGATACTCTTGATATTGTAACATCGCACTGCCTAGTGACATTCTTGATATTGTTACAATGATCTTCCTAGTGACATTCTTGTTATGGTCACATTTCTATGCCTAGTGCCATTCTTGGTATTGCTAATTGCGTTTCTTAGTGGTATTCTTGATATTGTCACTATGCTCTGCCTAGTGACATTCTTGATATTGTTACATTGCTCTGCCTAGTGATATACTTGGTATTGTCATATTGCTCTGCCTGGTGATATTCTGAGTATTGCCAATTTGCTCTCTCTTGTGATATTCTTGGCAATGTGACATTGCTCTGCCTAATGATATTCTTGGTATCGTTACATTGTTCTGCCTAGTGATATTCTTGGTATTGCCACATTGCGTTGCTTAGTGATATTCTTGATATTATCACATTGCTCTGCCTAGTGACATTCTTAAAATTGTCACATTGCTCTGCCTAGTGATATTTTTGGTATTGTTATCTTGCTCTGCCTAGTGATATTCTTGATATTGTATCATTTCTCTCTAGTGACATTCTTTATATTGTTACATTGGTCTGTCTAGTGATATTCTTGGTATTGTCACATTACTCTGCCTAATCTAAAGACACTATTGTTATTGTCACATTGTACTGCCTAGTGATATTTTTGGTATTGTCACATTGCTCTTCCTAGTGATATTCTTGGTATTGTCACATTGGTTTGCCTAATCGAATGAAATTCTTGGTATTGTCACATAGCGCTGCTAAGTGATATTCTTGGTATTGTCACATTGCTCTTTCTAATCTAATAATATTCTTGGTATTGTCATATTATATTGCCCAGTGATATACTTGATGTTGTCACATTTTTCTATCTTGTGATATTCTTGGTATTGCCACATTGCTCTCTCTTGTGATATTCTTGATATTGTCACATTGCTCTGAGTAGTGACATTCTTGATATTGTTACAATTCTCTGCCTAGTGATATTATTGGTATTGTCATATTGCTCTGCCTAAACCAAAAATACTCTTGAAATTGTAACATTGCACTGCCTAGTGAAATTCTTGATATTGTTACAATGATCTGCCTAGTGACATTCTTGTTATTGTCACATTTCTATGCCTAGTGCCATTCTTGGTATTGCTAATTGCGTTTCTTAGTGGTATTCTTGATATTGTCACTATGCCCTGCCAAATGACTTTCTTGATATTGTTACATTGCTCTGCCTAGTGATATTCTTGGTATTGTCATATTGCTCTGCCTAGTGATATTCTTGGTATTGTCATATTGCTCTGCCTATTCTAATGAAATACTTGGTATTGCCACATTGTTCTGCCTAGTGACATTCTTGATATTGTTACAATGCTCTGCCTAGTGATATTATTGGTATTGTCATATTGCTCTGCCTGAACTAAAGATACTCTTGATATTGTAACATTGCACTGCCTAGTGATATTCTTGATATTGTTACAATGCTCTGCCTAGTGACATTCTTGTTATTGTCACATTTCTCTGCCTAGTGCCATTCTTGGTATTGCTACATTGCGTTTCTTAGTGATATTCTTGATATTGTCACATTGCTCTGCCTAGTGACATTCTTGATATTGTCACATTGCTCTGCCTAGTGATATTCTTGGTATTGTTACATTGCTCTGCCTAGTGATATTCTTGGTATTGTCATATTGCTCTGCCTAATCTAATGATGATATTCTTGGTATTGTCACATTGTTCTGCCTAGTGATATTCTTGGTATTGTCACATTGCTCTGCTAATCTAGTGATATCGTTGGTATTGTTATATTGCTCTGCCAGTGATATTCTCGATATTGTCTAATTTTTCTTCTAGTGATATTCTTTATATAGTTACATTGCTATGCCTAGTGATATTCTTGGTATTGTCACATTTCTCTGCCTAATCTAAAGATACTATTGATGGTGTCACATTGTACTTGTTGGTTATATTCTTGGTATTGTCACATTGCTCTGCCTAATCTAATGATATTATTGGTAATTTCATATTGCTCTGTCCATCTGTGATATATTGTCACATTGCTCTGCCGAGTGATATTCTTGGTATTGTCACATTGCTCTGCCTAGTGATATTCTTGGTATTTTCACATTGCTCTGCCTAGTGACATTCTTGATATTGTTACAATGCTCTGCGTAGTGACATTCTTGTTATTGTCACATTTCTCTGCCTAGTGTCATTCTTGGTATTGTCATTTTGCTCTGCCTAGTGATATTCTTGGTATTGCCACATTGCGCTGCCTTGTGATATTCTTGATATTGTAACATTGCTCTGCCTACTGATATTCTTGGTATAATTATATTGCTTTGCCTAATCTAATGATATTCTTGGGATTGTCACATTGTTCTGCCTAATCAAATGATATTATTCATATTGTCATATTGCTCAGTCTAATCTAATGATATTCGTGGTATGGTCACATTGCTCTGTCTAGTGATATTCTTGGTATTGTCACATTGCTCTGCCTAATGATATTCTTGGTATTGTCACATTGCTCTGCCTAGTGATATTCTTGGTATTGTCACATTGCTCTGCCTAGTGATATTCTTGGTATTGTTACCTTGCTCTGCCTAGTGATATTCTTGATATTGTCTTATTTCTCTGTCTAGTGACATTCTTTATATTGTTACATTGCTCTGTCTAGTGATATTCTTGGTATTGTCACATTGCTCTGCCTAATCTAAAGATACTATTGATATTGTCACATTGCACTGCATAGTGATATTTTTGGTATTGTCACATTGCTCTTCCTAGTGATATTCTTGGTATTGTCACATTGCTCTTTCTAATCTAATGATATTCTTGGTATTGTCACATTATATTGCCTAGTGATATACTTTATGTTGTCACATTTTTCTACCTGGTGATATTCTGGGTATTTTTACATTGCTCTCTCTTGTGATATTCTTGGCAATGTCACATTGCTCTGCCTAATCGAATGATATTCTTGGTATTGTACATTGCTCTCCCTAGTGATATTCTTGGTATTTTCATATTGCTCTGCCTAGTGATATTCTTGATATTGTCACATTGCTCTGCCTAGTGACATTCTTGATATTGTTACATTGCTCTGCCTAGTGATATTCTTGGTATTGTCACATTGCTCTTCCCAAACTAAAGATATTCTTGATATTGTCACATTGCTCTGCCTAGTGATATTCTTGATATTGTACATTGCTCTGCCTAGTGATATTCTTGATATTGTCACATTTCTCTGTCTAGTGATATTCTTGGTATTGCCACATTGCTTTGCTTAGTGATATTCTTGATATTGTCACATTGCTCTGCCTAGTGATATTCTTGATATTGTCACATTGCTCTGCCTAGTGATATTCTTGGTATTGTTACATTGCTCTGCTAATCTTATGATATTCTTGGTATTGTCACATTGCTCTGCCTAATCTAATGATATTCTTGATATTGTCACATTGTGATATTCTTGATATTGTTACATTGCTCTGCTTAGTGATATTATTGGCATTGTGATATCGCACTGCCTAATATAATAACATTCTTGGTATTGTCACATTGTTCTGCCTAATCAAATGATATTCTTGATATTGTCATATTGCTCTGTCTAATCTAGTGATATTCTTGGTATTGTCACATTTGCTCTGCCTAGTGATATTCTTGATATTGTCACATTGCTCTGCCTAGTGATATTCTTGATATTGTCATATTGCTCTGCATGTCTAATATTCTTGGTATTGTCACATTGCTCTGCCTAGTGATATTCTTGATATTGTCACATTTCTAGTAGTGTATTCTTGGTATTGTCACATTTCTCTTAATATAGTGATATTCTTGGTATAGTCATATTGCTCTGCCTAGTGATATATTTTAAAATTGTCCCATTGCTCTGCCTAGTGATATTCTTGATATTGTTACCTTGCTCTGCCTAGTGATATTCTTGATATTGTCGCATTTCTCTGTCTAATGATATTCTTTATATTGTCACATTGCTCTGCCTAGTGATATTCTTGGTATTGTCACATTGCTCTGCCTAAT
Source organism: Tachypleus tridentatus (assembly GCF_004210375.1). NCBI lineage: Eukaryota > Metazoa > Arthropoda > Merostomata > Xiphosura > Limulidae > Tachypleus > Tachypleus tridentatus. Next base: position 186,828,771 of record NC_134831.1, read on the forward strand.
CTAAAGATACTATTGATATTGTCACATTGCTCTGCCTAATCTAAAGATACTATTGATATTGTCACATTGCTCTGCCTAATCTAAAGATACTATTGATATTGTCACATTGCACTGCCTAGTGATATTTTTGGTATTTTCACATTGCTCTTCCTAGTGATATTCTTGGTATTGTCACATTGCACTACCAAGTGATATTCTTGATATTGTCACATTGCTCTGCCTAATCTAATATTCTTGGTATTGGCACATTATATTGCCTAGTGATATACTTGATATTGTCACATTGCTCTACCTGGTGATATTCTGGGTATTGCCACATTGCTCTCTCTTGTGATAATCTTGGCAATGTTACATTGCTCTGCCTAATGATATTCTTGGTATCGTTACATTGTTCTGCCTAGTGATATTCTTGGTATTGTCACATTGGGTTGCCTAGTGATATTCTTGATATTGTCACATTGCTCTGAGTAGTGACATTCTTGATATTGTTACAATGCTGTGTTTAGTGATATTATTGGTATTGTCATATTGCTCTGCCTAAACTAAAGATACTCTTGATATTGTAACATTGCTCTGCCTAGTGATATTTTTGGTATTGTTACCTTGCTCTGCCTAGTGATATTCTTGTTATTGTCATATTTCTCTGACTTGTGATATTCTTGGTATTGTCACATTGCGTTTCTTAGTGATATTCTTGATATTGTCACATTGCTCTGCCTAGTGATATTCTTGATATTGTCACATTGCTCTGCCTAGTGATATTCTTGATATTGTCACATTGCTCTGCCTAATCTAAAGATATTCTTGATATTGTCACATTGCTCTACCTGGTGATATTCTGGGTATTGTCACATTGCTTTGCCTAATCTAATGATATTCTTGGTATTGTCACATTGCACTGCTAAGTGATATTCTTGGTATTGTCACATTGCTCTGCCTAATCTAATGATATTCTTGGTATTGTCACATTTTTCTACCTGGTGATATTCTGGGTATTGTCACATTGCTCTGTCTAATGATACTCTTGGTATCGTTGCATTGTTCTGCCTAGTGATATTCTTGGTATTGTTACATTGCTCTGCCTAGTGATATTCTTGATATTGTCACATTGCTCTGATTAGTGATATTCTTTATATTGTTACAATGCTCTGCCTAGTGATATTCTTGGTATTTTCATATTGCTCTGCCTAGTGACATTCTTGATATTGTCATATTGCTGTGTCTAATGTCATGATATTCTTAATATTGTCACATTGCTCTACCTAGTGATATTCTGGGTACTGTCACATTGCTCTCTCTTGTGATATTTTTGGCATTGTCTCTGCCTAGTGATATTCTTGATATTGTCACATTGCTCAGAGTAGTGACATTCTTGATATTGTTACAATGCTCTGCCTAGTGATATTATTGGTATTATCATATTGCTCTGCCTAAACTAAAGATATTCTTGATATTGTCACATTGCACTGCCTAGTGATATTCTTGATATTGTTCACATTGCTCTGCCTAATCTAATGATATTCTTGGTATTTTCATATTGCTCTGCCTAATCTAATGATATTCTTGGTATTGTCACATTGCTCTGCCTAATCGAATTATATTCTTGGTATTGTCACATTGCTCTGCCTACTGACATTCTTGGTATTGTCACATTGCTCTGCCTAGTGATATTCTTGGTATTGTTACCTTGCTCTGCCTAGTGATAATCTTGATATTGTCTCATTTCTTTGTCTAGTGATATTCTTTATATTGTTACATTGCTCTGTCTAGTGATATTCTTGGTATTGTCACATTGCTCTGCCTTATCTAAAGACTATTGATATTTCACATTGCTCTGCCTAGTGATATTTTTGGTATTGTCACATTGCTCTTCATAGTTATATTCTTGGTATTGTCACATTGCACTGCCTAGTGATATTCTTGGTATTGTTACCTTGCTCTGCCTAGTGATATTCTTGATATTGTCTCATTTCTCTGTCTAGTGACATTCTTTATATTGTTACATTGCTCTGTCTAGTGATATTCTTGGTATTGTCACATTGCTCTGCCTAATTTAATGATATTCTTGGTATTGTCACATTATTCTGCCTAGTGATATTCTTGATATTGTCACATTGCTCTACCTGGTGATATTCTGGGTATTGCCACATTGCTCTCTCTTGTGATATTCTTTGGAAAGTCACATTGCTCTGTCTAATGATATTCTTGGTATCGTTACATTGTTTTGCCTAGTGATATTCTTGGTATTGTCACATTGCTCTGCCTAGTGATATTCTTGATATTGTCACATTGCTCTGCGTAGTGACATTCTTGATATTGTTACATTGCTCTGCCTAGTGATATTCTTGGTATTGTCACATTGCTCTGCCTAATCTAAAGATATTATTGATATTGTCACATTGCACTGCCTAGTGATATTCTTGATATTGTACATTGCTCTGCCTAGTGATATTCTTGGTATTGTCACATTGCTCTGCCCTGGTGATATTCTTGGTATTGTCACATTGCTCTCTCTTGTGATATTCTTGGTATTGTCACATTGCTCTGCCTAATGATATTCTTGGTATCGTTACATTGTTTTGCCTAGTGATATTCTTGGTATTGTCACATTGCTCTGTCTAGTGCCATTCTTGGTATTGCCACATTGCGTTGCTTAGTGATATTCTTGATATTGTCACATTGCTCTGCTTAGTGATATTCTTGGTATTGTTACATTGCTCTGCCTAGTGATATTCTTGGTATTGTCATATTGTTCTGCCTATTCTAATGAAATACTTGGTATTGCCACATTGTTCTTCCTAGTGATATTCTTGGTATTGTTACATTGCTCTGTCTAGTGATATTCTTGGTATTGTCACATTGCTCTGTCTAGTGATGTTCTTGGTATTGTCACATTGCTCTGCCTAGTGATATTCTTGGTATTGTCACATTGCTCTGCCTAATCTAATGATATTCTTGGTATTGTCACATTGCTCTGCCTAGTGATATTCTTGATATTGTCACATTGCTCTACCTGGTGATATTCTGCATATCGCCACATTGCTCTCTCTTGTGATATTCTTGGCAATGTCACATTGCTCTGCCTAGTGATATTCTTGGTATCGTTACATTGTTCTGCCTAGTGATATTCTTGGTATTGTCACATTGCTCTGCCTAGTGATATTCTTGATATTGTCACATTGCTCTGAGTAGTGACATTCTTGATATTGTTACAATGCTCTCCCTTGTGATATTATTGGAATTGTCATATTGCTCTGCCTAAACTAAAGATACTCTTGATATTGTAACATTGCACTGCCTAGTGACATTCTTGATATTGATACAATGATCTGCCTAGTGACATTCTTGATATTGATACAATGATCTGCTTAGTGACATTTTTGATATTGTCACATTGCTCTGCCCAGTGATATTCTTGGTATTGTTACATTGCTCTGCCTAGTGATATTCTTTGTATTGTCATATTCTTGTGCCTATTTTAATGAAATACTTGGTATTGCCACATTGTTCTGTTTAGTGACATTCTTGATATTGTTACAATGCTCTGCTTAGTGATATTATTGGCATTGTCACATTGCTCTGCCTCGAGACATTTTTGGTATTTTCACATTTCTCGGCCTAGTGACATTCTTGATATTGTTACAATTGTCTGCCCAGTGACATTGTTGTTATTGTCACATTTCTATGCATAGTGCTATTCTTGGTATAGTCATATTGCTCTGACTAGTGATATATTTGGTATTGTCATATTGCTCTGCCTAGTGATATTCTTGATATTGTATCATTGCTCTGCCTAGTGATATTTTTGGTATTGTTACCTTGCTCTGCCTAGTGATATTCTTGATATTGTCTCATTTCTCTGTCTAATGACATTCTTTATATTGTCACATTGCTCTTCCTAGTGATATTCTTGGTATTGTCACATTGGTTTGCCTAACCTAATGATATTCTTGGTATTGTCACATTGCACTGCCAAGTGATATTTTTAGTATTGTCACATTGCTCTTCCTAGTGATATTCTTGGTATTGTCACATTGGTTTGCCTAATCTAATGATATTCTTGGTATTGTCACATTGCTCTGCCTAATCTAATGTTATACTTGGTATTGGCACATTATAATGCCTAGTGATATACTTGATATTGTCACATTGCTCTACCTGGTGATATTCTGGGTATTGCCACATTGCTCTCTTTTGTGATATTCTTGGCAATGTCACATTGCTCTGCCTAATGATATTCTTGGTATTGTTACATTGTTCTGCCTAGTGATATTCTTGGTATTGTCACATTGCTCTGCCTAGTGATATTCTTGATATTGTCACATTGCTCTGAGTAGTGACATTCTTGATATTGTTACAATGCTGTGTTTAGTGATATTATTGGAATTGTCATATTGCTCTGCCAAAACTAAAGATACTCTTGATATTGTAACATTGCACTGCCTAGTGACATTCTTGATATAGTTACAATGATCTGACTTAGTGATATTCTTGGTATTTTGCACATTGCTTTCTTAGTGATATTCTTGATATTGTCACATTGCTCTGCCTAGTGACATTCTTGATATTGTCACATTGCTCTGCCTAGTGATATTCTTGATATTGTCAAATTGCTCTGCCTAGTGATATTTTTGGTATTGTCACATTGCTCTTCCTAGTGATATTCTTGGTATTGTCACATTGGTTTGCCTATTCTCATGAAATTCTTGGTATTGTCACATTGCACTGCTAAGTGATATTCTTGGTATTGTTACATTGCTTTGCCTTGTGATATTCTTGATATTGTCACATTGCTCTGAGTAGTGACATTCTTTATATTGTTACAATGCTCTGCCTAGTGATATTATTGGTATTGTCACATTGCTCTGCCTAAACTAAAGATATTTTGATATTGTCACATTGCTCTGCCTAGTGATATTCTTGATATTGTTACAATGATCTGCCCTGTAACATTCTTGTTATTGTAACATTTCTCTGTCTAGTGACATTCTTTATATTGTTACAATGCTCTGCCTAGTGATATTCTTGGTATCGTAATATTGCTCTGCCTAATCTAATGATATTGTTGGTATTGTTACATTGCTCTGCCAGTGATATTCTTGATATTGTCTAATTTCTCTGCTAGTGATATTCTTTATATAGTTACATTGCTCTGCCTAGTGACATTCTTGGTATTTTCACATTGCTCTGCCTTGTGACATTCTTGGTATTGTTACATTGCTCTGCGTAATGAAATTCTTGTTATTGTCACATTTCTCTGCCTAGTGTCATTCTTGGTATTGTCATTTTGCTCTGCCTAGTGATATTCTTGGTATTGTCACATTGCGCTGCCTAGTGATATTCTTGATATTGTAACATTGCTCTGCCTAGTGATATTCTTGGTATTATTACATTGCTTTGAGTAATCTAATGATATTCTTGGGATTGTCACATTGCTATGCCTAATCTAATGATATTCTTGATATTGTCACATTGTACTGGTCAGTGATATTCTTGGTATTGTCATATTGCTCTGCCTAATCTAATGACATTCTTGGTATTGTCACATTGTTCTGCCTAATCAAATGATATTATTGATATTGTCATATTGCTCAGTCTAATCTAATGATATTCGTGGTATGGTCACATTTCTCTACATTGTGATATTCTTGGTACTGTCACATTGCTCTGGCTAGTGATATTCTTGATATTGTCACATTGCTCTTCCTAGTGACATTCTTGATATTGTCACATTGCTCTGCCTAGTGACATTCTTGATATTGTCATATTGCTCTACCTAGTGATATTCTGGGTATTGTCACATTGCTCTCTCTTGTGATATTTTTTGCATTGTCACATTGCTCTGCCTAGTGATATTCTTGATATTGTCACATTGCTCTGAGTAGTGACATTCTTGATATTGTTACAATGCTCTGCCTAGTGATATTATTGGTATTGTCATATTGCTCTGCCTAAACTAAAGATACTCTTGATATTGTCACATTGTACTGCCTAGTGACATTCTTGATATTGTTAAATTGCTCTACCTAATCTGATGATATTCTTGGTATTTTCATATTGCTCTGCCTAATCTAATGATATTCTTGGTATTGTTACATTGCTCTGCCTAATCGAATTATATTCTTGGTATTGTCACATTGCTCTGCCTACTGACATTCTTGGTATTGTCACATTGCTCTGCCTAGTGATATTCTTGGTATTGTTACCTTGCTCTGCCTAGTAATAATCTTGATATTGTCTCATTTCTTTGTTTAGTGACATTCTTAATACTGTTACATTGCTCTTTCTAGTGGTATTTTTGGTATTGTCACATTGCTCTGCCTAATCTAAAGACTATTGATATATTCACATTGCACTGCGTAGTGATATTTTTGGTATTGTCACATTGCTCTTCATAGTTATATTCTTGGTATTGTCACATTGCACTGCCTAGTGATATTCTGGGTATTGTCACATTGCTCTCTCTTGTGATATGTTTTGCATTGTCACATTGCTCTGCCTAGTGATATTCTTGATATTGTCACATTGCTCTGAGTAGTGACATTCTTGATATTGGTACAATGCTCTGCCTAGTGATATTCTTGATATTGTCTCATTTCTCTGTCTAGTGACATTCTTTATATTGTTACATTGCTCTGTCTAGTGATATTCTTGGTATTGTCACATTGCTCTGCCTGATCTAATGATATTCTTGGTATTGTCACATAATATTGCCTTGTGATATACTTGATATTGTCACATTGCTCTACCTGGAGATATTCTGGGTATTGCCACTTTGCTCTCTCTTGTGATATTCTTTGCAATGTCACATTGCTCTGCCTAATGATATTCTTGGTATCGTTACATTGTTTTGCCTAGTGATATTCTTGGTATTGTCACATTGCTCTGCCTAGTGATATTCTTGATATTGTCACATTGCTCTGCCTAGTGACATTCTTGATATTGTTACATTGCTCTGCCTAGTGATATTCTTGGTATTGTCATATTGCTCTGCCTAAACTAAAGATATTCTTGATATTGTCACATTGCTCTGCCTAGTGATATTCTTGATATTGTACATTGCTCTGCCTAGTGATATTCTTGGTATTGTCACATTTCTCTGCCTAGTGATATTCTTGGTATTGTCACATTGCTTTGCTTAGTGATATTCTTGATATTGTCACATTGCTCTGCCTAGTGATATTCTTGGTATTGTTACATTGCTCTGCCTAGTGATATTCTTGGTATTGTCATATTGTTCTGCCTATTCTAATGATATACTTGGTATTGTCACATTGTTCTGATTAGTGATATTCTTGATATTGTTACTGTTACATTGCTCTGCCTAGTGATATTCTTGTTATTGTCACATTTCTCTGTCCTAGTGACTTTTTTGTTATTGTCATATTGCTCTGCCTAATAATATATTTTGATATTGTCACATTGCTCTGCCTAATGATATTCTTGATATTGTCACATTGCTCTGTCTATTGATATTCTTGATATTGTCACATTGCTCTGCCTAGTGATATTCTTGGTATTGTCACATTGCTCTGCCTAATCTAATGATATTGTTGGTATTGTTATATTGCTCTGCCTAGTGATATTCTTGATATTGTCAATTTCTCTGCTAGTGATATTCTTTATATTGTTACATTGCTCTGCCTAGTGATATTCTTGGTATTGTCACATTGCTCTGCCTAATCTAAAGATATTCTTGATATTGTCACATTGTCTGCCTAGTGATATTCTTGGTATTGTCACATTGCTCTGCCTAATCTAATGATATTCTTGGTATTTTCATATTGCTCTGCCTAATCTAAAGATATTATTGATATATTCACATTGCTCTGCCTAGTGATATTTTTGGTATTGTCACATTGCTCTTCATAGTTATATTCTTGGTATTGTCACTTGCACTGCCTAGTGATATTCTTGATATTGTCTGATTTCTCTGTCTAGTGACATTCTTTATATTGTTACATTGCTCTGTCTAGTGATATTCTTGGTATTGTCACATTGCTCTGTGTAGTGACATTCTTTATATTGTTACAATGCTCTGCCTAGTGATATTCTTTATATTGTTACAATGCTCTGCCTAGTGATATTCTTGGTATTGTAATTTTGCTCTGCCTAATGTAATGATATTGTTGGTATTGTTATATTGCTCTACCAGTGATATTCTTGATATTGTCTAATTTCTCTGCTAGTGATATTCTTTATATAGTTACATTGCTCTGCCTAGTGATATTCTTGGTATTGTCACATTTCTCTGCCTAATCTAAAGATACTATTGATAGTGTCACATTGTACTGCCAGGTGATATTCTTGGTTTTGTCACATTGCTCTGCCTAATCTAATGATATTCTTGGTATTGTCACATTGCTCTGCCTAATGTAATGATATTCTTGGTATTGTCACATTGCTCTGCCTAATCTAATGATATTCTTGGTATTGTCACATTGCTCTGCCGAGTGATATTCTTGGTATTGTACATTGCTCTGCCTAGTGACATTCTTGGTATTTTCACATTGCTCTGCCTTGTGACATTCTTTATATTGTTACAATGCTCTGCCTAGTGATATTCTTGGTATTGTAATATTGCTCTGCGTAATCTAATAATATTGTTGGTATTGTTATATTGCTCTGCCAGTGATATTCTTGATATTGTCACATTGCTCTGCTAGTGATATTCTTTATATTGTTACATTGCTCTGCCTAGTGATATTCTTGGTATTGTCACATTGCTCTGCCTAATATAAAGATACTATTGATAGTGTAACATTGTACTGCCTGGTGATATTCTTGGTTTTGTCACATTGCTCTGCTTAATCTAATGATATTCTTGGTATTTTCATATTGCTCTGCCTAATCTAATGATATTCTTGGTATTGTCACATTGCTCTGTCTAATCTAATGATATTCTTGGTATTGTCACATTGCTCTGCCTAGTGATATTCTTGGTATTGTCACATTGCTCTGCCTAGTGATATTCTTGGTATTGTCACATTGCTCTGCCTAGTGACATTCTTGATATTGTTACATTGCTCTGCCTCATGATATTCTTGATATTGTCACATTGCTCTGCCTAGTGATATTCTTGGTATTGTCACATTGCTCTGCCTAGTGATATTCTTGGTATTGTCACATTGCTCTGCCTAGTGATATTCTTGATATTGTCACATTGCTCTGCCTAGTGATATTCTTGGTATTGTCACATTGCTTTGCCTAATCTAATGATATTCTTGGTATTGTCACATTGCTCTGCCTAATCTAATGATATTCTTGATATTGTCACATTGCTCTGTCAGTGATATTCTTGGTATTGTCACATTGCTCTTCCTAATCTAATGATATTCTTGGTATTGTCACATTGCTCTGCCTAATAAAATGATATTATTGATATTGTCATATTGCTCTGCCTAATCTAATGATATTCTTGGTATTGTCACATTTCTCTGCCTTGTGATATTCTTGGTATTGTCACATTGCTCTGTCTAGTGATATTCTTGATATTGTCACATTGCTCTTCCTAGTGACATTCTTAATATTGTCACATTGCTCTGTCTAGTGACATTCTTGATATTGTCATATTGCTCTACCTAGTGATATTCTGGGTATTGTCACATTGCTCTCTCTTGTGATATTTTTTGCAGTGTCACATTGCTCTCTCTTGTGATATTTTTTGCATTGTCACATTGCTCTGCCTAGTGATATTCTTGATATTGTCACATTCCTCTGACTAGTGACATTCTTGATATTGTTACAATGCTCTGCCTAGTGATTTTATTGGTATTGTCATATTGCTCTGCCTAAACTAAAGATACTCTTGATATTGTAACATTGCACTGCCTAGTGACATTCTTGATATTGTTACATTGCTCTGCCTAATCTGATGATATTCTTGGTATTTTCATATTGCTCTGCCTAATCCAATGATATTCTTGGTATTGTTACATTGCTCTGCCTAATCGAATTATATTCTTGGTAATGTCACATTGCTCTGCCTACTGACATTCTTGGTATTGTCACATTGCTCTGCCTAGTGATATTCTTGGTATTGTTACCTTGCTCTGCCTAGTGATAATCTTGATATTGTCTCATTTCTTTGTCTAGTGACATTCTTTATATTGTTACATTGCTCTGTCTAGTGATATTCTTGATATTGTCACATTGCTCTGCCTAATCTAAAGACTATTGATATATTCACATTGCACTGCCTAGTGATATTTTTGGTATTGTCACATTGCTCTTCATGGTTATATTCTTGGTATTGTCACATTGCACTGCCTAGTGATATTCTTGGTATTGTTACCTTGCTCTGCCTAGTGATATTCTTGGTATTGTCACATTGCTCTGCCTAACCTAATGATATTCTTGGTATTGTCACATTATATAGCCTAGTGATATACTTGATATTGTCACATTGCTCTACCTGGTGATATTCTGGATATCGCCACATTGCTCTCTCTTGTGATATTCTTGGCAATGTCACATTGCTCTGTCTAGTGATATTCTTGGTATCGTTACATTGTTCTGCCTAGTGATATTCTTGGTATTGTCACATTGCTCTGCCTAGTGATATTCTTGATATTGTCACATTGCTCTGCCTAGTGACATTCTTGATATTGTTACAATGATCTGCCTAGTGACATTCTTGATATTGTACATTGCTCTGTCTAGTGATATTTTTGATATTGTCATTGTATTGCTCTGTCCAGTGATATTCTTGGTATTGTCACATTGCTCTGCCTAGTGATATTCTTTGTATTGTCACATTCTCTGCCTATTTTTAATGATATTCTTGGTATTGTCACATTGTTCTGTTCTAGTGATATTCTTGATATTGTTACATTGCTCTGCCTAGTGATATTATTGGCATTGTCATATCGCACTACCTAATATAATGACATTCTTGGTATTGTCACATTGTTCTGCCTAATCAAATGATATTCTTGATATTGTCACATTGCTCTGTCAAGTGATATACTTGGTATTGTCACATTGCTCTGCCTAGTGATATTCTTGGTATTGTCACATTGCTCTGCCTAGTGATATTCTTGATATTGTAACATTGCTCTGCCTAGTGATATTCTTGTTATTGTCACATTGCTCTGCCTAGTGATATTCGTGGTATTGTCATATTGCTCTGCCTAGTGATATTTTTGATATTGTCACATTGCTCTGCCTAGTGATATTTTTGATATTGTCACATTGCTCTGCCTAGTGATATTCTTGGTATTGTCACATTGCTCTGCCTAGTGATATTCTTGATATTGTCACATTTCTCTGTCTAATGATATTCTTGATATTGTTACATTGCTCTGTCTAGTGATATTCTTGGTATTGTCACATTGCTCTTCCTAGTGATATTCTTGGTATTATCACATTGGTTTGCCTAATCTAATGATATTCTTGGTATTGTCACATTGCACTGCCAAGTGATATTTTTGGTATTGTCACATTGCTCTTCCTAGTGATATTCTTGGTATTGTCACATTGCTCTGCCTAGTGATATTCTTGGTATTATTACATTGCTTTGAGTAATCTAATGATATTCTTGGGATTGTCACATTGCTATGCCTAATCTAATGATATTCTTGATATTGTCACATTGCTATGGTCACTGATATTCTTGGTATTCTCATATTGCTCTAACTAATCTAATGACATTCTTGGTATTGTCACATTGTTCTGCCTAATCAAACGATATTATTGGTATTGTCATATTGCTCTGTCTAATCTTATGATATTCTTGGTATGGTCACATTTCTCTACCTTGTGATATTCTTGGTACTGTCACATTGCTCTGTCTAGTGTAATTCTTGGTATTGTCACATTAGTCTGCCTAATGATATTCTTGATATTGTCACATTGGTCTTCCTAGTGATATTCTTGATATTGTCACATTGCTCTGCCTAGTGACATTTTTGATATTGTCATATTGCTCTGTCTAATGTCATGATATTTTTGATATTGTACATTGCTCTTTCTAGTGATATTCTTGGTATTGTCATCTTGGTTTCCTTAATCTAATGATATTCTTGGTATTGTCACATTGCACTGCTAAGTGATATTCTTGGTATTGTCACATTGCTCTGACTACTCTCATGATATTCTTGATATTGTCACATTGCTCTATTTAGTGATATTCTGGATATTGTCACATTGCTCTCTCTTGTGATATTCTTGGCATTGTCACATTGCTCTGCCTAGTGATATTCTTGATATTGTCACATTGCTCTAAATAGTGACATTCTTGATATTGTTACAATGCTCTGCCTAGTGATATTATTGGTATTGTCATATTGCTCTGCCTAAACTAAATATACTCTTGATATTGTAACATTGCACTGCCTAGTGACATTCTTGATATTGTTACATTGCTCTTCCTAATCTAATGATATTCTTGGTATTTTCATATTGCTCTGCCTAATCTAATTATATTCTTGGTATTGTCACATTGCTCTGCCTAATCGAATTATATTCTTGGTATTGTCACATTGCTCTGCCGAGTGATATTGTTGGTATTGTCAGATTTCTCTACCTTTGTGATATTCTTGGTACTGTCACATTGCTCTGTCTAGTGATATTCTTGATATTGTCACATTGCTCTGCCTACTGACATTCTTGGTATTGTCACATTGCTCTGCCTAGTGATATTCTTGGTATTGTTACCTTGCTCTGCTTAGTGATAATCTTGATATTGTCTCATTTCTCTGTCTAGTGACATTCTTTATATTGTTACATTGCTCTATCTAGTGATATTCTTGATATTGTCACATTGCTCTGCCTAATCTAAAGACTATTGATATTGTCACATTGCACTGCCTAGTGATATTTTTGGTATTGTCGCATTGCTCTGCCTAATCTAATGATATTCTTGGTATTGTGACATTGCTCTGCCTAGTGATATTCTTGGTATTGTTACCTTGCTCTGCCTAGTGATAATCTTGATATTGTCTCATTTCTCTGCCTAGTGATATTCTTTATATTGTTACATTGCTCTATCTAGTGATATTCTTGATATTGTCACATTGCTCTGCCTAATCTAAAGATATTATTGATATTGTCACATTGCTCTGCCTAGTGATATTCTTGGTATTGTCACATTGCTCT